>NC_134525.1:2108993-2408993 GCF_027942865.1 Odontesthes bonariensis | reverse complement strand
TTCTTGGGGGGATTGTTAGATCTGGGATATGTCATTGATGAGCTACAACGTCAGCTTTTGCAGCTTTTTAGTTTTTCTGCAGTGGCAGATCACAGAAACGGCTCCCATAGACGTCTGGTTGGTTTCATCTGCTGGTGAATAAAGGCGGAGTTAAAAAACAGGGAGCGTTTTATCGTTTCAGTTCCTCCTGGATGTGAGGAGCAGAGTGGATAAAGTGAAGAGGAGAGAGGAATGGATGGGTAACTCCACATCCTTTCTTTCCGTCTTCTGGATGCGATGAACTGAAACGCAGTTTGCCTTCGTCTCCTCCGCTTCCTAATTAGAGAGAAGAAAAGAACGAAGGCTGAGAAGCGGCAGCTTTTCAGAGAAATCCTCCTCACTGTTCCACTCTGTGCACGTTTCAGCCTTGATGTTGCAGCTTAATCCTGTTTAATTAGTCCTTTAATCACGCTGTGATTGGTTGGAAGCCTGCCAGGTGGGCGGGGTTTTACAAGTTATTGCAGCCAATTAAGAAGACGACAGACGGGCTCAAACTTAAAGCTGGTGGGTGGGAGTCTCAGTTAAAGGGGATTTCCAAGGTCAGAACAGGGTAACGGAAGGGTGTGTAAACGAAGACGTCCCATCGGTGGTTCTGTCAGGGAATCTTTTTAGGAGGAGCAGAGGGAGGTTCTTATTGCAGAGCTTTGGCCTTCCTGCAGCCCCCTCAGAGCTTTCTCAGGTGGGATGTTTGCTGCAGCCTGTCACACGCTTTGTGTTTCACCACGTTACGCGGGGCTGAAGTCTCTGACAGGTACGCTGTGCTGGATGGGAGGAGAAAGCCTGTCTGGGTTAATGTCCTTCCAATATTTCTTCACTTGAGTTTCTTTCTTTGCAGTGAAAATCTGAAAAAGTCCTTTGAAAAGCAGCAAAAAACAAAGATGAATCAGGCTTGCTTCCATTGATCAACTCGTCCGTGTGGCGTCACCAGAGGGGGGCGCTGTGGGCTTTGTTGCTCCTGGTTGTGATTCAGTAGAAGAATGAGTGTCCTAACAGGAAACTGTGGACTGTGTTCAAAACTGTATACTACATACTACATACTGCATACTGCATACTACATACTACATACTACATACTACATACTACATACTGCATACTACATACTGCATACTACATACTACATACTGCATACTGCATACTACATACTACATACTACATACTGCATACTGCATACTACATACTACATACTACATACTGCATACTGCATACTACATATTCCATACTGCATACTACATACTGCATACTACATACTACATACTGCATACTACATACTGCATACTACATACTGCATACTGCATACTGTATACTACATACTGCATACTACATACTGCATACTGCATACTACATACTGCATACTACATACTGCATACTACATACTGCATACTTCCATACTACATACTACATACTACATACTGTATACTACATACTGCATACTACATACTGCATACTGTATACTACATACTGCATACTTCCATACTACATACTACATACTACATACTGCATACTACATACTACATACTGCATACTACATACTGCATACTTCCATACTACATACTACATACTACATACTGTATACTACATACTGCATACTACATACTGCATACTGTATACTACATACTGCATACTTCCATACTGCATACTACATACTGCATACTGCATACTACATACTGCATACTACATACTGCATACTACATACTACATACTGCATACTACATACTACATACTACATACTGTATACTGCATACTGCATACTACATACTGTATACTACATACTGCATACTGCATACTACATACTACATACTGCATACTACATACTGCATACTTCCATACTGTATACTGCATACTGCATACTGCATACTACATACTACAAACTACATACTGCATACTACATACTACAAACTGTATACTGCATACTACATACTACATACTGCATACTACATACTACATACTGCATACTACATACTTACATATTCCATACTGCATACTTCCATACTACATACTGCATACTACATACTGTATACTGCATACTACATACTGCATACTACATACTGCATACAGCATACTGCATACTACATACTGCATACTACATACTGCATACTACATACTACATATTACATACTACATATTACATACTGCATACTACATATTGCATACTGCATACTGCATACTGCATACTACATACTGCATACTGCATACAACATACTGCATACTACATACTGCATACTACATACTGTATACTGCATACTACATACTGCATACTTACATACTACATACTGCATACTACATACTGCATACTACATACTGCATACTACATACTTACATATTCCATACTGCATACTTACATACTACATACTGCATACTACATACTGTATACTGCATACTACATACTACATACTTACATATTCCATACTGCATACTTCCATACTGCATACAACATACTGCATACTTACATACTACATACTGCATACTACATACTTACATACTGCATACTACATACTTCATACTACATACTGCATACTTGCATACTACATACTACATACTTACATACTGCATACTACATACTTACATACTGCATACCACATACTGCATACCACATACTGCATACTACATACTTACATACTGCATACTACATACTTACATACTGCATACTACATACTGTATACTGCATACTACATACTGCATACTTACATACTACATACTGCATACTACATACTTACATATTCCATACTGCATACTTCCATACTGCATACAACATACTGCATACTACATACTTACATACTGCATACTACATACTTACATACTGCATACTACATACTGCATACTTCATACTACATACTTACATACTGCATACAACATACTGCATACTACATACTTACATACTGCATACTACATACTTACATACTGCATACTACATACTGCATACTTCATACTACATACTTACATACTGCATACTACATACTCATCGATCAGACAGTATGTAGAGCGTTTACCCTCAATGCATTTCGCTCCTGTCCGAGCCGAAAACCGAATGAGTGTCCTAACAGGAAACTGTGGACTGTGTTCGAAACTGTATACTACATACTACATACTACATACTGCATACTACATACTTACATGTTCCATACTGCATACTTCCATACTGCATACTACATACTACAAACTGTATACTGCATACTACATACTGCATACTACATACTACAAACTGTATACTTCATACTACATGCTGTATACTACATACTGCATACTACCTACTACATACTTACATATTCCATACTGCATACTTCCATACTGCATACTACATACTGCATACTGCATACTACATACTGCATACAGCATACTGCATACTACATACTGCATACTACATACTACATACTGCATATTACATACTGCATACTACATATTACATACTGCATACTACATATTACATACTACATACTGCATAGTACATACTGCATACTACATACTGCATACTACATACTGCATACTGCATACAGTATACTGCATACTACATACTGCATACTTACATACTGCATACTACATACTGCATACTGCATACTACATACTGCATACTACATACTGCATACTTACATACTGCATACTACATACTGCATACTTACATACTACATACTGCATACTACATACTGCATACTACATACTTACATACCACATACTGCATACTACATACTTACATACTGCATACTACATACTGCATACTTCATACTACATACTTACATACTGCATACTACATACTCATCGATCAGACAGTATGCAGAGCGTTTACCCTCAATGCATTTCGCTCCTGCCCGAGCTGAAATCAGCCGGCCTGAAGCTGATTTCTCTTAAGCTCTAAACTCTGTAAACTTTAGCAACATTTGAAACATTTTCAGGTGAGAAAGTAGTCGTTTAGATCCCCAACGTGTTGAAAACCTGACAAAATACCGGCTGTTTACAATTTTGTTCCCACGAATTTGGCGCTACTAAAGCTAGCCGCAGTGAGCAACGCACTTCCTGTTATTTTAACAAAATAAAATACCCGTTGCCTTTTATCATAGGGAAAGCCATTACCATACAATTGGTGCTTTTGTTTTGAAAACAGGAAGTGAACCTACCCTCGTTGTAGCTAGCTTGAAACTGCCGTTTTGACAGGAAATGACAATCGGCGACGTCACGTTACGTTGCATCTTGGGTAGTTTGAGTATGAGTAGTAACCTCATGATGCATACCCAACATTTTGGAGAATCTAGTATGCATCCGGTAACTTAACGCATACTCAAACTCGCATACTAACTCAAAAAGTTTATTTTATATAAAACTTTATATAAAACTTTATCATCTATAATTCAGGACCTCGGTGCGTCGCAGCAGTTAATAATCCTCACACAGATATTTGATAATCCAACAAATGTGTTGAAAGTTTGTGCTCCTCTGAGCAGATTTCACACCCGTTTCCCATATTTAGGTTCCTGGTTAATGTCACTGTTTATACCTGGGCAGGTTAGAGAAAGGTGTTCTCCTTTCAGAGGACTTTTTAACCTTTTTAACCTCGGATCACTCGCAATTATTAAACATTTCTGAGCTAAAGAAATGCACAAAGAAATAATCCCTCCATGTGTGGATGAAAGGAACAACCGTTTGCTTACAAGTTCAACCAATACAATCATTAAAGGCTGAATTCTAAATCACTGGCTGTTTCTGCCGCCTTTGAGTGAACAAAAAGTCAGCGATTTATTCTAAATTCGACCATCCCTGGAGCGCAGTGTGGATGCCGAAAGCATACTTTCCCATTCCACTGTGTTTGTTTGTTCCTAACTTTATGAAAAGAAATGAAAGGGAGAAAGGGAGGATTCTGTAAATGTCAAGAGAAGGGAGAGAGAGATGCAGAGACGGAGTTTCAAACAGGCTTGTAGCGCTTTTTTTACGTGCATGAGTTATAGATGAGATGAAGCCAGAGGAGACTCTGGAAAACATGCACAGGAACAAGGGATGAAAAGAGAAAGAATGAGCTGAATGTTCAGTGAGCAGGTAAAAGTTAAGGCAGGCAGGGAGGGATAAACGGGGAGGAAATCAAAGCAGAGACTGAACTGGTTGGATCAGAATGGAAAACAGGCAGCAGGATGTTAGAGATGTCCTTCAGAATGATGCCCCACGCCGCTGACGCGTGCTGGAGGAAGACAGAGACTTCCCGTCACCTGCCGTGACCGGAGATGTAGCGTAGCAGATTAAAAATGTCCCGCGATTAGATCTGAGCATCAATGAGCCGTCGCAGCGTCAGAGTTCACGCCGACTCTGCCGTCTCCTGCCAGGTTCGTGTTGGCCGAGTCGACCGGCGAGTGTCGCTGATTCCTGTCCAAGTTTGCCGATTAAATTTAATTAATCAAGCAGGTGGAATCTTATGTCAGAGATGAGTTAAAGCCATGGTAATTTAAGACTGGTCTTGTGTCTTGAATCCGTGTAAAATCAGTCGAGAGGAGATGAATCCGTGTAAAATCAGTTAAGATGAATCCGTGTAAAATCCGAGTCCAGTCGAGGCCTCATGGCAGGACAGACGTGTCCAGGCTGAGTCTAATGAAGAGCTAAATCCATGTAAAGATGTTCGTGCATCATGCTTGATAAAAGGTCCAAAAGAAGTAGAAATCAGCAAATGAATGGACAACACACTGAAAACGCCCCCTGTGCACACTGAGAAGCAGTGCGTGATATGTGTTCATTAGAAACAACTGCTTTTAAAGCAGTCTCTGTTTTGAGTCCCGCGGTTTCTCTGTGGCCGAAGAAGATGGAGCCATCATGGCGAGCTCCACTTGATTTACTCTGAAAGGTCAAAGTGAAACAGAAATGAGCTGAATTCAGTCCTGATTTCACTCCATAACGCTGGCGCCTTAAAGCGTGAAATGAGCTGAATTCAGTCCTGATGTCACTCCATAACGCCGGCGCCTTAAAGCGTGAAATGAGTTGAATTCAGTCCTGATTTCACTCCAGAACGCCGGCGCCTTAAAGCGTGAAATGAGTTGAATTCAGTCCTGATATCACTCCAGAACGCCGGCGCCTTAAAGCATGAAATGAGTTGAATTCAGTCCTGATTTCACTCCATAACGCCGGCGCCTTAAAGCGTGAAATGAGCTGAATTCAGTCCTGATATCACTCCAGAACGCCGGCGCCTTAAAGCGTGAAATGAGTTGAATTCAGTCCTGATATCACTCCAGAACGCCGGCGCCTTAAAGCATGAAATGAGTTGAATTCAGTCCTGATATCACTCCAGAACGCCGGCGCCTTAAAGCATGAAATGAGTTGAATTCAGTCCTGATTTCACTCCAGAACGCCGGCGCCTTAAAGCGTAAAATGTTGAGTTTCTGGACTGTTGCGTCTGAGTCGGTGTGAGCTCATTGTGGGCTTTAGTCTGTTTTCATATCTCATCTGAATGCCTTTTATCACTTGTGCAAAGTGCTTCCCGTTGTTGATTTTGAAGGCTGCTCCACAGATAAACAGCCTTGTGTGTCAAGGCCCTGAAACCTACCACAGACTCATGAGCGGCGTCCCTGGAGAAATAAAAAGGTTTAACAGTGAGCAGCTGAACTATATACGTTTCTGTTGCTGTTTGCTTTGAGCTTCAGGCGACTGACTTTGTGAAAACTGATAAACCTCCAAAGAGTTCCCAGTAAAAGGCAATAGAGAGAAATGAAAGCAGATTAAAGGCGAGAAGTTTTTATTCCTTCTCAAAGTTTCCCCTGGATGAGAAGAGTTTGGCCTAATTTGAGTTTCTCTGGACTGAACACCCTCCTCCTCAGCCTGTTGAGAGCAGGCGGCGACATTGTGGCTTCACCTCTGCTCTGATGATGCAGCTGAATTTGAGTCTTTCTGGCTTTTCATCTTCTCACTTCTCCTCCGGCTGCCGGGTTGCCACAGAAACGATTACTTTGCTCTCCGTTTGCGTGTATAAGTAGCAGGCAAATTGGTTTTATTTCTTTTCATCTTTACATGTTAAAGCAACAGAATGAACTCTCTGAACCAATCTTTGTCTCCATCCCTGCATATATAAATATATATATATATATGTATTTACTCGCTTATATTTGGTGCATCACTGCCTCGCTTTGGTGGCGAGTTAGCAGATTTGTTGTAGTTTTAGAGTAAAACAGCTGCTTTGTAGTTTGTAGTTCACCATTGATGGTGTAAAACCCAAAATACTTCCAAACATCACTTCTCATAGTGTTGATGTCAGGATTTTCGTCTAACGTTGGCTTTGCTCATTAGTTTAATCCATTTCCGTCGATTACGGTTTATTATTAGTTTATTTTACGTTGGCGTTTTTCTTTTAGTTCCCCTTAGTGTGAAAGTTCCTCATTTAACGAGACAATTTTCATTTCAAAAGTACCTCACCCCTTACTCCGCCTCCTTTACTAAGCCCCGCCCCCTCTGATAAGCCCCGCCCACTCACATCCACCCTGCTGGACGGATGAAGCCAGCTTCTGGTGGAAATGTTCTGCTGTCAGCTGCACTGAGGAGCATGCATCTTCCATCCAGCAGCAGCCTCAGAGTTTATCCAATGGGCTCTGATATCTTCTATCTGAGGCTAATGTTCCAGCAGAGTTAGCTAAAGACTGTGGATAAACTCTATCTGAGGCTAATGTTCCAGCAGAGTTAGCTAAAGACTGTGGATAAACTCTATCTGAGGTTAATGTTCCAGCAGAGTTGGCTAAAGACTGTGGATAAACTCTATCTGAGGCTAATGTTCCAGCAGAGTTAGCTAAAGACTGTGCATAAACTCTATCTGAGACTAATGTTCCAGCAGAGTTGGCTAAAGACTGTGGATGTGCACCAGCCACTTTTCATCGACACATTTGGGACCATTATCTGGACATTAGGATAAGCAAAATAAAGTATGATTATCAGACATTACCGCTGCACCGAACGTAACAGGACATCAAGGACTGGATCCACAATGAATACCTTTACGTTGGCCAAACTCTAGTTAAAGTCGGTCACCAAGGAACCAAGCAAATACAGTAAAACAAGGCAAAACTGCAGATTGGTGCTTCTGTGAAATACACCCATCTGAAACACCAAATATCAGTTAGGGAAAGGTCAGGGAAAGTTTGCTCTCCACCAAAGTCTGAAAGGTCCCGGACAAGCCCCCATTTGTTTTACGACTCGCCTCTGGACACAGAATCTAGATTCTGCATAGAATGTCCATTTTGAGGAGTCTATGCGAGCAGAAGCATGGTGTACTGCAGCAGAAGAAGAGCAGCATCTTCCGACGGGTTTTATGTCCACACCTCCAGACGTAAACCAGCCGTAAACCGAGGCAGACGCTACACCCAAACACTGCAACTGCCGGATCAGTGACGATGCAGTGAGACATAGCTGACTGTTCGCCGGCCTGGCAGGTTGATGTTTACGCTTTAAAAATAAACTATTAAAGAAAAAGGAACTCAGTGGAAATGTCAACACTCCATTTATGAAAAGTCTTATGAGCAAGTTTAAGTTGGGAGGGTAAAGATTGTTGCATTTCAGCTTTTATACGATTCACAACAACGTGTGAAATAAATACTTTGGCGAGGGGTAACCGGACAGACGGTTTATTATGTTTGTGCAGCCTGCTGCTCTGTTCTGTCAGGATCATTTGCTCTCTTTATTATCTACCTGAACACCTCTCTTCCCCCAGCTTCCCTTCTCCCTTATCTCCACCCTCCTCCATCAGCTTGAGTTTGACGGCGTGGTGACGTCCGCGGCCCTCAATCTTTCTCCCTCTCAGAGGAAAAACTCATTTTGTGTGTCTGAGCCGCTCTGTTGGCCACCTCCATGTTTCCATTCCTCACTTCATTTCCTTCCTCCCACTTTCAGTGGCTCCTTAACTTCCATTTTCGCTGTCTCCTGCTGTTCAGAGGAGCATTTCTTTTATAACTACACACCGACATGACGGGTTCTCACTGAAATAAGCAACTTCTTCCACTGCTGCACCTTCAGTTCAAGACGTGTACAGTACAACATCCAGATTATTTATGGGGATTTTACTGAAAACGTTATAGCATAAAACAGAAGTCCTTCCATCTGTTGAAACTATTAAACTTTGAGGATACAAAGGCCAGGGGCGCCGAAAAGGGGGGTGAAAGGAGAAGGATTCTAGGGGCCCATGATTAAGAGGGGCCCAGAAAGGCCCTAATAAAATTATAATACTAACAAAAAATAACATGACACTAAGTTATTAACTAACTTATAATAACAAATATATTTTATTTACAATTTACTGGTAACAATAACTTTATTTGTTTTGGAAACATTACAATTATGTTTTGTATTTTTCAGGTAGCCTAAGTATCAGTGTTGCAGCAAATAAATGAATTCCATTGGATTCCTTGTGCTCAGTGTTTACCTACCTCAACTGTCATGTTTTTCTTTTTTCACAAATATGGGAACGAATGTCAGAAATACCATTAAAATGCATAGTTTTATGTAAAATAGCATCACAAATTTTCGCCGACCTCCTGGCCGGCTGTTTGGGGGCCCAGTAAAAATTATTTTCATGGGGCCCAAAATCCCTAGCAGCGCCCCTGACAAAGGCACACTGAAGAAAGTTGCTAACTTGCTAAAGGGGTTGCTAACAAAGATGTAATAAACGTTAGTTTTATATATCTAGTATACATGCATATAAAAACTGGGCCAAAATGCAGAAGCATTTGTGTTGAAATATAAATAAAATCTATCTGCTTTCATAAGAATTAAGAGAGTAAGTAGCAGCTGCTGCTGCCCATCGACCTGGGAAGGGTTATAAGGCCGTTTCGAAACTATCTGGAGTCCATCGTTCTACAGAGAGAAAGATTATTCACAGGTGGAAAACATTCAGGACAGCTGTCAATCTGCCCAGGAGTGGACGTCCCAGCAAGGTCACCCCAAGGTCAGAAACCCAAGAGCTACATCTCAGACTCTGCAGGCCTCAGTTAGCATGCTAAAGGTTAAAGGTCACCCCAAGGTCAGAAACCCAAGAGCTACATCTCAGACTCTGCAGGCCTCAGTTAGCATGCTAAAGGTTAAAGGTCACCCCAAGGTCAGAAACCCAAGAGCTACATCTCAGACTCTGCGGGCCTCAGTTAGCATGCTAAAGGTTAAAGGTCACCCCAAGGTCAGAAACCCAAGAGCTACATCTCAGACTCTGCAGGCCTCAGTTAGCATGCTAAAGGTTAAAGGTCACCCCAAGGTCAGAAACCCAAGAGCTACATCTCAGACTCTGCAGGCCTCAGTTAGCATGCTAAAGGTTAAAGGTCACCCCAAGGTCAGAAACCCAAGAGCTACATCTCAGACTCTGCAGGCCTCAGTTAGCATGCTAAAGGTTAAAGGTCACCCCAAGGTCAGAAACCCAAGAGCTACATCTCAGACTCTGCAGGCCTCAGTTAGCATGCTAAAGGTTAAAGGTCACCCCAAGGTCAGAAACCCAAGAGCTACATCTCAGACTCTGCAGGCCTCAGTTAGCATGTTAAAGGTTAAAGGTCACCCCAAGGTCAGAAACCCAAGAGCTACATCTCAGACTCTGCAGGCCTCAGTTAGCATGTTAAAGGTTAAAGGTCACCCCAAGGTCAGAAACCCAAGAGCTACATCTCAGACTCTGCAGGCCTCAGTTAGCATGTTAAAGGTTAAAGGTCACCCCAAGGTCAGAAACCCAAGAGCTACATCTCAGACTCTGCGGGCCTCAGTTAGCATGTTAAAGGTTAAAGGTCATGACAGCACAGTTAGAAACAGACTGAACAGGTATGGCTTGTGTGGAAGGGCTGCAGGAGAAAGCCTCTTCTCTCTAAAAAGAACATGGCAGCACAGCTTAGGTTTGCAAAGCTGCATCTGAACAAACCACAAGACTTCTGGAACAATGTCCTTTGGACAGAGCAGACCAAAGTGGAGATGTTTGCTCATAATGCCCAGCAGCTCGTTTGGAGCATATTTTCCAGTAAAAATGACCCTGAACACTGTGGCTGCCCACATGTGAGTTCTAATGAATCCTGGAAAAGTAACTTTTCATAATGAGGATGATGTTTTGAGTTGGTTTAACATGCTTTGACTGCAGAGGCGCCGTCAGACGAGCAGCTGCTGCATGCGGCGCCCGTCCTCCTCGTGTCTCCTGAGTGCAGCGGTGTGATTTTAATCTTTACCTCCTGCCTGGTGGGAGTCGGACTGAAGGTCAGTCAGTCACGACTCAGCAGTGACAGGTGTGTGTTGGTGGTTTCTGCACCTGTGCTGCTGAGCAGCTGGATCTGATGTACGAGTTTAGCTCTGCAGAGGCTTCACAAGGCTTCCGTGTGCAGTGCAGCCCTTCCATCTTATCTCAGGTTTCACTTTCAGGGACTCTTTTCTGTTTCTGGAGCAGTGTTTAACCTACATCGGGTCCACCAGTTGGCACATTTGAGAATTTAAAAACTAGGGCTGGGCAACGATTAAAATGTTTAATCTAATTAATCACATGATTTCCCTGATTAATCACGATTAATCTCATTTGTACGCAAAATCTCAAAAATGAATTCAAAAGTAGCGTATAGCTTTTAGCATTTAGCTTTATTTTAAATGTGCTGCCATATGAATGAAAGTGCCATAACATTTGTTGTGCAAACACACTTTTAACATCAGCATCTTTCTGTAGTTTTTATGTAGAAGCCTCGCTCCACTGTCTGTTTCCTTGAATGACTTGCTGCTATCAGTTGTGTGTTTTGCCTTTAAGTGATATTTTAGACTGGAACTACTACGCTGAGAAGACAATTCAACTTGGCAGAGTTTACAGTTCTGTCGACTCCGCCGTCTGGAAGAACTTTAACATGAAAATGGCCGAGTAAAAGTTCCGTACCCTTCTCCATGTTTGGTGGATCCGCCGATTACTTTCTTTTCCTGTTCCACAGCAGACAGCAACAGACTTTTACAAAATAAAAGCCTGTGAGCAACAGACTTTTACAGAATAAAAGCCTGTGAGCGACAGACTTTTACGATAATAAAATAAATAAAAAAACAGGGGGGGTCCGTGGTGTAGTGGGCTGAGCAGGCGCCCCATGTACAGAGGCTATAGTCCTCGCTGCAGCTGCATCGGACGGCCCTGTGCTGCGTGTTGTTCCCCCTCTCTCTGCCCCCTGCGTCCTGTCTCTCTGGACTCTGAACTTTCCTATCCATTAAAGGCACAAAAGCCCCAAAAAATTATATTTAAAAACAAAGAACAAAAAACTGCGTTAATGCGCGATAAAATAACTATCGACGTTAAATAACGAGCGAGTTAACGCGATAATAACGAGTTAACTCGCCCAGCCCTAATTAGAAAAAAAAGGGTTTTTTCTCTCTCTCTCTCTCTCTCTCTCTCTCTCTCTCTCTCTCTCTCTCTCTCTCTCTCAAACAACAAAGCAAGGCTGCTCAATTTCTCCATTGATAAAATAATTTCACAACTCTACAACATAAAAATTCATAAATATCATGTAGAATATAGCATATACTTTGTTGTCTACAGTAGTAGATCAACCCTCATCTTACTTTGAAGCTCCCAGATCAAGGAAGTGACGTCGACGCAGCTTTAGCAGCAGAGAAGCTATCAGGCTTGTGTTGATAATAATAAACTCCTGGACTATTTTCAAACTTCCAAATGCATCGTTTGGTGAGTACAGACCATATTTGTACTACTGTAGAAGTTTGGTGTCATGGCATGTGATTTTAGTGTGGTAATTTTGGAGATACGGACCAGGATCCATTAACCCTTGTACGAAGCTATTCGGGATAACTCAGTAACTCAGCTGATGTTCAGCCAATATCGAAAAAACTGCGGGTGGGCTACTTGGCTGGATGTCACGGTTCAAATGACCCCAGGGTGAATCTACTCCGGAGTATCGCTTTAAGTTAGGCCTTAAGTTAACTCCTAGTCAGCTTCTCTTTGTTAGGAGCCACAGCCGCAACAATTTACATGAGAGCCGAGCCTCCTGTCTGCTGATTGGTCCAGAGAGCCACCCGCCTCACCTCACCTCCACCCCTCCCTCTTACACCACGCTGCAGCCAATCAGGACGTCACACACTCCCAGGAGGGGGCAGAGAAAGTGAAACAGGAGTTTCGTGCGTATTCGAAGGGCTGAATGGTCTGACGACAGAGTAGTGGATGAGCTGGGTGGTGTTGTGGTGGCAGAGGGATGGGTGGAGGGACGGCGCCCCCTGGTGGTGATGCTGTGAGACTGTGACTGAAGGGATAGTTGAGTTAAAGTCTGAGATGTAAAGAAAAGAAAGAGAAAGAAAGAATAATAATAGATAAAAATAATATATAATAAAAAATAATATAATATTAAAAAAGAATAATAAAAAATAATAATATACAATAAAAATAATATATAATAAAAAATTAAATAATAATATAATATTAAAAAAGAATAATAATCAATTTTTCTATTCAAACAACAAACATCCCATTAATAACAAAATAACAGGACTCAAGATATATGTACAAATATCTGTCTCAACTAAAGACAGATAACAAGACAAATCACCCTAATACAAAACATCAAACATGCCACCACCCATGTGGCCCAGACACTCTAAAATAAATAAACAAATAAACAACAATAATACAATAAAAATAAAAATAAATACATGGATTTTTTTTTTTTTTTAAAAGGGTCTGCAGGCTGCAGTTGAACCCGATCAGCTGATCCGACCCACATGTTTTTGTTTCCCTCTGAGGCTCCGCCCCCCAGCACAGCTGTAATCCCACTTATTTATAATTTAGGATTCAGAGAAGCTCGCCGCCGCTGATGTTCAGCCTTTAAACCGTGTCACAGCGTCCCAGCTGCAGCCCGCTGCGTGTCCTGAACCGTGCACGTGCACACGTGCGCGCGGGTCGCACTCGGCCGTGTTTTCCTGCTGAAAAAAGGCAGAAATCGATGTTGAACTGCGGCCCACGCACACGGCGCAGCTGTCCACACTCCAGCATAATTGGCTCTTCTGTTTGACAACAGAGTTCAGCTCAGTGTTGACTCAACAAGGCCCTCCGGGCCCCGAACGCACGGCCTGCAGCGCCCCCTGCAGGCTGAAGGAGGACTTCATCAGATTTTATGCAGCTGATGAGGAGGAGTTTACAGACGTTTATAATTTGAGCAGAAGAAGTGGATAATTTGTGCATTTTTCTTGTCTTACTTTATATTTTATGAGTCTCAGTCTGAATAATGACTTTTATGGGCCGAAGGAAGCCGAGTTTCTGTGTTTTTAAGCCTTTAAAGGACCGCCGGCTGTTTTCTACACTCAGTACACAAGAAGAAGAAGAAGAAGAAGTCAGAGAGCTCAGCAACTGTCTTTCTTCAAGTTTAGTCAAACTTTTGGATTAAAAAAGACGAGTTTCTTCAATGAATTTGAACAGATTGATGTTGCATCATATCCAGCAGCTGAGCCTCGTCTTCTCTCTGAGTCGAGTTTGCACGTAAGCGCGATCAGTACGGTGATTTCAGCAGAAAGAGAAGAAGTGACAGACTTCAGAAAGGGGGAAACATGCATTTAAAAACTTTCATTCTTACTTTTATGCATTGATCCTCATCTTAGATCCTATTTTTATCACATTCAGATCTTTATTTGAACCTTTATTTAGCTTGAATCCGTTTCTACAGGACATAAGCGGCCCTGCTTGCTGCCTGCTGAAGGGTTTAAAACCTGTTTTTAAAACCTGTTGGCGTTTGTGTGCAGGTGTCCATCGGCAGGATGTACGAGGCCCAGAAGACGGTGGTGGAGTAACGGCCGCTCGGCCCGGCAGGATGTGACATCACAGATCTGGAGCCCACCACTGCTGTGACATCACCGCCGCCTGCTTCCTGTCGGAGCCCCCGGCTGCTCAGTCTGACCTGCTGAGGGCGTGAGGTGCATCATGGGAGATGTAGGACAGGGTGAAGCTGCACAGGAGCTGGAGTTTAGTCTTTGATTTCTGTTAAAGGATGCACCGATCAGCTGATCAATAACTCTGATTTCCAGTTTCATTCAGTCTATCGACCTCTCTGTTAGTTCACCAGCAGCCGTCCAATCTGACGTCTCCAGATGTTTAGAGTATTGTTCCCAGTTTTTAACGTTCACGGTGATCAGATGGGTTTGTGTTTTTTAGAGAGATTTCAGCGCCACCTCCTGGAAGTCGTGTTTAAAAGCGTTAGTTTGGCTTCCAGGTTCAGCTGATGGAGTCTGCAGCAGAAACAGATGTTCAAACGTCTCCTTTTACTCCCCCTTCAGTCTCCGTCTGCTTTAATGTGGGGCCTACATTACCCACGATGCAGCGGGGCTGATGGAAAGCTTCCTCCAAATCTTCGGTTTCTGTCATCACTGAGACCAAAAGAGTCATTTTCTTCTTGGTTTTGAGTTTCTTTTCCTCGTTTTGAATTGAATTGGACTCACTTTGACTGAGACCGTGACAGTGAACCAAACATCTGGAGGTTTCTGTGAGTCCCGCTGGACCTGAGAGACGTTTGATAAAACTTTAAAACAACACGAGAGTTGCTGTGAGAGCAGATTGGGACAGTGTGGGCGTGAATAACCACCCAACCATTGCCGGTGTTGACTTTGTCTTTATTGAATCAAATCAAGTCCGACTCATCGCCACCATTAAAAAAAAAAAACACAAACCCTGACTGTGCAGCAGATCCATCCACCGATGGATTCATCATGGACGATAGACGCTATAAACTGTGAACTTTCAGAGCCCTTAAGAGCCAGTAACTGATCGGTGCATCCCTGATTCCTACTTTACTTTATTTCTATTTTTCTGTCGTAACGCACAATTAATCAAAATGGGAGGTTATCTCAAGCCTAAGAAACGAGGATAACGATGCCAGATCCCACAAACCAAAATAAATCTGAATTAAGAGCTTTCATCGATCGGTTTTCTGATCAGTCTGTGGCTGTGAAGTTAAACTTTTCTTGTTTGCAGCAGAGACGTCACTGTGGAGGACTTTTAGCGTTTGATCAGGCTCCACCCCCTCCCTCTCTGCTGTGCTTCAGCTTCCAAAGCCCCTCCCCCCCGCTGAGGAGCCTCCGCCCATTCACGTTGCTGCGTCCTGCTTTGAAGCTGTTATGTTTGATTGGATGAAGAACAACATTAAAACACTGAAAGTTCTGTGTGTTCCTGAAATTATTCCTCCGACCAGATGCTGGAATGAGACTCTTAGTCACACTTTTACATTTTTGGTGAATCAGTTACAGTCTTTAACTCTATCTTAAAGCATCTGCAGTTATAACCGTCTTAACCCGCTAATCTGTTGTTTATCATTTGGATTAAAAGCTTTTTTTGGTCTTTTTATTGTTTTTGACGAGTCTGTGGAAAGACGTGCGTGTTTGAAACTAAACGTTTGGGTTTGAATGGTGGATACTCAATCCCAACATGTGATTGGCTAGAATTGTTGTTTGACTTTACCACTGGATCCCGTCCCTCTGTTTTACAGGATAAGGGCTCTTTTTCTGAGTGGGATGAAGGTGTTGTCACCAAAATGGCCACCAAGGCCTTGGTTAGGGGGGTACACAGGGGTAAAGATGTAGTCCACCGTTCCACGACTTGGACAAAACCCGCTCTATTCCTCCTGAATCACAGATTCCTGAGGTGAACTCTCCCAGGGAGGCCGAGTCGTGTGATTCCCCCTGATGGTTGGAGCATGTCTTCACCGCTCAGGTCTGCCAGGAAGACCTTCAACATCTCATCCCTGCTCACCAGGAAGCTTTTACACTGGGAAAAATGCCCCTCCAAAAATAAGTAAAAAAACAACAAATAAAAGACGTTTTTGCTTGAAATAAGCAAAACAAATATGCCAAGATGTGATATTTAGGACTTTTGAGATGACCTTGAAATTAGCTTCAAATGTAAAAAAAAAAAACTTGTTTCATGTGATATGTGACTCAAAACAATTTGTTTTCAAGACTTTTTCATTTAACAAGATATTCCAGATGTATTGTCTTCAAACAAGTCCCTATATCTGGCTGAAATGGTGCTTGTAGGGCAGTTGTGTCTGATATTAAGTGTAATGAGATACTCAATGAGAAAAATATACTTGGTAAGATTTTGATTTTTTTTTCCAGTGAACCTTCGAATGAGGGCAGCAGTTACTCTGCTCTAAGGTGTTTAAAGTTCCGTCAGAAGTCAGAATATGTCCTACGACTCATGTAATATCTCATCAATGGGTCTTTATCAGGATATCAAGCATCTAAATCTGGTAAAATGCCCCTCTAAAGTAAGAAAAAACAACAAATACGAGACGTTTTTTCTTGAAATAAGCAAAAAAATCTGCCAATGGAACTAGTGAAAATCGGCTTGTCAAGATTTCCTGAAATAAAATGTGATATTTAGGACTTTTGAGATAAAAGTGAACTTGAAATTAGCTTAAAAACCTCTTCAAATGTAAAAAAAAGCTTGTTTCATATGATATGTGACTCAAAACAATTTGTTTTCAAGACTTTTTCATTTAACAAGATATTCCAGATGTATTGTATTAAAACAAGTCCCTATATCTGGCTGAAATGGTGCTTGTTAGGCAGTTGTGTCTTATATTAAGTGTAATGAGATATTTGGACTAGAAATGAGACAAATATACTCTGTAAGACTTTGATTTTTTCCAGTGTAGCTGCTTTAGTGACGGTGCGCCCCAGATTCTTCAGATTCGGGGATTAAGGAGACCGGTTCCGCGGTATCGGACGGCAGTTCTCCTGACAGAAAGTCCTTTTTCCCGGTGTCGCAGAATGGTGTCCTCCCACATCTGAGTTTGTTCCTGTCAGCTGCCTCAGGGCGATCCCCGGGACAACCAAGCCCGGGAGGCCTTCCCCACCAGTATCTGAGTAATCCATCCAGTCTGATCTCACTGGTTTTCTGACCTTGCCGTTGGAACACGGTCAGCTGACGCATCATTCCCAGCTCCGAGCTCGGACTTCCACCTGTGTGCGGCGGTCTGAGGTCAGAGGAGCGTTCGGTGGAGGAGGTTGAAGGTGAAGCGGGTGACTGACCCGCAGGTACCGCCGGCTGCTATTTAAAGACCCGTCTGTTGGTTTAAGGCGGAGCGGATCAGCCCGGTTACGCACACGGATACACAAAGGCACACTGCAAAAAATAGGAGTCTTCAAACAAGATAAAAAACACTAAAACTAAGGGAAAAGGTACTCAAAACAAGTGAAAACATCTGTCCATGCAGCAAGATAATTTGACTTGGCAAGATTTCTTAAATTAAGATTGTAGGAGTCTTGTTTCTAGATTTAACAAAGGCAGTTTTGTGAACAAACATTTGTCATATGCTTAAAATCCAAGGAATAAAGTGTGTTTTCAGATATATTCTGTGTGACTCTTGAATCAAGCATGTTGAGTTTGTTATTCAATCTTAAAACAAGATTTACTTTGATGAGACTTTGGAGGAGAAACGTAACACATCTTATTTTAAGTGTTAATTGTCTCATTTTATGATGTAAGATTTTTATAAGAAGATGATTAACTCTGTTTATTTAGTAACTTTATAAAATCTTAATTTTCTGTTCAAACCAACAACACGTTTTAACTGAATGTCAGAATTTTGGCAAGAAAATTCTAATTGATTCAACTTTCTACGAGCCGAAAACGTCAACAAACTTGGGTTTAATATTAAGAAAACTTCAACTTAAAGTATCTATTTCAAAACATAGGCTCGTTTGAAGCGTTTTACTTAAACCTTAAAGGTCTTTTTATGCATTAAACTCCTTCTTCCTGTTCCTGGGAGCATATATCAGGGCGTCTGAGGTGTAAAACTCCTTCTTCCTGTTCCTGGGAGCATATATCAGGGCGTCTGAAGTGTAAAACTCCTTCTTCCTGTTCCTGGGAGCATATATCAGGGCGTCTGAGGTGTTAAACTCCTTCTTCCTGTTCCTGGGAGCATATATCGGGGCGTCTGAGGCGTAAAACTCCTTCTTCCTGTTCCTGGGAGCATATATCGGGGCGTCTGAGGTGTATAACTCCTTCTTCCTGTTCCTGGGAGCATATATCGGGGCGTCTGAGGTGTAAAACTCCTTCTTCCTGTTCCTGGGAGCGTATATCGGGGCGTCTGAGGTGTAAAACTCCTTCTTCCTGTTCCTGGGAGCATATATCAGGGCGTCTGAGGTGTAAAACTCCTTCTTCCTGTTCCTGGGAGCATATATCAGGGCGTCTGAGGTGTAAAACTCCTTCTTCCTGTTCCTGGGAGCATATATCGGGGCGTCTGAGGTGTAAAACTCCTTCTTCCTGTTCCTGGGAGCATATATCGGGGCGTCTGAGGTGTAAAACTCCTTCTTCCTGTTCCTGGGAGCATATATCGGGGCGTCTGAGGCGTAAAACTCCTTCTTCCTGTTCCTGGGAGCATATATCGGGGCGTCTGAGGCGTAAAACTCCTTCTTCCTGTTCCTGGGAGCATATATCGGGGCGTCTGAGGCGTAAAACTCCTTCTTCCTGTTCCTGGGAGCATATATCGGGGCGTCTGAGGCGTAAAACTCCTTCTTCCTGTTCCTGGGAGCATATATCGGGGCGTCTGAGGCGTAAAACTCCTTCTTCCTGTTCCTGGGAGCATATATCGGGGCGTCTGAGGTGTAAAACTCCTTCTTCCTGTTCCTGGGAGCATATATCGGGGCGTCTGAGGCGTAAAACTCCTTCTTCCTGTTCCTGGGAGCATATATCGGGGCGTCTGAGGTGTAAAACTCCTTCTTCCTGTTCCTGGGAGCATATATCAGGGCGTCTGAGGCGTAAAACTCCTTCTTCCTGTTCCTGGGAGCATATATCGGGGCGTCTGAGCTGTAAAACTCCTTCTTCCTGTTCCTGGGAGCATATATCGGGGCGTCTGAGGTGTAAAACTCCTTCTTCCTGTTCCTGGGAGCATATATCGGGGCGTCTGAGGTGTAAAACTCCTTCTTCCTGTTCCTGGGAGCATATATCAGGGCGTCTGAGGTGTAAAACTCCTTCTTCCTGTTCCTGGGAGCATATATCAGGGCGTCTGAGGTGTAAAACTCCTTCTTCCTGTTCCTGGGAGCATATATCGGGGCGTCTGAGGTGTAAAACTCCTTCTTCCTGTTCCTGGGAGCATATATCAGGGCGTCTGAGGTGTAAAACTCCTTCTTCCTGTTCCTGGGTGCATATATCAGGGCGTCTGAGGTGTAAAACTCCTTCTTCCTGTTCCTGGGAGCATATATCAGGGCGTCTGAGGTGTAAAACTCCTTCTTCCTGTTCCTGGGAGCATACATCAGGGCGTCTGAGGTGTATAAACTCCTTCTTCCTGTTCCTGGGAGCATATATCAGGGCGTCTGAGGTGTAAAACTCCTTCTTCCTGTTCCTGGGAGCATATATCAGGGCGTCTGAGGTGTAAAACTCCTTCTTCCTGTTCCTGGGAGCATATATCAGGGCGTCTGAAGTCACCAGCAGGTGTAAAACTCCCAAAAAACACAACCCTGATATTTATTGCAGAATATGTCACCTGTAAAGCTACTCGGGTATAATTTTGTCTCCGGTAGGATTCTGTGAATGAGTGAGTTTCAGGTCAGTCAACACGAGCAAACATTTGAGGAGAAGCCGTGGCTCTGTTTGTAAATCAGGAGGCTCCAGAACGCACGGTGGACTCTGTTTGAGCAAATAAACCGGGTCAAGACAACAGAGACTTTACATCCAGAGTCATGTGAGCAGCAGTGAGCTTGTTGGCTGTAGTAACCTTCACCTCCTCCCCGTGCTGCACAGATACAGAGTTTGGCCCTCACATGCAGCTTTATTTGACCTTCAATAACAGTGATGACTCATGGTGAGCATGTCTGCCCAAACTCAGCCACATTTCCACCAGACATGGCTCAAATCTGCCCTTTCTTTGGGGCAAGTCTGTCCCTCATTTCGCTGGCCGTGACCCGTGTTAAAGGAGAATTCCGGCTATTTTAAAAACATATCCCATCTGTTGGAGACCCAGGAAAGTTGGCCAAAGGGAAAAACACAAGAAATTTTCATGCCCGCTGCGTAAAGTTGTCCAATTGCGCTGATTTCCATGAAAGCGGGCTCTATCGGGCAAGCTTTTAACCTTTCCTGAGGCTCTTAACGTGTATCAAAATACTTTTGACCGAATTGGCCGTGGTGTCAGTAGCAATACAATTCAACCCAGGGGCTAACCATACCATTAGCTAGCACAGATATTATACATTTTGAGATTTCAAAAACAGCGCACCTACCTCTCTCAGCTTCCGAACAGGAAAGGCGAACAGGAAACAAACTTAAAGGAGGAAAAAACAGCAACAACTGTGGTGGACATCCTCAGGAGGAAAATGGGGAGAGATCCTCTTCAGGCATGACTTCAATCTCTGGGACTATCTGGAATATTACATCTGGAATATGATATTATAAATGGAATATGATATAATATCTAGAATATGATATTACATCTAGAATATGATATTATATCTGGGATATGATATTACATCTGGAATATGATATTATAAATGGAATATGATATTACAAATGGAATATGATATTACAAATGGAATATGATATTATATCTGGAATATGATATTATAAATGGAATATGATATTACATCTAGAATATGATATTATATCTGGGATATGATATTATATCTAGAATATGATATTATATCTGGGATAAGATATTATATCTTGAACATGATATTATATCTAGAATATGATATTATATCTGGGATATGATATTACATCTAGAATATGATATTATATCTGGGATATGATATTATATCTAGAATATGATATTATATCTGGGATAAGATATTATATCTTGAACATGATATTATATCTAGAATATGATATTATATCTGGGATATGATATTACATCTGGAATATGATATTATATCTTGAATATGATATTATATCTAGAATATGATATTATATCTGGGATAAGATATTATATCTTGAACATGATATTATATCTAGAATATGATATTATATCTGGGATATGATATTACATCTAGAATATGATGTTATATCTGGGATATGATATTATATCTTGAATATGATATTATATCTAGAATATGATATTATATCTGGGATATGATATTATATCTGGAATATGATATCATATCTGGGATATGATATTATGTCTTGAATATGATATTATATCTAGAATATGATATATCTAGAAAATGATATAATATTTGGAATATGATATTATATCTGGAATATGATATAATATCTGGAATATGATATTATATCTGGAATATGATATTATAAATGGAATATGATATTATATCTAGAATATGATATTATATCTGGGATATGATATTATATCTAGAATATGATATTATATCTAGAAAATGATATAATATTTGGAATATGATATTATATCTGGAATATGATATACTATTTGGAATATGATATTATATCTGGAATATGATATTATAAATGGAATATGATATTATATCTAGAATATGATATTATATCTGGGATATGATATTATATCTTGAACATGATATTATATCTAGAATATGATATTATATCTGGGATATGATATTACATCTGGAATATGATATTATAAATGGAATATGATATTATATCTAGAATATGATATTATATCTAGAATATGATATTATATCTGGAATATGATATTATATCTTGAACATGATATTATATCTAGAATATGATATTATATCTGGGATATGATATTACATCTGGAATATGATATTATAAATGGAATATGATATTACAAATGGAATATGATATTCCATCTAGAATATGATATTATATCTGGGATATGATATTATAAATGGAATATGATATTATATCTAGAATATGATATTATATCTGGGATATGATATTATATCTTGAACATGATATTATATCTAGAATATGATATTATATCTGGGGTATGATATTACATCTGGAATATGATATTATAAATGGAATATGATATTATATCTAGAATATGATATTCTATCTAGAATATGATATTATATCTGGGATATGATATTATATCTTGAATATGATATTATATCTAGAATATGATATTATATCTGGGATATGATATTATATCTTGAATATGATATTATATCTTGAATATGATATTATATCTAGAATATGATATTACATCTGGAATATGATATTATAAATGGAATATGATATTACAAATGGAATATGATATTCCATCTAGAATATGATATTATATCTGGGATATGATATTATATCTTGAATATGATATTATATCTAGAATATGATATTATATCTGGGATATGATATTACATCTGGAATATGATATTATAAATGGAATATGATATTACAAATGGAATATGATATTATATCTAGAATATGATATTATATCTGGAATATGATATTATATCTGGAATATGATATTATATCTAGAATATGATATCATATCTGGAATATGATATTATATCTAGAATATGATATTATATCTGGAATATGATATTATATCTGGAATATGATATTATATCTAGAATATGATATCATATCTGGAATATGATATTATATCTAGAATATGATATTATATCTGGAATATGATATTATATCTAGAATTTGATATCATATCTGGGATATGATATCATATCTAGAATATGATATTATATCTGAAATATGATATTATATCTAGAATATGATATTATATCTGGGATATGATATCATATCTAGAATATGATGTCATATCTGGGATATTATATTATATCTAGAATATGATATTATATCTGGAATATGATATTATATCTAGAATATGATATTATATCTGGGATATGATATTATATCTAAAATATGATATAATATCTGGGATATGATATAATATCTGGGATATGATATTATATCTAGAATATGATATTATATCTAGAATATGATATCATATCTGGGATATGATATTATATCTAGAATATGATATTATATCTAAAATATGATATTATATCTGGGATATGATATTATAAATGGAATATGATATTATATCTAGAATATGATGTCATATCTGGGAAATGATATTATATCTAGAATATTATATAATATCTGGGATATAATATGATAAATGGAATACGATATTACATCTAGAATATGATATTATATCTAAAATATGATATAATATCTGGGATATGATATGAAGTCTGGGATATGATATTATATCTAAAATATGATATTATATCTGGGATATGATATTATATCTGGAATATGAAATAATATCTGGAATATGATATTATATCAGGAATATGATATAATATCTGGGATATGATATCTGGAAGACTCCGGTCAGCCTGAGTTTGTTATTTGTTGGCTCAGAGCAGAAACAGCTGGTGAATCAGGTAATTTTAATCTTTGCAGGTCAGATTTAAAAAGTTGCACCAAAGCCTCATGGGTAACGTAGTATTTGGAGCCAGCTGATGTGGAATTAGCCTCAGTTCTTACAGCTGAATGTGGCTGCAGAGAGAGTTATTATTGTTTCTGAGATGATATATCCCCCCTGCAGAGCCGGCCCAAGGCATATGCCAACTATGCGATCGCTTAGGGCCCCCACGCCACCAGGGGGCCCCGAGAGCAATTTGAATTTAATTTTGATTACAACTTTATTTTTCTGTAAGATAATGTGAATGTCATCTGATTCTATTTTGTATTTGTATTTTGAACATTTTGCACACCATTGCACATCTGAAAGAAATTAAACTATTTAACGTGTTTACTATAAATGCAGTCTCCAGCCTGCTGATGTCACTTTCAAATAGTTAAATTAATGAGACATACTTATACATCACTCTTTATGTAGAAGTTAATTAAACCATATTTATGAGTTTGCTATCCCTTTAAGGTTAAAAACAAGAATGACACCTGTATAATGTAAGATGATTAAAAATAATGCTAATGATTGTGGGTCCGTTACACACGTAACAGTGAAGCCCAGGGGTGGGCAATTAATTTCTTCAGGGGGCCGCATGAAAAATCTGAAATGTGTTGGAGGGCCGAACCAGCAATGACTCAAATTTAATATTGACTTATGTTTTCTCATTATATTTCTTTTTATAATAAAATATTTAAATCAGAATATTTTGGTAATAAATGAGAATATTTAAATATTTATAAACATGAATTGTGGTTTAGGTTGAAGTGAGAATTAATACTAACACCCATCTGTTGTCACGCCCACCACTTTGTCCCATTTCAGCCCCAAGCTTTGGAGACATGCATTTACCTCAGCTAACAGTGGCGGCTGCTGACTTTTAAAACAGGGGAAGCCCATATTACGCGTTCAGGGTTGTAGTGGCTCGTGCCATCCCAAAGCAGAAGATAGCAAAGTTAAAAAGAATTAGTTATAACAGAGCTGTGTCTAGTATGACAAGTATGCCCAGCAAATACACAGAAAGAATGTATAGACTTTGAAAATTCACAAAGCAAGGCCAAAATCAAGTATGATGGAACCTAAGGCCTGTAAATGGCTGGATCTGTGGCTGGATCACAATCTGTGGAGCATTTTTCCCTGTCATAATGAATACTTAGAGTTTGACGCGTGGCTAAAAGCACGTCAACTACATGTTGTGTTGCTAACTGCTTAGCTGCGAGCATAGCCGCCTTTGTGACAAAACTACTAGCTAACACGACAAACAAATGCACAACAGGAATATGATTGACAAAACTTCTAAACAACAAGGATGTGTTTCTTATTTACAGTGTAATATTTACAAAAGTGTATGTGTGTGAGGATGGAAATGGAAACGATGGGAAATGAGTGAAACTCCGACAGCACTTTCCCAGACAAACAGTCTCTTTGGTATCCGCTTTGGGACTGAAGTTCCAGCGTGCTTCTCCCCGCTTAAAAGTTCGGCTGCCACAGAATCTCTCATGATGGACAAACACTAACTCCAATCATCAGGACACAGCCCCTCATAGTGACACGCCCACGTCTAATCTACCCCCAGAGACGCCGGGCAGCCTCGGAAGTGATGAGTTTTTATCGATTTAGCCAATGATGACCCAGAATTGTAGAAAAAACTTGACTCTGCCGCCCCCTCCTGAAGCCGGCAGCCCTCAGCTCGGAAGCCCGGCTGTTAGTGGCGGCTTCATAACATGATTTCCTCAGTGAACAAATCACTTCATTAAGCTACAGGACAACATGTTGTAGTTATGAGAGTAAATGCAGTATTGGGCATATCTTGTGTTTTGTGAATAACTGTTTTATCGTCAATTTAACATTGAAGATGTAGCAGTTTGGCCAGAGAATGGGAGAGGCTGCCCGGCTTCCCCTGTTGTCTCTGAATAGCCGTGGCTGTCAGCTAAGAGATCACTCCCCGTTGTTGTCCCTTTCATTGACCGCATGTCTGCCAGCTCTGTGATTCTGAAGTCTGCATTGATCCCGCACATGAAGATGAGCAGCTGGGCAGTGCCCCGTATAGCGCAGCTCTCATCCAAAGCCAGGGGAAAGTACTCAGTCATTCACGCTGACTTTCAGTTGTAGCAGCAGGTTTTTCGCGATGTCCTCAATCCTCCTCGTTACGGTGCGGCGGGAGAGGGAGACGTTCTCAAAAGCGTCTTTTTTCTCGGGACATATTAGCGCGGACGAGTCCACCAAACACTCCTTAATGAACTCTCCATCAGAGAAGGGTTTGCTCTTTCTAGCAATCTTGTGCGAAATAACTAAACTTGTCTTGACTGCAGCACCTCTGGATGGCAAACGTTTTGTAAAAGTGTTTGTTGAGATTGCAGCTTGGCGAGCAACACAGACGCCTCAGCTGCGCGCTGTTTCTCTGAAAAGTTATTGTGTTTCTCCCCGTGTTTAGTCACGTAGTGACGGTGGATATTATACTCCTTTAACACAGCCACTGACACACCACAAACTAAGCACACAGCTTTACCTTTTACCTCTGTAAACAAATATTTCACTGTCCATGCCTTGTTGAAACCGCGGCATTCTGAATCAACTTTTCTTTTTTTACCGTGAGGCGACATTTTGTGTGGATCAGGGATTCGGATGCTAGCATCACCTGTCACTGTGCGTGCATTCATAAACAATGCGTCAGGCCCTTTCAAAATAAAAGACAGCAGCATCGCATGCACACCAAAATCCGTTTTTATTTTTGACTGGAGGGGGCAGGGGGGCGCGGGCCGGACAGGGACGGGCAAAGGGCCGTAAAATGCCCAGGTCTGGTGTAGCCCATGGAATAATGAGGCATCTGGAGCTGAGGTGATGGTAGGGGGGCCCCAAATGAAATTCTGCTTAAGGCCCCATAAAGGCTTGGGCCGGCCCTGCCCCCCTGATCAATCAGGGGTTATGTTGAGCCCAAAAGGTGCTCCTGGATCTGTTCCCTGGTTGGCTGGAGCCTTCTTAACCCTTTGATGCGCAACATGGGTCAAAAATGACCTGCATTCATTTCCAAGGTAATTTCATGCTGGCTGAGTTTCTCTTTGTTCTATCTTTTGAAATCAATTTAATTTATGATTGAATATTCCAAGTATTCTTTAAATATCTTGTTTTTGATCACCACTGATCATTATTTTCATTTTTACTTTCATACTTTATAAGTAAAAGTAGTTTTTATATAACTACATCGAATTTACACACATGGGTCAAAAATGACCCATTCATCCAAATGTGACATAAAATAAAGTAACTTAATACTGTTTAACTCTTTTTAAGTAGTTACTTTAGCAGTGAGTGGGGCCAAACAATTATTTAGTATTTTCAACATGTTTGTCATTTTTTCACACACACATACTGTCAGGTTTTTGGGGCAAAGCAGGTGGACCCGAATGCAGACACTGCAGGCTGAGGGACTTTGAACAAAGCATCTTTAATATAACCAAAAAGGATTATAGGCAAGGTCCAAAAACAGAAAATGGAAGAACAAGGCAAATAGGGAAAACATGACTATGACTTTGACTATGACGACTACAATACAAATACAACTACCAGACAAAGACCAGAACGGCAAGACTTACTTTGGAAGACTAATGACGCAACAACAAAATAAATAACTTAAATACAAATGGGAAGAAGAACAGGTGAAGAGGGGGAGGAGAAGCTCAGGTGAGGGGAGTGAGCAGAACATGGATTGGTGGGGAAAACACTAGCAGGCAGGCCTGAACAAACAATACAACAAAACGAGCAGGAAAAAGACAAAGACAGAAAGTAAATTTGGAACAGAAAACAAGAGGACAACCACTACAAAAATTAAACGGGAACTAAATAACAGAACCTAGACAGAAAATAACATAGCCATGATAACAGATAACACACATAACCCTACCCTAACCCTAACTAAAATAGAATATGTCAACAGCTAGCTAATAATAATTATTTGTAACTTTCTGACAATGTACTCACTCTCAAGGTAACCTAAACCTAATCATCATATAATGTAATGTAATGTTATCTTTCACTACTGTCATCAAGAAATCTCTAAAGTAATATTAGTACAATTGAAAAACAAAACTCAGTGTACTTAGCTGTGTGATGGGAGCTGTGCTGAGCTGTGAAATGGTAAATGCATGTGGGATGACCCATGTGTGTAAACTGGATGTAGCAATACAAAAGCTGTGCTTCTTCAGAAAGTAAGAGAGGAAAATAAAAATAAAGATTTGTGCTGAACAAAAACAAGATATTTACTGCATACTTGGAATAGAAAATGATTAATGATTGATTTATTTCAGAGATATATCATAGAAACCCTCAGCCATACATGAAGTAACATAGAAAATGAATGCGGGTCATTTTTGACCCATGTTGCGCATTAGAGGGGTAGTGATACAAAAAGGGTTTTTATTCAAAAAGTAAGAAAGGAAAAAATAAAAAAAAAGGATGCATGATGATTACAAACAAGTTAATTGAGGAATACCTTGAATATTGAATGATAAAGATAATTTATTGCAAAGATATGGAAAATTAAATCTCAGCCGGGTCACTTTTGACCCATGTTGCGCATCAAAGGGTTAATCAGTGTGCCTCTCTCTGTGTTGACAGAGCAAACATGTGAGGTCAGGTTTGTCCACAGCACGACTTTCAGAGGACTTCTGGACTTTGGTCTCAGCGTAAAGACGGCAGATGGGAGGGGGAGCTGAACTGTATTATATCCCACATCTTCTCTTTCTTTGAGCCGCTGGTGAACCAGGTGGGGATCGAGTCTGTCGGAGCGAAGTTTCACCGTGAGCTTCGGCGGGTTTTCTTTCACGTCTGATAATCATGGAAACCAGACTCCAAATCAGATGTTTCTGTTGATCTAAACTTTGTGCTGGAGCAGAAATAAACTGCTGCAGCAAAGAGGAAGTTAGAAAAACGATCTGTTCGATCACTCTTTATAAACCCTGAATCCCTAAAAATCACATTCAAGCTTTAAACTAGGGCTGGGCGAGTTAACTCGTTGTTATCGCGTTAACTTGTTAATTATTTAACGCCGTGCATTACTGCATGTTTTATTTTTTTATTTTATTTTTTGGGGGGCTTTTGTGCCTTTAATGGAAAGTTCAGAAAGACAGGAAGCAGAGAGAGGGGGAACAACACGCAGCACAGGGCCAGCTGCAGCGAGGGCTATAGCCTCTGTACATGGTGCGCCTGCTCAGCACACTACGCCACGGACCACAGGCTTTTATTATTTATTTTATTATTGTAAAACTCACAGGCTTTTATTCTGTAAAAGTCTGTTGCTCACAGGCTTTTATTTTGTAAAAGTCTGCTGCTCACAGGCTTTTATTTTGTAAAAGTCTGTTGCTCACAGGCTTTTATTTTGTAAAAGTCTGTTGCTCACAGGCTTTTATTTTGTAAAAGTCTGCTGCTCACAGGCTTTTATTCTGTAAAAGTCTGTTGCTCACAGGCTTTTATTTTGTAAAAGTCTCCTGCTGTCTGCTGTGGAACCGGAAAAGAAAGTAATCGGCGGATCCACCAAACATGGAGAAGGGTACGGAACTTTTACTCGGCCATTTTCATGTTAAAGTTCTTCCAGACGGCGGAGTCGACAGAACCAAAGTCATCTGTAAACTCTGCCAAGTTGAATTGTCTTCTCAGCGTAGTAGTTCCAGTCTAAAATATCACTTAAAGGCAAAACACACAACTGATAGCAGCAAGTCATTCAAGGAAACAGACAGTGGAGCGAGGCTTCTACATAAAAACTACAGAAAGATGCTGATGTTAAAAGTGTGTTTGCACAACAAATGTTATGGCACTTTCATTCATATGGCAGCACATTTAAAATAAAGCTAAATGCTAAAAGCTATACACTACTTTTGGATTCATTTTTGGATTCTGCGTACAAATGCGATTAATCGTGATTAATCAGGGAAATCATGTGATTAATCAGATTAAACATTTTAATCGTTGCCCGGCCCTCGTTTAAACGCCACGACGTTCTGTCCTGGTGCAAAAATCACAAGAAAAGAGATGTGCGGGTCACTCTTTATTTATTTAAAACCACGAAATACAAGCAGATTTGTTTAAGAAAGGACTCAAACAGACTGTCTGCGGCCAAATCATCAAATCATAAGCAACAAAACCGACTGACCCAAGACAGTCGAATGGAAAAAATGTGAAAAATGTGAAAAAAGCAAAGAGGTCAGCGGAGAAAAGCTCCAGAAAAATGTAAAATTATGCAGAATTAAGCACAAAAAAAAGGTTACAAAGTTTAACGAGCTTAGTTTTCTTAGTTCCTTATTTAAACGAGCTGCTATTGTAAAAGTCATGTGATGCCACAATGTTCCTGTTTCAAAAATTTCAAAATCTTCGCTCGGAATTCTGTGCAGGATCGAAAGTTTGACTCAATAAAAAGCCAGAGGTTCATCTGTGGCTGGTTCTGCTTCATGTTTATGGGCTGCTGGCTGCTGAATAACAGCAAACCATCACATCCATCTGCTGCATAGGAACATTTAAAATATATATATATTTCAGTGTTATTATTGTTTTAAATTATATAGCTGTTGTATGTCTTTTCGTTTATTCTTGTATTTTATTCTTTTAATATTTTTTAGTATTATTATTGTTTTAAATTATATAGCTGTTGTATGTCTTTTCATTTATTCTTGCATTTTATTCTTTTAAATTTGTTTAGTATTATTATTGTTTTAAATTATATAGCTGTTGTATGTCTTTTCGTTTATTCTTGTATTTTATTCTTTTATTTTTTTAGTATTATTATTGTTTTAAATTAAATAGCTGTTGTATGTCTTTTCGTTTATTCTTGTATTTTATTCTTTTCAATTTTTTTAGTATTATTATTGTTTTAAATTATATAGCTGTTGTATGTCTTTTCATTTATTCTTGTATTTTATTCTTTTAATTTTTAGTATTATTATTGTTTAAATTATATAGCTGTTGAAGTCGTTTAATTTATTCTTGTATTTTATTCTTTTAATTTTTTTAGTATTATTGTTTTAAATTATATAGCTGTTGTATGTCTTTTCATTTATTCTTGTATTTTATTCTTTTAATATTTTTTAGTATTATTATTGTTTTAAATTATATAGCTGTTGTATGTCTTTTCGTTTATTCTTGTATTTTATTCTTTTAATTTTTAGTATTATTATTGTTTAAATTATATAGCTGTTGAAGTCGTTTCATTTATTCTTGTATTTTATTCTTTTAATTTTTTAGTATTATTATTGTTTTAAATTATATAGCTGTTGTATGTCTTTTAATTTATTCTTGTATTTTATTCTTTTAATTTTTTTAGTATTATGATTGTTTTAAATTATATAGCTGTTGTATGTCTTTTCATTTATTCTTGTATTTTATTCTTTTAATATTTTTTAGTATTATTATTGTTTTAAATGATATAGCTGTTGTTTGTCTTTTCATTTATTCTTGTATTTTATTCTTTTATATTTTAGTATTATTATTGTTTTAAATTACATAGCTGTTGTATGTCTTTTCATTTATTCTTGTATTTTATTCTTTTAATTTTTTAGTATTATTGTTTTAAATTATATAGCTGTTGTATGTCTTTTCATGTTTTAATTTTTTTACAGCACTCTGGTCAACTGAGGTTGTTGTAAAATGCTTTATAAATTTCTAATTTATAGATAAAATTGGATTGGAACAAAGACCTGTGCTGGAAACCACTTACGGACGGGTTTGATGCACCGTTAATTACCCTCAAAGGTCCAGTGGGGGACATACTGACATCTATAGACACAAACCACAAACTGCAACCAACTGAGCAGAAAACGCTGACGTTTGGAACTGCTTGGGAACAAGAACTGGGTCTGAATTTGGAGGATTTCTGGTGGCACGCTGCTCTACAAAATATCTTCCAATTCAAGGTACTGTTCAGATTTAATCTTTCCAAAACTCTGTCACAGTTTTATCCTAATATCGCCGACACCCTGCAGTCTAACACACATGTTCTACTCTTGTTCATTACTTTCTCGCTTCTGGCAGAACTGTTTTCACACCAAGTCAAAAACACTTTTGACGATCACAAAGGTTTCTCCCCATGTCGCTATATTTGGGCTCCCAGAAGACAAAAACCGGTTTACTTCCAAGCTGCAAGATATCACAGCCTTCACTTCATTAATAGCTCAATCTTCTTCTTCACTGGAAGTCAACTAAAGCTCCTTCCAGCTCTCAGTGGCTCGACGATACCAAGGCTGTGTTCGAAACCGCATACTTCTCCTACTTCTCCTCCTTCTCATACTAACTTTTTGAGTTAGTATGCGAGTTTGAGTATGCGAGAAGTTCCCGGATGCATACTAGATTCTCCTAAATGTTGGGTATGCATCATGAGGTTACTACTCATACTCAAACTACCCAAGATGCAACGTAACGTGACGTCGCCGATCGTCATTTCCTGTCAAAATGGCAGTTTCAAGCTAGCTAAACGACTACTTTCTCGCCTGAAAATGTTTCAAATGTTGCTAAAGTTTACAGAGTTTAGAGCTTAAGAGAAATCAGCTTCAGGCCGGCTGATTTCGGCTCGGGCAGGAGCGAAATGCATTGTGGGTAAACGCTCTGCATACTGTCTGATCGATGAGTATGTAGTATGTAGTATGTAGTATGCAGTATGTAGTATGTAGTATGTAGTATGCAGTATGTAGTATGCAGTATGTAGTATGCAGTATGCAGTATGTAGTATGTAGTATGCAGTATGCAGTATGCAGTATGCAGTATGTAGTATGTAGTATGCAGTATGTAGTATGCAGTATGCAGTATGCAGTATGTAGTATGGAGTATGCAGTATGTAGTATGTAGTATGCAGTATGTAGTATTCGGTTTCGAACGCAAGCCCAAGGCTCAGCCGGCCTGAAGCTGATTTCGCCGAGGGAAAGTCATTACGATACAATTGGTGCTTTTATTTTGAAAACAGGAAGTGAACCTACCCTTGTTGTAGCTAGCTTGAAACTGCCGTTTTGACAGGAAATGACGATCGGCGACGTCACGTTTCATTGCATCTTGGGTAGTTTGAGTATGAGTAGTAACCTCATGATGCATACCCAACATTTCGGAGAATCTAGCATGCATCCGGGAACTTCTGCTTACTCAAACTCGCTTACTAACTCAAAAAGTTAGTATGAGTAGTAGGAGAAGTATGCGGTTTGGAACACAGCCCGAGACTTTTCTAAAGCTAGAGAAGATCAGAGATTCAGTGAAAGGTAACTCTGACAAATTCTACAACAAGTGGCTTCCTTTTTTTTTTTAAACTTTTTTCCATTCTCTTCAATCTCTGCCCCCTGATTGATGCCCCTCCCTCACTCACTCTCTCCTTCTCTTTTATCCTCCTTTTTATTTAAACTCAGCAGCTTACACACATGTACATATTACACTTATTATACTTACTCAATTGTTATGTCCTTAACTGTCAGTTAAGTACCCCCCCCCCCCCCCCCCCCCCACACACACACACACACACAATTGTGTATTGTTCTGGAATTATTGTAAAAAAAAACAAAAAAAAAAAACACTAGAGGAGGTAGACTGTATGCTTTCTTTTTAACATTATTTTGACTGTATCAATATGTTTGCTCAAACTGACCCTGAGGTGATGCTCAATGTAAATGTGACATTGATTTATATTCCAATGTGCCTTAATTCAATTCATTTTTATTTATATAGCGCCAAATACAACAAATGTCATCTCAAGGCACTTAGATAGTAAAGTCCAATTCAAGCCAATTGGAATTCAATTCATTGTAATCATAATTATTTATAAAATAATCCAATTCATTCATATAGAGCCAATTAAAAAACAATTTACCTCACAATAAAAATATTTATTGTATAAAATAAAATATAGGAAAACACGTTATTTTGCGTTCAGATCGTCCTGGTTGTCACGCGCTGGAACTTGAAATGACATCAGTTCATTTAGAGGTTTGATCCTCGTGTTTTTCTGACACAGACATGTGGTAAATCAGCATCCAGGAGCGTCTTAAGTGGGGACCTTTAGAGGATCTGCGTTTGTGTCGGAAACAGGTGGAACAGAGCAGCTGCGCGGGGGGATGGCGCGCGTCTTTACGCGCGGCTCAGCTGGCGTGGAAAGCCGCGCTGCTGAGCGCGTTCCCGGCCGCGCGGCAGTACCGGAGCGTGTAGTTCTGCCCCGCGTTGTTGTCCCAGAACTCGCCCTCTTGGCTCTTCAGGTAAACGGCGAAGTGCACGGCCGAGCTGGCGTCCACGAAGGGCGGCGTGTACACGGTGAAGGCGAAGCGCTGCCCCACGGAGTCCGGCGGATCCACGGCCACGGGCACCGCCTCCGCGTCTACGTGCGACAGCCACCCGTTGAAGGTGTACCTCACCCCGACCTCTTTCACGGAGCAGTCCGTCAGAACCCGAATCTGCCCGCGGGCGCCAAACTGCGTGACGGCGACCTTCTCCAGGCAGACGCGCAGCTGCCGGACTCTGCGCTCCGGGTCCCGGAGCTCCGGGAAGCAGGCCACCAGCCGCTCCGCGTCCGGGCTGGGCCTGAAGCTGCGGCACAGCTCGTTCAGGACGTCCTGCTGCGGCGGCGGGAAGCTCCGGTGCCGGGACAGAACCTTGCTGGGGATCTGCGGCTCCTCCTGCGAGCTGAAGTGCTTCACACTGGCCAGCGTCAGCCCCATGGAGTCGGCGAACTTCACCCGCTTCCTCCCGGAGTCTCCGTCCAGCAGCGCCGCCGGGTACGCCGGCAGGGACTTGGCTCTCCTCCTGTCCCTCATAAACCTCTCCAGGTGGGACGCGTCCACGTCGTCCTCCAGATCTTCCTCCCCTTCATCACCCTCCTCTCCCTCCAGGCCGTTCTCCGCGCACCGGCCCGGGGAGGGCGGCTCTCCGCCGGCGGGGATCTGGGGCGGTGAGCGGGACATGTGTGCCCGGCAGCCAGGCGGCCTGTGAGCTGAGTCCTGCGGGGGTCCCGCTGCGGGGCGACTTGTATAGGACCCCCCGCCCTCTCCTGGTGACAACAGAGCGCGTGCGGCAGCTGTTGCCTCAGACAAACACTCCACGTCACGTAACAACGTCACCCGTCACCTGTTTGCGTGGAAACGGGATTCTGTTAAACCTTTTCATGACGTTTCTGCACCTGAACACAAAAACACGCGCACGTCTCAGCTTTTTTTATATTATTATTATTATTATTATTATTATTATTATTATTATTATTATTATTATTATTATTATTATTATTATTGTTATTATTATTATTTTATATTATTGTATTAAATAAAATGGAGTTTCTCAGAATTTAAACCCAAAGATGCAACTTTTAATGGGCTTACATAACGCAGGCGTATCGCGTGCGGCAGGTGCGTCAAGGAGCATCGAGTAAACAAACGCATGCCGTCACCACCATCACTGACGTCACGCCACCTTTTGCCTACCAAGCAGCAGAGGGGGCAGTACATGGGGCAGCTTGGTCTGTAAAGTGGAAGTATGCTTAAAGGCCACAGTTTAGTTAGTTAAATCTGAATGTTTTTCTAGCTTTTCTGGTTAGTAGTTTAGTTTGTGAACTGAAAGACTTTTATACGGCTCCAGTTGGTCAGTTAGTTAGTTACTTAATTAGTTAGTCAGTAAGTTAGTTAGGTAGTTAATTTGTCAATCAGTTAGTTAGTTAGTTAGTTAGTTAGTTAGTTAGTTAGTTAGTTAGTCTGTCTGTCTGTCTGTTAGTTAGTCAGTTAGTTAGTTAGTCGGTTAGTTAATTAATCAGTCACTCAGTCAGTCAGTTAGTTAGTTGGTTGGTCAGTTAGTTAGTTAATTCGTCTGTGTGTCTGTTAGTTAGTCAGTTAATTAGCCAGTCAGTCAGTTAGTTAGTTAGTTAGTTAGTTAGTTAGTCAATTAATTAATTAATTCGTCTGTCTGTCTGTTAGTTAGTCAGTTAATTAGCCAGTCAGTTAGTTAGTTAGTTAGTTAGTCAGTTAATTAGCCAGTCAGTTAGTTAGTTAGTTAGTTAGTTAGTTAGTTAGTTGGTTGGTCAGTTAGTTAGTTAATTCGTCTGTCTGTCTGTTAGTTAGTCAGTTAATTAGCCAGTCAGTCAGTTAGTTAGTTAGTTAGTTAGTTAGTTAGTTAGTTAGTTAGTTAGTTAGTTAGTCAATTAATTAATTAATTCGTCTGTCTGTCTGTTAGTTAGTCAGTTAATTAGCCAGTCAGTTAGTTAGTTAGTTAGTTAGTTAGTTAGTTAGTTAGAGCTGCGTTTCTAGACCAGACGAGCAGCTGCAGCGGACCAACGATTGCGCAATAGATCTCCTCCCGTGCGCACCATTACCATCCAGCAGATTATACAACATCTCACGTCCGGAGCGTCAGGCCATGGAGAAACACATTAACGAGTCCCTCGCTGCAGGCATAATTCCACACTCGTCGTCTCTACTAGGGGCGTGATTTTTTTTTTGTCATTAAAATGGATGGAACCTTGAGGCCATGTATTGACTACAGAGGGTTAAACCAGATAACCATTAAGAATAAATATCCCTTGCCCCTCCTGTCATCAGCTTTTGAAGCCACAGTCTTCACGAAGCTCGACCACCGCAATGCCTACCATCTTGTTCGTATTCGCCAGGGGGATGAACGGAAAACGGCATTCAAAACTCCTCTGGGTCATTTTGAATATCTGGTCATGCCCTTCGGCCTCTCCAACTATTCCAAGCTCTTGTAAACGATGTCCTCCGTGATTTCTTAAACATCTTTGTCTTTGTCTACCTCGATGATGTACTCATATACTCCAAAACCATCACCGAACATCAGAAACATGTCCGCCTCGTTCTTCAGCGCCTTTTGGAGAACCGGCTGTATGTCAAAGCCGAGAAGTGGGAATTTCACAAGTCCTCTGTTACCTTCTTTAGTTATATTATATTAGAGCGGACAGGTTCGATCTGAACCCGAGAAGATCAAGGCGGTTTTGGATTGGCCCGTCCCAGACTCTCAGAAAAAACTTCAAAGATTTCTGGGCTTTTCTAATTTTTACCACCGTTTCATTAAAAATGACAGCCAAACCGTCACTCTCCTTACTGCGCTAACTTCCACCAAGGTTCCCTTCTCTTGGACCTCCAAAGCAAATTCAGCTTTCTCTAGCTTGGCAGAAAAGTTTGCCAATACACCCATTCTGGTCCAACCAGACCCATTAAAACGGTTTATTCTGGAGGGTGATGCCTCCAACACCGGAGTTGGAGCAGTCTTGTCCCACCGATCAGGTTCAGACGAGAAATTACATCCTTGCGCCTTCTTTTCTCGCAGACTATCCACGCGCGAAACTACCAGGGTGGCACAGGGTGGCACCCTGTCAAAGGCTACTGGCTAGCCTTTGACATCTTGAACTGAAACCAATTGAAGTTGTGGCATTTCATATCATTGTAGTTCTATGAACCGTTCTTAAAAAGTCTGCTAGTTGGCGTTGGCTAGTATGCTAGTGGTGGCTAAGGCTAGCAGAATTTCTATGTTTTTTGGAACCATACAGAGGAGTTTTTCAGCTCTTAAACTCATCAAAAATCCCCTGCGTTCAACTATGTCAGAGAACAGACTCACAGGTTTAGCAATTCTCAGTATTGAGTCTAAACGTGCAAAAAATTTAGATTTGGATGAGTTTTTTTAAGAGATTTGCTGCACAGCAATCGTCGCATACAGCTTCTGTAAATTTGATACTGTATAGCAATCAGTTGATATACATGTTTTGTTATTGTTAATGGGGGGAAAACATTTCTGCTGCTACAATAATCCCAAGGGAAGCACTGTTTTAATGTACTAAAAAGTGGAATGCTCATGTACGTAGACCAAATATTGAATTTATCACACTTGGTTGTTGAAAAAACTGTTGTATATGGGCTCATATAAAGTACAAAGTAAGATGGGCTTCCTCAAAAAATTGCCACCCCACAATATATGCCTGCCACCCCATGTATAAATCTCTAGAATTGCCACTGAGACTATCCCCCGCTGGAAGGAATTATGATGTTGGAGACTGCAAACTTTTGGCAATAAAACTTGCTCTGGAGGAATGGCGTCACTGGCTGGAGGGCGCTGAACATCCAGTGCTGGTCTGGACTGATCATAAAAACCTTTCCTTTCTACAATCAGCAAAACATCACCAACCCCGTCAGTCCCGTTGGTCCCTATTCTTTTCCCATTTTAATCTTTCCATCTCTTATCTCCCTGGTTCCAAAAATACCAAACCGGATGCCAGTGGCTCCTGACATTTTTTTAGGTAGTGCAATTTCCCCCCGTTATGTCCATAAGTACCATAAAAGTCCATAGGACTGAGGTATATTTGTCTAGGTAGCAAGACCATTTCCCTAACTTGTTTGTGCCTATAAATTCAGATATCAGATATTAATTTTAGGCAATATCTCTTTTGTCCACCAGATGGCAACACTGAACTAGTTAAAAGTGTCAAACTGGGGAAGTTACATTGTGAAACCTTCAAAGCAAAACATTTGCCAGTCAATAATTTGCCAATCAGTTAATATTACACCTTAACCATTTTTTATTTATTTCCCTCATATTGTTCCAGGATTCTATGAAATAAGTAAACACACAAGCTCTTAAAGGCATGGTTGGTAATCCTGTTCAGAAACACATTTTGTAATACTGGGTGAAATGGTCCGTCTGTCCTGAGAGAAATCTATACAAGATGTATTTAGAAAAAGGGACGAAAATAATCAGACCTCTGTGGCAGCTGCAGGACTGAGAAAAAGCTGACCAATCCGAGATCAGCGTCCCGCTGATCTCGGATTGGAGCGCCTACAAAAACCAATCAGATGCCTCTGCTTTCTGCCTACGCCCCCCTCTGTCGGCTCCCTGCTCCGTGTGCGCATGCGGTTCTACCGGCTTTGGATGAAGCACTGACGGAATGGGGAGGGGGGGGTGGAGCTTAGAGGAGGGGACACTTTCGAATCTTGCTAGCTCTCTTGCTAGCTCTCTAGGATTACCTACCATAGCTTTAATGATAAGATTCATTCAATTTTCATTCGAAAGAATGTAATTAAAATGACGGCATATAAATCCAAGTCAAGTCTTTTTTTAAATATAATACTGCACCATTAACAATGAATGTGTCATTATATAAAAGGTTTAAATCATTACAAGTCAACGACTGAGCACAAAAGGTTAAGTTATTTAGCTACATCAAATACTACATAAGGCTTCATGGCCAGTGGGAATGAGCTATATGCATTGGAGCCAGCAGCACCTTATCATTATCACCATTGTTATTTAATTTATTCTGTACTAAAAAACTGGACTTGTGCTTAATTCACAAGAATTAAGCCATATACATATGGCATATACAACCAGTTTGCCTACAGTAGATCAGTCCCGCCTTAGCAACTAGATTAAAAAAACAAAAACAAAAAAAACCTCTGTGTTTGGTCGTGCGTCGCACAAATCGCCCCAATGAAGGAACCGCCTCTGCCAGATGCCGTTTCCCGCCAATACTCGTGTGACGATTTGGATAAGGTTCCAGCGCCCGTTCTTCCTTCCTCTTGTATTGTAAGGGCCCTCTGCTGGGAGGTTGAAGACCTCAACAAACTGAACCCGGTCCCGGCCCACCAAACAAAACGTATGGACCACCTTCTGTTGGATCCCGTCTAATCCATTGGTTTCACTCCTCTAAGTTCTCAACTCATCCAGGTTCCAGTCGCACCATCATCGCACTCATCTCTCGCAGGTTTTGGTGGCCAGCCCTACATCAGAATCAGAATCAGAATCAGCTTTATTGGCCAGGTTTGACTAAACAAACAAGGAATGTGGGGAGACCATTTTAGGTCCTGTGAGATGGTTGATCCCAGGAACCTAAAGGAATCCACATTGGACACTGTGTCGTTCTGAATGGTGAGTGGGTGGAGTTGGGGGGGCTTCTCCTAAAGTCCATTTTTATCTCCACAGTCTTCTTGGGGTTAAGCTCCAGGTGGTACATACAGAGATATTAAAGAGTATGTAACCACTTGTCTAGTGTAAGCCTGAAATAAACCATCTCACCGATCCCCTAGCTGGCCTACTACAACCCCTATCCATTCCTAAGCGACCCTGGTCCCATGTCGCCGTGGATTTCGTTACAGAACTTCCCGCCTCCCAAGGTATGAGCACCATTCTCATCATCATTGATCGTTATTCTAAGGGGCACTTTTTGTTGACGCTGTGACGCTTTGCGGTAAGACGTGTTGCATCACTTCCTGTTACCTTGCTTGTGCACTGTGGAATTTCTTGCTCCGCTTGGAGTACTGATAATCACTTTATTTCGATCTATAACTTACACAATTTTGCATAGTTAAACTCTATAGCTTACCGTTCTGTTCTAACACACTCCTACAGATCTTTATTCTCACTTTTTAACGGTGTGTCTGGTTCTCTAGCGTAGCATGGCTACCGGTTCTCTTCCTCCTTCTCCTGCTTTCACCTGCTCCGTGTGTCAGATGTTTAGTTACTCCTCTGCCTCCTTTAGCGATAATGGTACATGTAACAAATGTAGTCTTTTTGTAGTTTTGGAGGCGAGGTTATCTGAATTGGAAGCTCGGCTCTGCACTGTTGAAAATCAACCGATAGCGAGCCAAATCCCTTTAGCCAGTGTGGAGCCACCTAGCGTAGCTAGCGCAATTAGCCTCCCCCTAGCAGAACCTGAGCAGCCAGGATTACATCGTGGCTGGGTGACTGTCAGGAAGAGGCATAGCTCTAAAGTCAAGCCCGTTGTTCACCATCGACCTGTCCACGCTTCAAACAGATTTTCCCCACTCAGCGACACACCCGCTGAGGACAAAACCCTGGTAATTGGCAGCTCTATAGTCAGAAACGTGGCATTAGAGACACCAGCGGCCATAGTCAAATGCATTCCAGGGGCCAGAGCGGGCGACGTAGAATCCTATTTAAAACTGCTGGCTAAGGATAAACGTAAATACGGTAAAATAGTTATTCACGTCGGCGTTAATGACACCCGGTTACGCCAATCGGAGGTCACTAAAATTAATGTTGCATCGGTGTGTAATTTTGCCAAAACAATGTCGGACTCCGTAGTTTTCTCTGGACCCCTGCCAAATCTGACCAGTGATGACATGTTTAGCCGCATGTCGTCCTACAATCGCTGGTTGTCTAGATGGTGTCCAGCAAACAACGTGGGCTACATAGATAATTGGCAATCTTTCTGGAGAAAACCTGGTCTGATGAGGAGAGACGGCATCCATCCAACTTTGGAAGGAGCGGCTCTCATTTCTAGAAATATGGATGAATTTATTTGTCACCCTAAAACATGACAACCCAGGGCTCAGAGCAGGATGCAGAGTTGTAGTCTTACACGCTTCTCTGCAGCTTCCCACCTGCTGCTACCCACCCAATCGATTAACACAAAAGGAGCAAATCCTCTTGTGCAAAAAGAAATTATTAAAACAAAAACATCAAACTATTAAATGTGGTTTGCTGAATATCAGATCTCTCCTTTCGAAGTCTCTGTTAATGAATGAGTTGATTTGTGATCATCATATTGATATATTTTGTCTTACAGAAACCTGGCTGCAGCAGGAGGATCATGTTAGCATCATGTTAGCATCATGTTAGCATCATGTTAGCATTAATGAAGCAACTCCCTCTGACTGTTTAAATGTTCACGTTCCTCGAACCACAGGCAGAGGAGGAGGAGTGGCAGCTATTTTCAGATCAGGGTTACTCATCAGTCCCAGACCCAAGATTAGTTTGAGCTCTTTTGAATATCTGATTCTCAGTTTTTCCCAAAGTGGAAATCCCAGAAACCTCTTGTGTTTGTTGTTGTGTATCGTCCACCTGGCCCTTATTCCGAGTTTCTGTCTGAATTCTCAGAGTTTTTATCCCAGTTAGTGCTGAGTACAGATAAAGTCATTGTAGTGGGTGACTTTAATATTCATGTAGATGTTGAAAATGACAGCCTGAATATGAACTTTAATTCTATATTGGACTCTATTGGATTTTCTCAGAGTGTTCACAGACCGACTCACTGCCTTAATCACACCCTTGATCTTGTGCTGACTTATGGCATTGAGAGTGAACAGTTAACAGTGTTCCCTCATAACTCTGTCTTATCTGACCATTTTCTGATAACCTTTGAGTTAACATTACTTGACTATACAGTTTCTGAGAAGAAATTTACGTATAGAAGGTGTCTATCAGAGGATGCTGTAACCAGATTTAAAGAATTAATTCCATCATCCTTTTCTTCACTGCCATGTGCAGATATGACAGAGGACGACTACCTAAACTTTACTCCAGCAGCACTTGACTCTCTTGTTGACAGCACTATAGTTTCAATGCGTACAGCACTGGACAATGTTGCCCCTCTGAAAAGGAAGGTAATCAGTCAGAAGAGGCTGGCTCCTTGGTATAATTCACAGCTGCGTGCTTTAAAGCAGACTGCAAGACAGCTGGAGAGACAGTGGCGTTCCTCTAATTTAGAAGAGTCTCAGTTAGTCTGGAAAGATAGTTTAATAACGTATAAGAAAGCCCTTCGTAAAGCTAGAACTGCTTATTATTCATCATTGATAGAAGAGAATAAGAATAATCCCAGGTTTCTTTTCAGCACTGTAGCCAGTCTGACTAAGAGTCCGAGCTCTGCTGAGCCAGGTATTCCTTTAACTCTCAGCAGTGATGATTTCATGAGCTTCTTTATTAATAAAATTGTTTCTATCAGAGAGAAGATTGATGGAGTCCTTCCCACTATTATCAGTGATGTATCATCAAGTACAGCAGCTTTAGAAGTATCTTTAGAACCTGATTTGTATTCAGACAGCTTCTGCCCAGTTGATCTCTCTGATCTAACAACAGCAATAGTCTCTTCTAAACCATCGACTTGTGTTTTAGACCCAATCCCAACCAGACTGTTCAAGGAGGTTTTCCCATTAATTGACACTTCCATATTGGATTTGATCAATCTGTCTTTGTTGACAGGATATGTACCTCAGACTTTTAAGGTTGCTGTAATTAAACCTTTACTTAAAAAACCTACTCTTGATTCAGAAGTGTTGGCTCATTATAGACCTATATCCAATCTCCCTTTTATGTCTAAAGTTCTTGAAAAAATAGTTGCAGCTCAGCTTTGTGATCATTTACACAGAAATAATCTGTTTGAAGAGTTTCAGTCAGGATTCAGAGTGCATCATAGCACAGAAACTGCACTGCTGAAAGTTACCAATGATCTCCTCTTAGCCTCTGATAGCGGACTTGTGTCTGTGCTTGTCCTGTTGGATCTCAGTGCTGCATTTGATACGGTCGATCACAGTATCTTATTACACAGACTTGAACATGTTATTGGGATTAAAGGAACTGCATTAGGCTGGTTTAAGTCATATTTATCTGATAGATTTCAGTTTGTTCTTGTAAATGAAGAATCTTCCTCACACACCAGAATAAGTCATGGAGTTCCCCAGGGTTCTGTGCTTAGACCGATTCTTTTCACTTTATACATGCTTCCATTAGGTAACATTATTAGACAGCATGGCATAAATTTCCATTGCTATGCTGATGATACTTAGCTGTACTTATCTATAAAACCAGATGAAACCAATAGGTTGGTCAGACTACAAGCATGTCTTAAAGACATAAAGACCTGGATGACTCAGAACTGTCTGCTGCTAAATTCAGACAAAACTGAAGTCGTTATCTTTGGACCTGAGCGTTTCAGGGAGAAATTGTCTAGCTATATAGTTACTCTAGATGGTATTTCCTTGGCTTCTAGTTCTACAGTGAGGAACCTTGGAGTTATTTTTGACCAGAACTTATCATTTGACTCGCATATAAAACAGGTTTCTAGGACTGCCTTCTTTCACCTCCGTAATATTGTTAAAATCAGGAACATCCTGTCTCAGAGTGATGCAGAAAAACTAATTCATGCATTTGTTACTTCAGGATTTGACTACTGTAATTCTTTATTATTGGGCTGTCCTACATATTCTCTGAAAAGCCTTCAGCTGATCCAAAATGCTGCAGCCAGAGTTTTGACGAGAACTAACAGGAGAGATCATATTTCTCCAGTTTTAGCTTCTCTTCATTGGCTCCCTGTTAAATTCAGAATAGAATTTAAGATTCTTCTCCTTACATATAAAGCTCTTAATGACCGAGCTCCATCATATCTTAAAGATCTCATTGTAAGATATTTTCCTAACTGAGCACTTCGTTCCCAAACTGCAGGTTTACTTGAGGTTCCCAGAGTTTCTAAAAGTAGAATGGGAGGCAGAGCCTTCAGTTATCAGGCCCCTCTATTGTGGAATAAGCTGCCAGTAAATGTCCGGGAAGCAGACACCCTTTCCACTTTTAAGACCAGGCTTAAAACTTTCCTTTTTTATAAAGCTTATAGTTAGGTCTGTTGAATCTGATAGTGTGTCTGCTAGTGTGTCTTGTTCTGCCTCCACCTCTGGCACCCTCTATACTTTCATTACCCCCTACCCAAACCAGGGTTTGAATCCCATTCCCGCTTATCTTACCTCTTTTATTTCTCCCCCTACCCGAACCAGGGTTTGCATCCCCACCCCGCTGTGACTGGTGTGCAGTTGGTGAGAGGCTGAGGTAGCTTGTGGCTGTAAAAAGATGGTTGTTGTGGTGTGAGGAGCAGATCTATATAGGGAGTATAGGGAATTACTCATTGAGTCTGGTCCTTTATTTATTTATTTATTTATTTTTTCGTTTGCACAAGTTTCTTGTGTTTACCTTGAATAGGGATGGCTCATGTAATCCTGAAACATCCCATAGTTAAGCTGCTATAGGCCTAGACTGCTGGGGGGCCTCATCTGTCACACCTTTCCTCACTTTACTCTCTTTATGTATATGTGATATTATTGTGGTCATTAACTCGTGTTTCCCTGTTCCAACAGATATCCTTTGAATGGTGTTACAGTGCCGCCGCCGCCGCCGCCGCGCCCCCCTCCCCCCCTTTCTGTCTTCTCAAACCCCAGCTGGTCGAGGCGGATGGCCACCCTTCCTGAGTCTGGTTCTGCCAGAGGTTTCTTCCTGTTAAAATGGAGTCGTTTCTCTCCACAGTCGCCTCAGGCACGCTCAGGACGGGAAATTGGACCGAAAAACAAAAAGTTTTCAGTGCAATCTGTTGGTTTTCTTAGCTAGGAAATTGTTTTTGAATTGGCTCTATATGAACGAATTGGATTATTTTATGAATTATGATTATTATTAATTAATTGAATTCCAATTGGCTTGAATTGGACTTACTATCTAAGTGCCTTGAGATGACATTTATTGTATTTGGCGCTATATAAATAAAAATGAATTGAATTGAATTGAAACAACTAACTCTCTAACCAACTAACTGACTAACCCGACTAACTCTCTAACCAACTAACTCTCTAACAAACTAACTATCTAACCAACAAACTCTCTAACCAACTAACTGACTAACCCGACTAACTCTCTAACCAACTAACTCTCTAACAAACTAACTATCTAACCAACAAACTCTCTAACCAACTAACTGACTAACCCGATTAACTCTCTAACCAACTAACTCTCTAACAAACTAACTATCTAACCAACAAACTCTCTAACCAACTAACTGACTAACCCGACTAACTCTCTAACCAACTAACTCTCTAACAAACTAACTATCTAACCAACAAACTCTCTAACCAACTAACTGACTAACCCAACAAGCTCTCTAACAAACTAACTATCTAACCAACAAACTCTCTAACCAACTAACTGACTAACCCGACTAACTCTCTAACCAACTAACTCTCTAACAAACTAACTATCTAACCAACAAACTCTCTAACCAACTAACTGACTAACCCAACAAACTCTCTAACAAACTAACTATCTAACCAACTAACTCTCTAACAAACTAACTATCTAACCAACTAACTGACTAACCCAACAAACTCTCTAATCGACATTGTGTGTGTATGTGTGCGTGCATGTAAGTGTGTGTGTGTGTGTTTGTGTGCACCTGCTCTCACGTCATCCTACATTTCCCACAATGCACCTGACCGTTTTCCATCATTCTGAGTCACCTGCTTCACTCACCTCAGGTTTGGCGATCTTGTCCTGGTCGTCCTGCAGACAGACACACACTGTTCATCATTACGCTCACACCGAGTGTGTCGGCACTGATATTTACTTTAAAACACACATGATAAACACACACTTTAAAACACACACAAACACACTTTAAAACACACACGATAAACACACACTTTAAAACACACACAAACACACGTTAAACACACACTTTGAACACACACACTTCAAAACACACACACACAGGGGTCTTCCCACACCCCTGTTGCCTGGTTGCTGCTCCGGGCGGGGGGGCCAGGAGGAGGAGTTTTCCTGCTGGTCTGTGGTTGCTGGGGGGCTGCTGGCCCCTGGATGTGCCCACTGCGCCACACTCCAGCGGAGGTGGGGGATGGATGCATGTGCTGTGCGAGTGTTTGTGGATGTGTTTTTTTTTCTTTTTTTTTTTTCTTTATGTATGTATGTATTTATTGATCTATTTTTTTTATTATTATTATTATTATTATTATTATTATTATTATTATTATTATTCTTGATTATTATTTTTTTTCTCTTATATGATTTATGGGGTGACTGGGCCTGGGTCTGGGGGCCCTCTCGGCCTGCTTCTGATTGCTGGGGGGGGGGTTGTGACACTCTGCACTGATATTTAAGCATGGTTATTATGTGGGACCATCTATGTGTATTGCATGTTCATGCACAGACACACACTCACACTCACACTCACACACACTCACACATACACTCACGCACACACATTCATTAGCCAAGTAGCATGCTCACTATGCTCACTAAGCAGTTGTTTTGCTGTCCTGTGGTTTAAGGTCACCTGTGTATCATATGAGATTGCTGCTGCTTGTGTTTTTTTCTTTGTTTGTTTGTGTGTTTGTTCTCTGCTTGTTTGTTTGTCTGTTTGTGTGTTTGTTCTCTGCTTGTTTGTTTGTTTGTTTGTGTGTTTGTTCTCTGCTTGTCTGCTTACAGGTGCTCCTGGTGCTTCTAAGGCTGGATTCCCCACAAAAGCCGTGAATCGTCTTCAGTTTTGTTTTTACAGGTATAGCAGCTGGTTGTCGGATTTTTCATTGTTTTTTTATGTTTGTCTCTTCATGTTTCTGTTCCTTTTTTTTCTTTCCTTTTTTGTCTTCTTCGCTCTCCCTCTCTCTCTGTCCCCCGATCCGGTTCGGCACTATTATCATATCATGTTAAATATTGTATAAAAAATAATAAATAAAAATGAGGAGTTGATGGGCATCAAGGGGAGCTTTACATTCATAAAGCTTCCCTTGGCATAGCAAATGTGTTTAGCATAAACGGTATTCAGATTACAATTCTGCTGCCATAATGCAGGACAGGACAAGGGGTTAAAAAAAACACACACAAAAAAAAACACACACACACACGATAAACACACACGTTAAACACACACACACTTTGAACACACACACTTTAAAACATAGACACACACACTTCAAAACACACACAAACACACGTTAAACATACACACACTTCAAAACACATACACACACATTCTCGTACTTAATGCAGAGTAAGGACCAAGTAAAACTACTCACAAAGCGAGGACCAGTATTTCTAGTTCACTTAGAAACAAACAAAGTCTCATTCCAGACACTCGGTGGCATAGTGATACGAAACACTGCTTCAGATTTTGAGAAGCACAAAAGATTCAGAAAAAGATTTTAATCTGTGTTAAACTTTAGGGGTGAAAAATTGACACTTAGGACATTCTGAGGTCCAACTGAGAAAATTAGAGGATAGCATCTATATAACCTGAGGAGGTCATCTAGAGGGAAACAAAGTGAGGACCGGCCAAAATGTCCTCACTATGTAAAAATGTCCTCACTATGTTGGTTAAAAACTTGAGTTAGTCCTCACTCAACAGTAAGTGCAACAACACACACACACACACACACACATTCATTAGCCCAGTAGCATGCTCGCTAATCAGTTGTTGTGTTGTCCTGTGGTTTAAGGTCATCTGTATCCACAGCTGTATTATATGAGATTGCTGCTGCTTGTGCTTTTTTGTTTGTTTGTTTGTGTGTTTGTTCTCTGCTTGTTTGTTTGTTTGTTTGCTTGTTTGTTTGTTTGTGTGCCCACGGAGCTCACAGAATAATAACTGATCACCTGAAGCTAAATCTTCCTGAGAGACGGAGGAAAGAAAACTGGACTCATTTCTCTGTGATGAAGCTGTTTTATTGAAGGAAGTCAAAAGGACAAATATTTCCTGCTCTGAACATGAACTCTGGACTTTGTGCTGTTACAGGAAAACTGCCTCAGTTAGACCCTCATATCAGTTTGACATTTTCTCCATCAGATTCCACAGAAACAAATCAAATCAAATTTATTTGTAGCACATTTCATGTACAAAACAATTCAAAGTGCTTCACATAAAACAAAAGCATTGCAGCAGGGAGTGGAAGAAGCATTAAAAATACATAGAAGAATATGAAGAGAATCAAATAAAATTATTTAAAGGAATTTAAAAACAAGCAACAGTCCAGATAAATTCAGAAAATAATCCAGATTATTTTCCCATTTCCAAAGTGATGAGATCTGAAAAGAGTCTGTGATAAAGGAAGGTCTGCTGATTCCTCTGTTGGGCTCCATGAAGTGGAAGAGAAACAACAACATACAGACACATCAGCACCAGGATCCGACTGATGTTTAGAGCTCAGAGAAGTTTAGATTTTCATGTGGAGAAATATTTCTGTGAATCAAACTCCTCATCAGCAGTGATATCCTCCATGGCTGCACAGACACAGGAAACAGCAGCAACTAAACAGCAGAACAGCAGAGACATCACAGCAACCAGCTGTCAGCAACCAGCTGTCAGCAACCAGCTGTCAGCAACCAGCTGTCAGCAACCAGCTGTCAGCAACAAGCTGTCAGCAACCAGCTGTCAGCAACCAGCTGTCAGCAACCAGCTGTCAGCAACAAGCTGTCAGCAACAAGCTGTCAGCAACAAGCTGTCAGCAACAAGCTGTCAGCAACCAGCTGTCAGCAACCAGCTGTCAGCAACAAGCTGTAAGCAACCAGCTGTCAGCAACCAGCTGTCAGCAACCAGCTGTCAGCAACCAGCTGTCAGCAACCAGCTGTCAGCAACAAGCTGTCAGCAACCAGCTGTCAGCAACCAGCTGTCAGCAACAGGCTGTCAGCAACCAGCTGTCAGCAACCAGCTGTCAGCAACCAGCTGTCAGCAACAAGCTGTCAGCAACAAGCTGTCAGCAACCAGCTGTCAGCAACAAGCTGTCAGCAACAAGCTGTCAGCAACCAGCTGTCAGCAACAAGCTGTCAGCAACAAGCTGTCAGCAACCAGCTGTCAGCAACCAGCTGTCAGCAACCAGCTGTCAGAAACCAGCTGTCAGCAACAAGCTGTCAGCAACAAGCTGTCAGCAACCAACTATCAGCAACAAGCTGTCAGCAACAAGCTGTCAGCAACCAACTGTCAGCAACAAGCTGTCAGCAACAAGCTGTCAGCAACCAGCTGTCAGCAACAAGCTGTCAGCAACCAACTGTCAGCAACAAGCTGTCAGCAACAAGCTGTCAGCAACCAACTGTCAGCAACAAGCTGTCAGCAACCAGCTGTCAGCAACCAGATGTCAGCAACCAGCTGTCAGCAACAAGCTGTCAGCAACCAGCTGTCAGCAACCAGCTGTCAGCAACCAGCTGTCAGCAACCAGCTGTCAGCAACAAGCTGTCAGCAACAAGCTGACTAAATACATTTATTTCACTTTACAAAAACTCTGCTGAGTCTCCATAATCAGAATAAATCCAGATCCCAGCACAGAGCGGCTGAGTGAATGTGGTCTGGACTCTGTGGAGGAGAGTCATGGTTCCAGAGACGCTGTAGAAGGACAGAATACCTGCTCTGTGATCCAGGTACACTCCCACTCTGGAGGACCAAGGAACAGAGATGGAGGTTTTCATCTTGTTGTACCAAAATGAATAACTGTTTGGGTAACAATATAATGCCCAAGATTTGTCATTAGATCCAAATACACATTTATCTCCACATCCTGCTCTGCTGATGTTCTTGTATGCGACTGCTACAGCAACATTTCCTCCCATCTCCACCTCCCAGTAACAACGTCCAGTCAGACTCTCTCTGCTCAGGACCTGAAACCAACAGCCAGTGAATCTGTCTGGATGATCAGAATAAGACTGAGGATGTGTCATTACTGTCACTTTTCTGTTCCCCTCTGACAGTAACAGATTTCTGTGTGCTGTGTTTGGATCCAGTGTGATTTCACATGAATATCTTAAGAATCCAGCTCTGCTCGTGGGTTCTGGTTCTGGTCCTGGTCCTGGTTCTGGTCCTGGTCCTGGTTCTGGTTCTGGTTCTGGTTCTGGTTCTGGTCCTGGTCCTGGTTCTGGTTCTGGTTCTGGTTGTGACAGTAAAACATCCACTTCAGCGACTCTCAGTGAGATGTTGGTCCATTCCTCTCTCAGGATGTCCTGTAGTTTCTCTCTGAGCTCTGACACAGCTGCTGTCACATCCTCAAAGTGCCTCAGAGGACGGATCTGGATGCTGGATGAGTGTGTAGCCCCCCTGAGTGCTGCCACTGAGGGGCAGCTGTGCAGAAACTGGCTGTGATCCTCTGTGTGTGAGAGCTGCTTCAGCTCAGCATCTTTCCTCTTCAGCTCAGTGATCTCCTGCTCCAGCTTCTCCTGAAGCTCTTTGACTCGCCTCCCTTTGGCTTCCTGCTGGGATCTGATCTGCTGCTTCACATCAGAGCTTCTTTTCTGGAGGAGACGGATCAGCTCAGTGAAGATCTTCTGGCTGTGCTCCTCTGTTTTATCAGCAGAGCGATGGATGGCCTCCAGCTGCTGCTGAAGCAGCTTCACATCTTTCTCTGCGTCCTGGATTCTCTGCTGGATCTGCTGCCGACTCCCCTCCAGCTCTCTCTGCCTCTCAGTCCTTTCTGCTGCAGCTGACACTGTGTCGTGGCCTTTATGTTCCTCCACAGGGCAGAGAAAACAGATGCACTTCTGATCAGTACGGCAGAAAATCTTCATCATCTCATCGTGATCAGAGCAGATGTTCTCCTGGAGCTTGTTGGAGGGCTCCACCAGCTTGTGTTTCCTGAGTGGAGCTGAATCATAATGAGGCTGAAGGTGTTCCTCACAGTAAGAGGCCAGGCAGGATAAACAGGACTTGGTGGCTTTCAGCTTCCTCCCAGAGCAGACATCACAGGCCACATCTTCAGCTCCAGCATAGCAGTGATCAGCAGGAGCAGCACGGAGTCCAGTCTTCTTCAGCTGCTCCATCAAAGCTGCTAACATGGTGCTTTTCTCCAGGACAGGCCTCGGTGTGAAGGTTTTCCTGCACTGAGGGCAGCTGTGGATCCCCTTCTGATCCTCTCCATCCCAGTGGCCTTTAACACAGCTCCTGCAGTAGCTGTGTCCACAGGGAATAGTCACCGGATCCTTCAGCAGATCCAGGCAGATCGAACAGGAGAAGCTTTCTCGGTCCAGCTGAATTCCTTTCTGAGCCATTACTCCTCTCAGATCAGCGACTCAGTGAGTTTCACTTCCTGAAAGCTGAAACTTATCTGAGCTCTGAGCTATAAATCACGTGTCTGTGCAGAGAACAGAGCCGGTCGGTTCACTTCCTGTTGGTTACACCCATCGTGAGCTGCAGATCTGAAGGGGAGGGAACCAGGAAACATGTGGGCCGAGCGGAGCTGCTGTGGGCAGAGCAGGAAGTGTGTCGAAGCTGTTTCTTCTCTTAATCCCTTTGCAAAGAAACTGAGCTTCACTTTCACAATGACTCATGATGTTAAAGCTCCAGTTCCCCGTCAGCTTCTTTCTTCACAGAACTTTAAGTAAAGCAGACGAGCTTCTCCTGAAATGATGGAATCAGCTGCTCCACATGAATCCAACATGTTGCTGCTTTGGATCCTAAACTGAACTCAACATAAATGCAGCAGAGTTTTTAACCTGAAAGATCAGGAAGAACCTTTAGAAACACTTTGTCCCTCTGATTAATATCATCCTTTTACTTTGGTGTTGATGCTCTGAGTGGCAGCACATTCTTAACATGAACTTGTAGGTTTTCCTGCTGAGAACGAAGATTAAAATCATATCCTGAGGAAACACACGTCAAGCTAAATGTATATTTATATGAAGGCTGATTTCATATCACATCAGCTTCAAACTGAGCTGATGAGACGGTTTCAGGATGTTTTCTTCTGAAACTTCTCTAAAGGAGCTCAGAAACTGCATTTAACTGAAATATCAGAAAGACGATAGAAGCTCTCACTGACCTGAGCACTAAATTTATTATTATGGGTGCCAATACTGAAGGCCTTAGACACACATATTACTCTTGTGTATACTTAAAGGTGCCATGGCATGAAAATAAATGGAGGCTTTTATATATTTTTATAGGCTTTAGTGGTCCCCTAATACTGTATCTGAGTTTTATTCCCCAAAATTCTGCCTTGGCGCAAAAATGAGTTTTCCTTAGGATCCTCAGAATGAGCTGTTTAGGGTCTGCAGCTTTAAATGCAAATTAGGAGGAGAAAGGCGGGGCAAAGATTGCTCTGGTTTGCAAAGATGCACGTAGCGTGAGTCATTTCAATCAGGGGAATGGCAAGTATAGTGCGCGCCATAACACCAACAGCAGGACGGCTATCAAAACAACAAATAAGTACACAACACTCCCGTTACAGTAAATGAGGTGTCCACTCGCATACCTCATGCTATTTACCGTTACATTAGCGACAGTAACTGAGCTATTAGCTGCAGAGCTAACGACACAGACAGACTGACCGTTTTGACTCTGGAACCATGAATGAATCATTATCGTGATGAAATGCACTGAATTTGCGGATTCATTGTTCTTCAGGATGCTTGAAGTAGGGGGTTTTGGTCTAAAATGAGCGAGCTGGTCTTCTCTCCCACTCTCTCTGATCGGGCGGGTCAACCTGATAAAAATGTCGCTACTTTCAAGGTTTCTCTACCTTTTCCAACATATACCTGTCTTCATAAGGAAAACTTTCTTTTCCTACCTTGATCAGCTGATTGGTTCCTTTCTCTGGGGCAGTAAACGGGCTCGAATTGCTCGAACGGCTCTCCGGCTTCCTAAATCCCTAGGAGGACTGGCACTCCCAAATTTCTGTTACTATTACTGGGCTTGTAATATCAGCAAACTTCTCTTCTGGAACACTAGTAAGGCAATACCCGAATGTCCGCAGTGGGCTTTGTTGGAAACCTCCTCCTCACGCTTTTGCCTTTGGTCTGTGGTGTGCTCCCAACTACCACTGTTAGTCAAACGAATTAGCCCTAATCCAATTGTAACGAATACGCTGATGATTTGGAATCAGTTCAGGAAATCTTTTGGCCTCCACATTCAGTCAGGTCAATCTCCAATTTTTCGAAATCACCTTTTTGTCCCCTCATGCTCTGACCCAGCCTTTCGTACCTGGTCTGAGAGGGGCCTTGCGACGCTTAATGACCTTTTTATTGATGGTGTCTTCTCGTCGTTCACTGACTTGGCAGCAAAGTTTAATCTTCCTAACACTCACCTTTTTCGATTTTTTCAAATAAGACATTTTGTGAAATCTTGCTTCCCCCAGTTTCCTAGCAGTCCCCCCGACTCTCTTATAGACCAATTTTTAACCCTCAACGCCAGGAAGAAAGGACTTATAGGGATCACATATAAACAAATTTTCACGCTATCCCCAAATCATCTAATCTCTCTAAGAGCTGCTTGGGGTCAGGACCTTGGAGCTCCCTTAAGCGACGAGCAATGGGAGGAGATATTGAATAATGTTCACTCGTCCTCTATTTGTGCGAGGCATAGCCTTCTCCAATGTAAAATTCTGCATAGAGCTTATCTCACTAATGCCAAGCTAGCCAAGATCTACCCTGATAGAGCAGACACATGCAACAGATGTAGACAGGCTCCTGCTGATCTTTTTTACGTGTTTCTATCTTGCCCTAAGTTATCTGAATTTTGGGCAGCAATATTTGAAACACTTAGTAAAGTAACAGGCCAAGTCATACTGTTCGAACACCTCACTGCCCTCTTTGGATTGTACTCCCCACCTAATGTGCCTAAGTCCACACGAAAAATCATTGTATTCACCACTTTACTTGCTCGAAGACTCATTCTCTTAAAATGGTCTCACTCTTCCCCCCCAACTCACAATAAATGGATTCAGGATATATTGCAGTACATTACACTAGAGAAGATTAGGCTTTCTTTAAAAGGGTCCTCAAGCAGTTTCTTTAAGATATGGCAGCCCTTCATCACATACATTGACTCTCTGACGATTGTTGCAGAAATCAACTGAACCCCCCCGTGTTTTTTGTTTTGTTATTTATTTATTTGTTTATTCATTCATTTTTTCTTACCTGCTTGTTTGTAATCATGCTCCATTATGTAACTATTGTGTATCTATATTTGTCCTTAGTATCATGGTTAATTATTATTTTTTGATTCCTTTATAATCCGTGTTTGTACATGTATGCTGTGAGTGTGTATGGATGGAATGTGTGTAGTATAGGGTGGGTGGGTGGTGAATAGGATCTTAGCCTGCTCTGAACCACTGTCTTTTGTAAAAATATGATCCTGAATGTTGTGTGAAGAAAGAAAAAAACAATAAAGAAAGTTTGGATAAAATGAGCGAGCTAACCATCTCATGGGCATGCAAACACCTCCAACAGCCCAGTTGGCAGAGATGAGTGCTTGCAGATGCTATTAGCTGCATAGCTAACGATACTAACCCAACTAATTATCTAACCCAGCGAACTATCTAACAAACTAACTCTCTAACCAACCAACTATCTATCTATCTATCTATCTATCTATCTATCTATCTATCTATCTATCTATCTATCTATCTATCTATCTATCTATCTATCTATCTATCTATCTATCTATCTTTCTATCTATCTATCTATGTAACTAACTAACCCAGCGAACTATCTAACCAACTAACTCTCTATCTATCTATCTATCTATCTATCTATCTATCTATCTATCTATCTATCTATCTATCTATCTATCTATCTATCTATCTATCTATCTATCTATCTATCTATCTATCTATCTATCTATCTATCTATGTGTGTGTGTGTGTGTGTGTGTGTTTTTGTGTGTCTGCGCGTGTGTGTTTGTGCGTGTGTGTGCCTGTGTGTGTGTTTGTGTGTCTGCGCATGTGTGTGCGTGTGTGCTTGCGTGTGCAGGGGGGGGCAAAAAAAATATATATATTTTTTTTTAATTAAAAAAAAAAAAAAGGCATTACATCACATTCCGGTCATTCTGCAGACGCTTTTATCCAAAGCGACTTACAATAAGTGCGTTCCACATTGGTAGGCAAAAGAACTTCAGGTCACAAGAAATCATAAGTGCATTTCCTTCCAATACCAAACAGCTAAGAGCAAAACTAGTGCAGAGTAAGTGCGATAACCAACCAGCCTCTCACCAACTGCACACCAGTCACAGCGGGGTGGGGATGCAAACCCTGGTTCGTGTAGGGGAAGAAATAAAAGAGGTAGAAAAAGCAGGAATGGGATTCAAACCCTGGTTCGGGTAGGGGGTAATGAAAATATATAGAGGGTGCCAGAGGTGGAGGAAACGATGAGTGCGTAAGGAACTAGGACGGAGCAGGGTAGTGTTTACTGAAGAGGTGGGTTTGCAGCCTGCAACAAAAGATGGGCAGCGACTCAGCTGTCCTGATATCAGTTGGGAGATCGTTCCACCATCGGGGCGCCAGAACAGAGAAAAGCCGTGACCGTGTCGATCGTGCGCAGGGACCCCTGAGTGAGGGGGCAGCCAGGCGCCTGGTGGCCGCAGAGCGAAGTGGTCGGGCGGGGGTGTAGGGCTTGACCACAGCCTGGAGGTATGAAGGAGCTGTTCCTTCCACTGCCCTGTAGGCCAGCACCAGAGTCTTAAACTGGATGCGAGCAGCTACAGGGAGCCAGTGTAGAGAGCGGAGAAGGGGAGTGGTGCGGGAGAACTTTGGGAGGTTGAACACCAGACGAGCAGCAGCTTTCTGAACCAGCTCCAGAGGTCTGATGGCAGAAGCCGGGGCGCCAGCAAGGAGGGAGTTGCAGTAGTCCAGGCGGGAGATGACCAGAGCCTGGATGAGAACCTGCGCTGCCTTGTCGGTGAGGAAGGGGCGAATCTTCCGGATGTTGTAGAGGAGGAATCAGCAGGAACGGGTCACTGATGCGATGTTTGGCAAGAACGACAGTTGGTCGTCCAGGGTCACACCCAGATTCCTCGCGGTCCGGGTTGATGTCACCACAGAGTCATCCATGGTGATGGCCAGGTCTCTGAATGGGCAGCCCTTCCCCGGGAGAAACACCAGCTCAGTCTTGTCCAGGTTGAGCTTAAGGTGGTGCATCGACATCCACCCCGAGATGTCTGCCAGGCACGCAGCAATGCCTCCACTTGGGTGTCAGCAGGGGGAAAAGACAGAATCAGCTGGGTGTCGTCTGCATAGCAGTGGTAGGAAAAGTTATGGGAGTGGATTACAGAACCAAGAGATGATGTGTAGAGGGAGAAAAGAAGAGGACCCAGGACCGAACCTTGGGGAACCCCAGTGGTGAGCCTACGTGGCTTCGACACAGACCCTCTCAGTGTGACCTGGTAGGAGCGATCTGTCAGGTAGGATGAGAACACGGAGAGTGCAGAGCCAGAGACTCCCATTCCCTCCAGGGTAGAGAGAAGGATGTCGTGGTTCACTGTGTCAAATGCTGCAGACAGGTCCAGGAGAATCAGGACAGAGGAGAGAGAGTTAGCTCGAGCAGTTTGGAGTGACTCAGTTACTGCTAGGAGGGCCGTCTCAGTTGAGTGGCCCACCTTGAACCCGGACTGGTAGGGATCCAAGAGGTTGTTCTGGTGGAGGTAAGAGGGCAGTTGTTTAAAGACAGCACGTTCAAGAGTTTTGGACAGAAAGGGTAGAAGGGATAGTGGTCTGTAATTCTTGATCTCTGAAGGGTCAAGAGCTGGTTTCTTTGGAAGAGGAGTGACTCTGGCAGTCCTGAAAGCAGAAGGAAAAGAGCCTGATGTCAAAGATGTGTTGATGAGGTGGGTCAGGTAAGGAAGAAGATCAGGTGCAGCAGAATGAAGGAGAGGGGAAGGGACTGGGTCAAGGGAACATGTGGTGGGGCGGCTGGATGTTACAAGGTGGAGGACCTCATTTGCAGAGAGGGGAGAGAAGTGGGACAGAGAGGGAGGTGAGGGAGAAGGTGGTAGGGAGGGAGGAGTGGGAGGGCGGCAGGTGTGGGTGGTGTGGACAGCTGGGGGGTGAGGGAAGGAAGATCGGATATCGTTAACCTTCTTGTCAAAGAAGTCGGCGAAATCGTCAGGGAGGAGGGAGGAGGAGGGGAGAGGGGGTGGGGGTTGGAGGAGGGATGAGAAAGTTTGGAAGAGTTTTTTGGGGTTGGAAGCAGAAGTTTGAATTTTGTTACAGAAGAAGGCAGTTTTTGCAGCAGAGAGAGAGGAGGAAAAAGTGGAAAGCAAGAACTGGAAGGCAAGAAGGTCTTCAGGAAGTTTACTTTTCCTCCATTTGCGCTCGGCCGCCCTCACGCTCCGCCTCTCAGTACGCACTGAGTCCGACAGCCAAGGGGCAGGTGGAGCTGAGCGTGCAGGCCTGGAGGTGAGGGGACAGAGTTTGTCCAGAGAGGAGGACAGGGTGGAGAGAAGAAGATCAGTGTCAGGGGAAAGAAGAGAAAAAGATTCAGGGGCAGGCAGAGCAGAGAGAACAGAAGAGGAGAAGTCAGTGGGGGAGAGAGAGCGGAGATTGGGACGAGAAGATACCAAGTGGGTGGGGGGAGGTCGGGAGGGAGGAGAAGAGAGGTAGAGGGTGTAGGACATGAAGTAGTGGTCAGAGAGATGAAGAGGAGTGACAGAGAGGTTGGCGCTAGAACAGTGCCTGGTGAAGATAAGGTCCAGACCAGTGTGTTGCCAGCCTTGTGGGTAGGAGGAGATGGGGAGAGAGCTAGGTCGAAGGAGGAGAGAAGAGAAACAAGAGGGTGAAGCTTCTCTGTCTGGATGTTGAAATCACCGAGAAGGGTGAGGCCGGAGCCATCATCAGGGAAGTGAGAGACAAGAGTGTCCAGCTCCTCCAGGAAGTCCCCAGTAGGGCCTGGTGGGCGATAAACTACAGCGATGGTGAGCTTGACTGGGTGAGAGACAGTGACAGCATGAAATTCAAAGGAGGAGGGAGAGAATTGCAAGAGGGAACAAAGAGAGTATTTCCAATCCTTGGAAATGAGCAGGCCAGTACCACCGCCCCGCCTCGCAGCTCTGGGAGTGTGAGAGAAAGAGTACACATCAGAGAGAGCTGCGGGCGTGGCAGTGTTTTCTGGGGTAATCCAGGTCTCTGTAAGAGCAAGAAAGTTAAGGAAGAGCATGGATGCATAACCTGAGATAAACTCAGCCTTCTGCACAGCAGACTGGCAGTTCCACAGCCCCCCTGCCACCACTTGCTCAACATGAGTAGAGAGAGAAGGGTGGATGAGGTTAGTGGAGCCCTGGCCTCTGGGTTTGACCCTGTATCTGCCAAGACCACACAGGAATATGCGCACTAGTCCGCAAATATGTCCAAATTTTTCAGGCACGCACGCCAATCAGGCTGAATTGATTTGATAATCATCCCCGGTCAGCTGAATGACAGCCAGTGTAACGCGGATCTGGTTTAACCTTATTTTGTTTACAATAAGACAGTATAGACATGGCAACGTGTGAAATTGCCATTTAGATAGAGTTGAATGTAACGAATGGGTTATAAACTTGACGTTTTGGGGTAGCCTGTAACTTTCGTTACAGCGGGGGGCCCATTCAGAGAATTTTGTCCAGCCAAACCTGTCAGCGGCCCTGTGTGTGTGTATGTGCGTGTGTGTATGTGTGTACGTGTGTGTGTATATGTGTGTGTTTGTATGTGCGTGTCTGTGTATGTGTATGCGTGTGTGTGTATATGTGTGTGTTTGTATGTGCGTGTGTGTGTGTGTGTGTGTGTGTGTGTGTGACGTGTCATCACTTCACGACGTCCTACAATTCCCACAATGCACCTGACCGTTTTCCATCATTCTGAGTCACCTGCTTCACTCACCTCAGGTTTGGCGATCTTGTCCTGGTCGTCCTGCAGACAGACACACACTGTTCATCATTACGCTCACACCGAGTGTGTCGGCACTGATATTTACTCTGAACACACACACTTTAAAACACACACACTTTAAAACACACACACTTTAAAACACACACACACTTTAAAACACACACACATTTTAAAACATACACAAACACTTTAAAACACACACACACGTTAAACACACACACACACTTTGAACACACACACTTTAAAACACACACACGTTAAACACACACACAATATAAAACACACACATAAACACACACACACACACATTCTCGTACTTAATGCAGAGTAAGGACCGTGTAAAACTACTCACAAAGTGAGGACCAGTATTTCTAGTTCACTTAGAAACAAACAAAGTGTCATTCCAGACACTCGGTGGCATAGTGATCCAATACACTGCTTCAGATTTTAAGAGGCACAAAAGATTTTAATCTGTGTTAAACTTTAGGGGTGAAAAATTGACACTTAGGACATTCTGAGGTCCTACTGAGAAAATTAGAAAATTAGAGGAAACAAAGTGAGGACCGGCCAAAATGTCCTCACTATGTAAAAATGTCCTCACTATGTAAAAATGTCCTCACTATGTTGGTTAAAAACTAGAGTTGGTCCTCACTCAACATTAAGTGCAAGAAAACACACAGACACACATACACACACACACACACATGCACACACACACACACAGGCAATTGCACACATTCATTAGCCCAGTAGCATGATCACTAATCAGTTGTTGTGTTGTCCTGTGGTTTAAGGTCATCTGTATCCACAGCCATATTATATGAGATTGCTGCTGCTTGTGCTTGTTTGTTTGTTTGTGTGTTTGTTCTCTGCTTGTCTGTTTGTGTGTTTGTTCTCTGCTTGTTTGGTTGTTTGTTTGTTTGTTTGTGTGTTTGTTCTCTGCTTGTCTGTTTGTGTGTTTGTTCTCTACTTATTTGTTTGTTTGTTTGTTTGTGTGTTTGTTCTCTGCTTATTTGTTTGTTTGTTTGTTTGTTTGTGTGTTTGTTCTCTGCTTGTCTGTTTGTGTGTTTGTTCTCTGCTTATTTGTTTGTTTGTTTGTTTGTGTGTTTGTTCTCTGCTTGTCTGTTTGTGTGTTTGTTCTCTGCTTATTTGTTTGTTTGTTTGTTTGTGTGTTTGTTCTCTGCTTGTTTGTTTGTCTGTTTGTGTGTTTGTTCTCTGCTTATTTGTTTATTTGTTTGTTTGTGTGTTTGTTCTCTGCTTGTCTGCCTACAGGTGCTCCTGGTGCCTCTCAGGCTGGATTCCCCACAAAGGTCGTGGATTGTCTTCAGTTTTGTTTTTACAGGTGTAGCAGCTGGTTGTCTCATTTTTCATTGTTTTTTATGTTTGTCTCTTCATGTTTCTATTCCTGTTTTCCCTTCTTCGCTCTCCCTCTCTCTCTGTCCCCCGGTCCGGTTCAGCACTATCACATCATGTTAAGTATTGTAACAAAAATAAATAAATAAAAATGAGGAGTTGATGGGCATCAAGGGGAGCTTTACATTCATAAAGCTTCCCTTGGCATAGCAAATGTGTTTGTTATTAACGGTATTCAGATTACAATTCTGCTGCAATAATGCTGGACAGGACAAGGGGTTAAAAAAGAAGAAATCTTGGTTAAACCATGACAGAAATGTCAGAACAACAGAGCTCACAGAATAATAACTGATCATCTGTAGCTAAATCTTTCTGAGAGACGCAGGAAAGAAAACTGGACTCATTTCTCTGTGATGAAGCTGTTTTATTGAAGGAATTCAAAAGGACAAATATTTCCTGCTCTGAACATGAACTCTGGACTTTGTGCTGTTACAGGAAAACTGCCTCAGTTAGACCCTCATATCAGTTTGACATTTTCTCCATCAGATTCCACAGAAACAAATCAAATTAAATCAAATTTATTTGTAGCACATTTCATGTTCAAAACAATTCAAAGTGCTTTACATAAAATAAAAGCATTGCAGCAGTGAGTGGAAGAAGCATTAAAAATACATAGAAGAATATAAAGAGAAACAAATAAAATTATTTAAATCAATTTGAAAACAAGCAACAGTCCAGATAAATTCAGAAAATAATCCAGATTACACACCAACACCAGGATCCGACTGATGTTTAGAGCTCAGAGAAGTTTAGATTTTCATGTGGATAAATATTTCTGTGAATCAAACTCCTCATCAGCAGTGATATCCTCCATGGCTGCACAGACACAGGAAACAGCAGCAAATAAACAGCAGAGCAGCAGAGACATCACAGCAACCAGCTGTCAGCAACCAGCAACCAGCTGTCAGCAACCAGCTGTCAGCAACCAGCTGTCAGCAACCAGCTGTCATTAACCAGCTGTCAGCAACAAACTGTCAGCAACCAGCTGTCAGCAACAAGCTGTCAGCAACCAGCTGTCAGCAACAAACTGTCAGCAACCAGCTGTCAGCAACAAGCTGTCAGCAACAAGCTGTCAGCAACCAGCTGACTAAATACATTTATTTCACTTTACACAAACTCTGCTGAGGCTCCAGGAGAATAAATCCTGATCCCAGCACAGAGCGGCTGAGTGAATGTGGTCTGGACTCTGTGGAGGAGAGTCATGGTTCCAGAGACGCTGTAGAAGGACAGAATACCTGCTCTGTGATCCAGGTACACTCCCACTCTGGAGGACCAAGGAACAGAGATGGAGGTAAAGATCTTGTTGTACCAAAATGAATAACTGTCTGAGTCACAATGTAATTCCCAAGATTTGTCATTAAATCCAAATACACATTCAGTCCCACCTCCTGCTCTGCTGATGTTCTTGTATGCGACTGCTACACCAACATCTCTTCCTCTCATCTTCACCTCCCAGTAACAACGTCCAGTCAGACTCTCTCTGCTCAGGACCTGAAACCTGTCAGTGAATCTGTCTGGATGAGCAGAATAAGACTGAAGTTGTTTCATTAATGTCACTTTTCTGTTCCCCTCTGACAGTAACAGCTCTCTGTGTGCTGTGTTTGGATCCAGTGTGATTTCACATGAATATCTTAAGAATCCAGCTCTGCTCGTTGGTCCTGGCTGTGGCAGTAAAACATCCACTTCAGCGACTCTCAGTGAGATGTTGGCCCATTCCTCTCTCAGGATGTCCTGTAGTTTCTCTCTGAGCTCTGACACAGCTGCTGTCACATCCTCAAAGTGCCTCAGAGGACGGATCTGGATGCTGGATGAGTGTGTAGCCCCCCTGAGTGCTGCCACTGAGGGGCAGCTGTGCAGAAACTGGCTGTGATCCTCTGTGTGTGAGAGCTGCTTCAGCTCAGCATCTTTCCTCTTCAGCTCAGTGATCTCCTGCTCCAGCTTCTCCTGAAGCTCTTTGACTCGCCTCCCTTCGGCTTCCTGCTGGGATCTGATCTGCTGCTTCACATCAGAGCTTCTTTTCTGGAGGAGACGGATCAGCTGGCTGAAGATCTTCTGGCTGTGCTCCTCTGTTTTATCAGCAGAGCGATGGATGGCCTCCAGCTGCTGCTGAAGCAGCTTCACATCTTTCTCTGCGTCCTGGATTCTCTGCTGGATCTGCTGCCGACTCCCCTCCAGCTCTCTCTGCCTCTCAGTCCTTTCTGCTGCAGCTGACACTGTGTCGTGGCCTTTATGTTCATCCATTAAGCAGAGATAACAGATGCACTTCTGATCAGTACGGCAGAAAATCTTCATCACCTCATCATGATCAGAGCAGATGTTCTCCTGGAGCTTCTTGGAGGGCTCCACCAGCTTGTGTTTCCTGAGTGGAGCTGAATCATAATGAGGCTGAAGGTGTTCCTCACAGTAAGAGGCCGGACAGGATAAACAGGACTTGGTGGCTTTCAGCTTCCTCCCAGAGCAGACATCACAGGCCACATCTTCAGCTCCAGCATAGCAGTGATCAGCAGGAGCAGCTTGGAGTCCAGTCTTCTTCAGCTGCTCCACTAAATCAGCTAACATGGTGCTTTTCTCCAGGACAGGCCTCGGTTTGAAGGTTTTCCTGCACTGAGGGCAGCTGTAGATCCCCTTCTGATCCTCTCCATCCCAGTGGGCTTTAACACAGCTCCTGCAGTAGCTGTGTCCACAGGGAATAGTCACCGGATCCTTCAGCAGATCCAGGCAGATCGAACAGGAGAAGCTTTCTCGGTCCAGCTGAACTCCTTTCTGAGCCATTTCTCCTCTCAGATCAGCGACTCAGTGAGTTTCACTTCCTGAAAGCTGAAACTTATCTGAGCTCTGAGCTATAAATCACGTGTGTGGGCAGAGAACAGAGCCGGTCGGTTCACCTGTGTTGGTTACACCCATCATAAGCTGCAGATCTGAAGGCAAGGCAAGGCAAGGCATCTTTATTTATATAGCGCATTTCATACCACAGGCAACTCAATGTGCTTTACATAAAGACAAGGCATTTAAAAGAACAGCATAAAGCAGCATAAAAACAAGCAATTTAAAGAAAAAAATTAAAAATAGAATAAAAATTAAAACACAGTTAAAAGCAATCAAAGAAGAGGGGAAAAAGAAAAATATAAACTCAACCATAAGCACACGGAAAGAAAAATGTTTTTAACCTGGATTTAAAGTGCTTACAGTTGGGGCTGATTTCAGTTCTGCTGGTAGTTTGTTCCAGTTGTGAGCAGCATAACAGCTAAAAGCTGCTTCACCGGGTCCAGTTTGAACTCTGGGCTCCACTATCTGACCTGAGTCAGCAGATCTCAGAGCTCTGCTGGGTTTATACTCTACCAGCATGTCATTCATGTATTCTGGACCTAAACCATTCCGTGATTTGTAGACAAGCAGCAGAACTTTAAAATCTATTCTGTATCTGACCGGGAGCCGATGTAAAGACTTGAGAACTGGGGTGATGTGATCTGATCTCTTTATTCTGGTTAAAACTCGGGCTGCAGCGTTCTGAATGAGCTGCAGCTGTTTGAGACTCTTTTGGGGGAGTCCAGTCAGAAGACCGTTACAGTAGTCGAGTCTGTTGGAGATGAAAGCATGAATCAGCTTCTCCTGATCTGTTTGGGACATGAAACCCTTAATTCTGGATATGTTCTTAAGTTGATAAAAGGCTGATTTGGTGACTGATTTGATATGATTGTTGAAGGTCAGGTCTGAGTCTATCAGCACGCCGAGGTTCCGGACTTGGTCTTTAGTTTCTAGAGACAGTGACTCAAGATGTTTACTGACAGCAAACCTCTTCTCTTTGTTGCCAAACACATTGACCTCAGTTTTTTCTTGATTTAACTGAAGGAAATTTTGGTTCATCCACTTTTTGACTTGCTCTAAGCAGTCGCACAATGACTCTATAGGACTGCAGTCATCTGGAGACAGTGCCAGATATATCTGTGTGTCATCTGCATAGCTGTGGTAGTTGACTTTAGAGTTCTTCAGAATTTGACCCAGAGGCAGCATGTATAGGGTGAATAGAAGGGGTCCAAGAACTGACCCCTGAGGAACTCCACATGTCATAGCCACTCGATCAGATTGATTACTTTCAATAGTCACAAAATAACTCCGCTCCTCCAAGTAGGACCTGAACCATTCTAGGACTGTCCTGCTGAGTCCTGCCCAGGTTTCCAACCTGTTCAGCAGTATACTGTGATCCACAGTGTCAAATGCAGCACTGAGATCCAACAATACCAGAACCGACACCTTGCCTGAGTCAGTGTTCAACCTTATGTCATTTAACACTTTAATAAGAGCCGTTTCTGTACTGTGGTGAGGTCGGAAGCCTGACTGAAATTTGTCAAGGAGTCCACTGGAGTTCAAGAAGTTACTGAGTTGATTAAAAACCACTTTCTCAACAATCTTGGCTATAAAAGGAAGATTTGAGATGGGTCTGTAGTTGGTTAAAATGGAAGCATCCAATGTTGTCTTTTTTAGGAGTGGCTTGATGGCAGCTACTTTTAAGGGTTTAGGAAACGTGCCTCATTGAAGTGAGCAGTTTATTATTTGCTGCAAATCTGTTTGGACAGAGCTTACAATAGTTTTAAAGAAGTCAGATGGCATTGTGTCAAGACAGGATGTCGATGGTTTAAGATGCTGGACTGTTTCTTCTATGGTTTTTTGGTCAACTGTATTGAATTCTGACATCATAGTTGATTGATTCCTAGGTGGTTTTAAGGTTTGCGTCATTTTATTATTTTGCTGATTTATGTTGATATTTAGCCTTATAGATTTGATTTTTTCATTGAAAAAAAAAGCAAATTCATTGCATTTTTCTGTGGAACAGAGTTCTGAAACTATCAGTTTTGGGGGGGTTGTCAGCTTATTAACCATAGCAAACAGAGCACGAGTGTTGTTGATGTTCTTATTAATCATTTCAGATAAGTGTTGCTGTCTAGCGCGGAGTAACCCGTGGTTAAAATTACAAAGACTTTGTTTGTAGAGGTCATGGTGAATTTGAAGTTTAGTTTTTCGCCATTTACGCTCTGCTTTCCTGCATTCTGTTTTCAAGGCCTTTACCATAATAGTGTTCCTCCATGGTGTTTGCTTTCTGCTCAAGATCATCTTATTTTTAACAGGTGCAACAGTATCCATGACATTTGAGATTTTCAAGTTAAAGTTATCTAAGAGTTCATCAACTGTCTCTGCACTCGCAGTTGATGACATAGCTATAACTTCCATAAACTTAGCACTGGTATTCTCATTTATGTACCTTTTTCTAACAGACACACGGGTTAACTGAATGTTTGGAGTTAACTGTAAGTCAGAGAACACACAGAAATGATCAGAGAGCGCCAAGTCCTTGATATCAACAGAAGAAATGTCAACACCTTTAGAGATAAGCAGATCCAGTGTGTGGTCTCGAGTATGTGTGGGCCCATTCACATGTTGAAGGAGGCCAAAAGTGTCAAGTAGAGAGCAGAGTTCTTTGGCATTAGTGTCCATGTTATTGTCCATGTGAATGTTAAAAGCCCCAGTTATGATAAAAAAGTTATAGTCAGTGCAGATAACTGACAGCAGTTCAGCAAACTCATCAAAGAAAGTTCCTGGGTATCTTGGTGGTCTATAAATGATTAGGAAGATAACTTTTGGATCCCCCTTTACTAAAAAACAGAGATATTCAAACGAGCTAAAATCACCAAGTAAAATTTCTTTGCACTGAAAGACTGATTTAAAAATGGCGGCAACTCCCCCGCCCTTCTTACCACTTCCACACTTATTGATAAAACTGAAATTTGTTGGTGCGGCCTCATTGAGAATCACAGCTACATTCAGTCAGCCATGTTTCACTAAGAAATAAAAAGTCTAGATTATAGGTCATGATCATGTCATTTACTAAGAGGGATTTGTTGGCTAGTGATCTGATATTTGTTAGGGCTAATCTCGTGGAGACAACAGGTGATACTGGTGTGTTTCGGGGTTGACACACTATATTCAATAGATTGGTAGATTTAAATGAACCTTTTTTATTTCTCACCAGTTTGACCACTTTTCTGTTCCCTGTCATCACAGGGATTGAAAAGGCTGTCTGAACTCCATAGGGCCCTGACTTTATCTGGGGAAGAGCATTCTTGATATCAGTATTACAGCCTGGACCCGGCACATATCAGTCAGACTCACAGATATGATGATTCAGAGGAGGTGGGGGGGCTTGGTCACTTCTGTGTGAGGGTTGTTTCCAACGTGATGGACGTGGTGGAATGGGAGGGGCTGGATGAGGTGGGATGTTAGGGGGGAAGAATATGGGATTTTGGCGTGGTGTCAATTGTATTCCAATATTGAGAAAGCTCTTCATCCTGTCCGGGAAATCCAGAAGTGAGGAGTCCAGACTGAGTGGAGACTGCTGGGGGCTGGGTGGGGTCCGGGGGGGCCACTGGGGCTGGGGGAGACTCCGCCTGTTGGACTGCCGGGGCTGGTGAAGACTCCTTATGTTGGGGTGAGGCTGATGACGTTGCAGACTCCTTATCTTGGGGTGAGGATGATGACGTTGCAGGTTCTTTCTGGATCTGCTGTCCTCCATGGTCAGTCCTTGTCTCAGCGCCCTCACCAGAGCATTGTCCTATCTGTCGTTTTGGATCGTTTTGTCCTGTCTCGTCCTTGATAGGGGCTGCTGGTGTGTGACGCAGAGAGTAAAAAATGTTGGAGCTTAGCAACTGTACTCCTGACTTGTTAAGGTGAAATCCATCTGCCTTAAAGAGGTGCCTGCGTCCCCAAAAGATGTTGAAATTGTCAATAAAGTTCATTGAATGAGCAGCACACATGTCTTTGAGCCATCTGTTTAGCATCATCAGTCTGCTGAATCTCTCAGCTCCTTTCCAATCTGAAGGGGAGGGAACAAGGGCCGTTTCTCAATACCCAAGTACGCAAGTCCGTACTCGTGTGCTTACAAGTACGCTCATTTTGCATTTGGAACGGAAGCGTCATCATCGCTCGTGCCGCACTGCTTTCTGGGATAGCAAGCTGTCTGAAGTCTACACAAGTCACCACAGAAGCAAACTCGATAAAATGGGCGGAGCCAGCACACATCCGGGAATGTGGAGCGTACTTGTCTGGATGCGTACTGTGGGCAGAGCAGGAAGTGTGTCGAAGCTGTGTCACAGCAGTCTTCATGGTTAAAACACGGGTCCATTCTTCTTTTAATCCCTTTGGAGAGAAACTTCACTTTCACAGTGACTCATGATGTTAAAGCTCCAGTTCCCCGTCAGCTTCTTTCCTCACAGAACTTTAAGTAAAGCAGACGAGCTTCTCCTGAAATGATGGAATCAGCTGCTGCACATGAATCCAACATGTTGCTGCTTTGGATGCTAAACTGCACTCGACGTAAATGCAGCAGAGTTTTTAACCTGAAAGATCAGGAAGAACCTTTAGAGACACTTTGTCCCTCTGATTAATATCATCCTTTTACTATGGTGTTGATGCACCAAGTGGCAGCACATTCTTAACATGAACTTGTAGGTTTTCCTGCTGAGAACGAAGATTAAAATCATATCCTGAGCAAACACACGTCAAGCTAAATGTATATTTATATGAAGGCTGATTTCATATCACATCAGCTTCAAACTGAGCTGATGAGACGGTTTCAGGATGTTTTCTTCTGAAACTTCTTTAAAGGAGCTCAGAAACTGCATTTAACTGAAATATCAGACAGATGATTAAAGCTCTCACTGACCTGAGCACTAAATTTATTTTTAGGGGTCCCAATGCCTTAGGCCTTGGACACACATATTACTCTTGTGTATACTTAAAGGTGCCATGGCATGAAAATAAATGAAGGCTTTTATATATTTTTATAGACTTTAGTGGTCCCCTAATACTGTATCTGAGGTTTTTCCCCCCCAAAATTTGGTGCAGAATTACAGCCAGTCCCAAAAATGAGCTTTCCTTAGGATCCTCAGAATGAGCTGTTTAGGGTCTGCAGCTTTAAATGCAAATTAGGAGGAGAAAGGCGGGGCAAAGATTGCTCTGTTTAGCAAAGATGCATGTAGCGTGAGTCATTTCAATCAGGGGACAGGCAGATATCGTGCGCGCCATAACACCAACAGCAGGACGGCTATCAAAACAACAAATAAGTACACAACACTCGTGTTACAGTAAATGAGGTGTCCACTCGAATACCTCATGCTATTTACCGTTACATTAGCGACAGTAACTGAGCTATTAGCTGCAGAGCTAACGACACAGACAGACTGACCGTTTTGACTCTGGAACCATGAATTATTATTATTATCCTGATGAAATGCACTGAAATTGCGGATTCATTGTTCTTCAGGAAGCTTGAAGTAGGGGGTTTTGGTCTAAAATGAGCGAGCTAACCATCTCATGGGCATGCAAACACCTCCCACAACCTAGTTGGCAGAGATGAGTGCTTGCAGATGCTATTAGCTGCATAGCTAACGATACAAACCCTTTCTTGTGGTAACAAGAAACTAACTCAACTAACTCAACAAACTATCTAACCAACTAACTCTCTAACAAACTAACTCTCTTACCAACTAACTCTCAAACCAACTAACCCAACTAACTATCTTACCCAACGAACTCTCTACCCAACTAAGTCTCTAACCAACTAAATATCTAGCCCAACTAACTCTCTAACCAACTAACTCTCTAACCCAACTAACTCTCTAACCCAACTAACTCTCTAACCAACTAACTCTCTAACCAACTAACTCTCTAATCAACTAACTATCTAACCAACTAACTATCTAACCCAACTAATTATCTAACCCAACTAACTCTCTAACTCAACTAACTCTCTAACCCAGCGAACTATCTAACCAACTAACTCTCTAACTCAACTAACTCTCTAACCCAGCGAACTATCTAACCAACTAACTCTCTAACCCAACTAACTCTCTAACCAACTAACTATCTAACCAAGCTAATTATCAAACCAACTAACTCTCTAACAAACTAACCCAACTAACTCTATACCCAACTCACTATCTAACCCAGCAAACTCTCTAACTCAACTAACTCTATAACCAACTAACTCTCTAACCCAACTAACTCTATAACCAACTAACTCTCTAACCAACTAACCCAACTAACTATCTAACCCAACTGACTCTCTAACCCAGCGAAATATCTAACCCAACTAACTCTATAACCATCTAACTCTCTAACAACTAACCCAACTAACTATCTAACCCAACTAACTCTATACCCAACTAACTCTCTAACTCAACTAACTATCTGATCAACTATCTAACCCAGCGAACTATCTAACCCATCTAACTCTATACGCAACTAACTCTCTAACCCAACTAACTCTATAACCAACTAACTCTCTAACCAACTAACCCAACTAACTATCTAACCCAACTAACTATCTAACCGACTAATTACCTAACCCAGCGAACTCTCTAACTCAACTGACTCTATAACCAACTAACTCTCTAACCCAACTAACTATCAAACTAACTAACTATCTAACCAACTAACTATCTAACCCAGCTAACTCTCTAACCCAACTAACTCTATACCCAACTAACTATCTAACCCAACTAACTCTCTAACCTTACTAACTGTATAACCAACAATCTGTCTGTCTGTCTGTCTGTCTGTCTAACTAACTAACCCAACTAACTCTCTAACCAGCAAACTTTCTAACCAACTAACTCTCTAACCAACTAACTCTAAGCCAAATAACTTTCTAACCCAAATAACTCTCTAACCAACTAACTCAACTAACTCTCTACCCAAATAACTCTCTAACTCAACTATCTAACCAACTAACTGACTAACCAACTACCTATGTAACCAACTAACCCAACTATATATCTAACTCAACTAACTCTCTAACCCAACTAACTCTATAACCAACTAACTCTCTAACCCAACTAACTCTCTAACCAACTAACTCTCTAAGCCAAATAACTTTCTAACCAACTAACTTTTCAACCCAAATAACTCTCTAACCAACTAACCCAACTAACTCTCTAACCAACTAACCCAACTAACTCTCTACCCAACTAACTCTCTAACTCAACTATCAAACCAACTAACTGACTAACCAACTACCTATCTAACCAACTAAACCAAGTATATCTCTAACTCAACTAACTCTCTAACCCAACTAACTCTATATCCAACTAACTCTAACCAAACTAACTCTCTAACCAACTAACTATCTAGCCCAACTAACTCTCTAACCAATTATCTATATAGCCCAACTAACTCTCTAACCAACTAACTATCTAACCCAACTATCTAACCCAATTAACTATCCAACCAACTAACCCAACTAACTATCGAACCCAACTAACTCAATACCCAGCTAAATCTCTAACCCAGCGAACTATCTAACCAACTAACTCTCTAAACAACTAACTATCTAACCAACTAACCCAACTATATATCCAACTCAACTAACTCTCTAACCCAGCGAATTATCTAACAACTAACTCTCTAAACAACAAACAAACTAACTAACTAACCAACTAACTGTTAGTTAGTGTGTGTGCGTGTGCGTTCAAAGTGTGTGTGTGTATGTGAATGTGTGTGCGTGCGTGTGCCTGTGTGTGTGCGTGTGTGTGTGTGTGTGTGTGTGTGTGTGTGTGTGTGTGTGTTTGTGTATGTGTGTGTGTGTGTGTGTGTGTGCGTGCGTGTGTGCGTGCGTGTATGTGTGTATATGTGTCTGCGTGTGTGTGTGTTTGTGAGAGACATCACTTCACGACATCCTACATTTCCCACAATGCACTTGACCGTTTTCCATCATTCTGAGTCACCTGCTTCACTCACCTCAGGTTTGGCGATCTTGTCCTGGTCGTCCTGCAGACAGACACACACTGTTCATCATTACGCTCACACCGAGTGTGTCGGCGCTGATATTTACTTTGAACACACACACTTTAAAACACACACACACTTTAAAACTGTGAACATTGGCTTTGTTCTTAGACATTATGACTGAAATAAGTCTCAGTACTTTTCCATTATGACCTAAAGTGATCCAGGAGTAGAAAGACAAAACAATTAGGAAAGCCTGGGAAAGCAAGGGCAGATTCACACACACACATTGTTTTGGGCTGATCCAGAGAATATGACGAAGCATGTTGAACCTACTCATGTCCAATCATACTCGGTTGAGTGTGAGTCCAACCTATGAGGCTATAAATACAAATGATACCCGGAAATCGAGGCGCAGTCTGACAGACTTCCTGCGGGAACTCTTTCCCACTGAGCCCAGCGCTGATATGCTTTGACGTGTGACTACAAATAAAGACTTCATTTTCACTTGAATTGCTCTGGTCCGTTCTTGAGCTGCCAACTAAAAGAACCAAATCTAACAAATGGTGCCGTGACCCCGTGATTGGCAAGCTCAGAGACCACCATGCCGTGCGACCCCCGTGCGAGGGAGGACGGCTCGAGGTGATAGGAGGGACAGCTTTTTTCAGACAATCTGAGGCGCCAGAAAAAAGGTGAGCGGAACACCACTTAATGACTAAATGTGAAATTTCTGCATGTTGAATACCCTAAATGAAGTTGTCTGAATTAAGTTGTCCTCTGGTCATGGTAAATCCAAGTGTTAATGTACTGTCTGATGTTAGCATTGAATGCTAACAGGTCCAGTATAAACACATAGCCTCACACAGGGAAAGTGAATAAGTGTCCTGACAAGTGAATTCGAACAAATAAAAGACAAGATAAATTCATTTTATAAATGAATATCCCATTCGGGGAACTTGTCTTCAAATCTTTTTTTTCCGTGCACTAATAGCTAAGTGTGGCGACGTAGTTTATAAAAGCCCAAACTGAGTGGGTCAACTAAATAAATAAAATTAGAAGAATTCCGACACGGAAGATTTCTCCTCTGACGAGAGTTGGGATGAAGGATTGAGACTTCCGGGGTACGAAGCAGTCTATAATCCCGAAACTTAGTCGGGTTGACAGAATCAATTTATACTGTAGGACACAGGGTCCGAATTTTTAATTTTCATGCAACTGTGTGTGGGGGGGTTCACCGCTTGAAGATATTTGACTGCTCCAGCAGATCTCGAGTGGTTTCTGTTCAATATTGGGGTTGGTATAGATAAAAAGGGGGGTAACAGTATATTTTTATGGTGTGAATATGTCACAAAAATTTAATGAGAGATGGAAGAAATGGTCCCGAGGTGAGAAGAAAAACGAGGGACAGATAAATTGGACTGGAAAAATGCAGAAAAAATAGTGTGCGAGTTTGCTCCACTGAGGCTGAGTGTGTGTGTTCAGAATGTTTTCAAAACAAACGAGAGAGTAAGAATCAAGCACATGCACGATACAGAAGGAAAAAGTTGATATATGATATATTTGATCCCAAAGTTTATTGACAAAAGTTAATCATTTTTTTTCAGCATCAACGCACTAATAAGAGACCTATAAGAAAAAATCAACAGATGTGAAGGCGAGGCCTGAGGTTTCTAACTAAAGATCAGCTGTGCAGCAGCATTACAGGAAATAATGAATAAGGAAAAGCCTCAAACGCTTTTTCACACTTTAAAACACACACACACACACACACACACACACATTAAAACACACACAGGTTAAACACACACACACACACACTTTAAAACACACATGTTAAACACACACACTTTAAAAAACAAACACACACGTTAAACAAACACACACACATTAAAACACACACAGGTTAAACACACACACACACACACTTTAAAACACACACGTTAAACACACACACTTTAAAAAACAAACACACACGTTAAACACACACACACACTTTGAAACACACTCAAGTTAAACACACACACACTTTGAACACACACTTTAAAACACACACACACACACTTTAAAACACACACACGTTAAACACACACACATTTTGAAACACACACACACTTTAAAACACACACTCATTCTCGTACTTAATGCAGTGAGCACCGAGTAAAACCACTAAAAAAGCGTGGACCAGTATTTCTAGTTCACTTAGAAACAAACAAAGTCTCATTCCAGACACTCGGTGGCATAGTGATCCAACACACTGCTTCAGATTTTGAGAAGCACAAAAGAATTAAATCTGTGTTAAACTTTAGGGGGGAAAATTTACACTTTGGACATTCTGAGGTCCTACTGAGAAAATTAGAGGATAGCATCTATATAACCTGAGGAGGTCATCTAGAGGGAAGCAAAGTGAGGACCGGCCAAAATGTCCTCACTATGTAAAAATGTCCTCACTATGTTGGTTAAAAACTAGAGTTAGTCCTCACTCAACAGTAAGTGCAAGAACACACACACACACACACACACACACACACACACACACACATTCTCGTACTTAATGCAGAGTAAGGACCAAGTAAAACCACTCACAAAGTGAGGACCAGTATTTCTAGTTCACTTAGAAACAAACAAAGTCTCATTCCAGACACTCGGTGGCGTAGTGATCCAACACACTGCTTCAGATTTTGAGAAGCACAAAAGAATTAAATCTGTGTTAAACTTTAGGGGGGAAAATTTACACTTTGGACATTCTGAGGTCCTACTGAGAAAATTAGAGGATAGCATCTATATAACCTGAGGAGGTCATCTAGAGGGAAGCAAAGTGAGGACCGGCCAAAATGTCCTCACTATGTAAAAATGTCCTCACTATGTTGGTTAAAAACTTGATTTAGTCCTCACTCAACAGTAAGTGCAAGAACACACACACACACACACACACACACACACACACACAGGCAAACGCACACATTCATTAGCCCAGTAGCATGATCACTAATCAGTTGTTGTGTTGTCCTGTGGTTTGAGGTCATCTGTATCCACAGCCATATTATATGAGATTGCTGCTGCTTGTGCTTGTTTGTTTGTTTGTGTGTTTGTTCTCTACTTATTTGTTTGTTTGTTTGTTTGTGTGTTTGTTCTCTGCTTGTTTGTTTGTTTGTGTGTTTGTTCTCTGCTTATTTATTTGTTTGTTTGTTTGTGTGTTTGTTCTCTGCTTGTTTGTTTGTTTGTTTGTGTGTTTGTTCTCTGCTTATTTATTTGTTTGTTTGTTTGTGTGTTTGTTCTCTGCTTGTTTGTTTGTCTGTTTGTGTGTTTGTTCTCTGCTTATTTGTTTGTTTGTTTGTTTGTGTGTTTGTTCTCTGCTTGTTTGTTTGTTTGTTTGTGTGTTTGTTCTCTGCTTATTTATTTGTTTGTTTGTTTGTGTGTTTGTTCTCTGCTTGTTTGTTTGTCTGTTTGTGTGTTTGTTCTCTGCTTATTTGTTTGTTTGTTTGTTTGTGTGTTTGTTCTCTGTTTGTTTGTTTGTTTGTTTGTGTGTTTGTTCTCTGCTTTTTTGTTTGTGTGTTTGTTCTCTGCTTGTCTGCCTACAGGTGCTCCTGGTGCCTCTCAGGCTGGATTCCCCACAAAGGTTGTGGATTGTCTTCAGTTTTGTTTTTACAGGTGTAGCAGCTGGTTGTCTCATTTTTCATTGTTTTTTATGTTTGTCTCATCATGTTTCTGTTCCTTTTTTTTCCTTCTTCGCTCTCCCTCTCTCTCTGTCCCCCGGTCCGGTTCAGCACTATCACATCATGTTAAGTATTGTAACAAAAATAAATAAATAAAAATGAGGAGTTGATGGGCATCAAGGGGAGCTTTACATTCATAAAGCTTCCCTTGGCATAGCAAATGTGTTTGTTATTAACGGTATTCAGATTACAATTCTGCTGCAATAATGCTGGACAGGACAAGGGGTTAAAAAAGAAGAAATCTTGGTTAAACCATGACAGAAATGTCAGAACAACAGAGCTCACAGAATAATAACTGATCATCTGTAGCTAAATCTTTCTGAGAGACACAGGAAAGAAAACTGGACTCATTTCTCTGTGATGAAGCTGTTTTATTGAAGGAAGTCAAAAGGACAAATATTTCCTGCTCCGAACATGAACTCTGGACTTTGTGCTGTTACAGGAAAACTGCCTCAGTTAGACCCTCATATCAGTTTGACATTTTCTCCATCAGATTCCACAGAAACAAATCAAATTAAATCAAATTTATTTGTAGCACATTTCATGTTCAAAACAATTCAAAGTGCTTTACATAAAATAAAAGCATTGCAGCAGTGAGTGGAAGAAGCATTAAAAATACATAGAAGAATATAAAGAGAAACAAATAAAATTATTTAAATCAATTTAAAAACAAGCAACACTCCAGATAAATTCAGAAAATAATCCAGATTACACACCAACACCAGGATCCGACTGATGTTTAGAGCTCAGAGAAGTTTAGATTTTCATGTGGAGAAATATTTCTGTGAATCAAACTCCTCATCAGCAGTGATATCCTCCATGGCTGCACAGACACAGGAAACAGCAGCAAATAAACAGCAGAGCAGCAGAGACATCACAGCAACCAGCTGTCAGCAACCAGCTGTCAGCAACCAGCTGTCAGCAACCAGCTGTCAGCAACCAGCTGTCAGCAACCAGCTGTCAGCAACCAGCTGTCAGCAACCAGCTGTCAGCAACAAGCTGTCAGCAACCAGCTGTCAGCAACAAGCTGTCAGCAACAAGCTGTCAGCAACCAGCTGTCAGCAACCAGCTGTCAGCAACAAGCTGTCAGCAACAAGCTGTCAGCAACCAGCTGACTAAATACAATTATTTCACTTTACACAAACTCTGCTGAGGCTCCATTATAAAGCCAGATCCCAGCACAGAGCGGCTGAGTGAATGTGGTCTGGACTCTGTGGAGGAGAGTCATGGTTCCAGAGACGCTGTAGAAGGACAGAATACCTGCTCTGTGATCCAGGTACACTCCCACTCTGGAGGACCAAGGAACAGAGATGGAGGTTTCCTTCTTGTTGTACCAAAATGAATAACTGTTTGAGTACCAAGATAATGCCCAAGATTTGTCATTAGATCCAAATCGACATTCATTCTCACCTCCTGCTCTGCTGATGTTCTTGTATGCGACTGCTACACCAACATATCCTCTCATCTCCATCTCCCAGTAACAACGTTCAGTCAGACTCTCTCTGCACAGGACCTGCCAACAGCCAGTGAATCTGTCTCGATGATCAGAATAAGACTGAGGTTGAAGCATTCTTGTCACTTTTCTGTTCCCCTCTGACAGTAACAGATCTCTGTGTGCTGTGTTTGGATCCAGTGTGATTTCACATGAATATCTTAAGAATCCAGCTCTGCTCGTTGGTTCTGGTTGTGGCAGTAAAACATCCACTACAGCGACTCTCAGTGAGATGTCAGCCCATTCCTCTCTCAGGATGTCCTGTAGTTTATCTCTGAGCTCTGACACAGCTGCTGTCACATCCTCAAAGTGCCTCAGAGGACGGATCTCGATGCTGGATGAGTGTGTAGCCCCCCTGAGTGCTGCCACTGAGGGGCAGCTGTGCAGAAACTGGCTGTGATCCTCTGTGTGTGAGAGCTGCTTCAGCTCAGCATCTTTCCTCTTCAGCTCAGTGATCTCCTGCTCCAGCTTCTCCTGAAGCTCTTTGACTCGCCTCCCTTTGGCTTCCTGCTGGGATCTGATCTGCTGCTTCACATCAGAGCTTCTTTTCTGGAGGAGACGGATCAGCTCAGTGAAGATCTTCTGGCTGTGCTCCTCTGTTTTATCAGCAGACTGATGGATGGCCTCCAGCTGCTGCTGAAGCAGCTTCACATCTTTCTCTGCGTCCTGGATTCTCTGCTGGATCTGCTGCCGACTCCCCTCCAGCTCTCTCTGCCTCTCAGTCCTTTCTGCTGCAGCTGACACTGTGTCGTGGCCTTTATGTTCCTCCACAGAGCAGAGATAACAGATGCACTTCTGATCGGTATGGCAGAAAATCTTCATCACCTCATCGTGAACAGAGCAGATGTTCTCCTGGAGCTTCTTGGAGGGCTCCACCAGCTTGTGTTTCCTGAGTGGAGCTGAATCATAATGAGGCTGAAGGTGTTCCTCACAGTAAGAGGCCGGACAGGATAAACAGGACTTGGTGGCTTTCAGCTTCCTCCCAGAGCAGACATCACAGGCCACATCTTCAGCTCCAGCATAGCAGTGATCAGCAGGAGCAGCTTGGAGTCCAGTCTTCTTCAGCTGCTCCACTAAAGCTGCTAACAGGGTGTTTTTCTCCAGGACAGGCCTCGGTGTGAAGGTTTTCCTGCACTGAGGGCAGCTGTGGATCCCCTTCTGATCCTCTGCATCCCAGTGGCCTTTAACACAGCTCATGCAGTAGCTGTGTCCACAGGGAATAGTCACCGGATCCTTCAGCAGATCCAGGCAGATCGAACAGGAGAAGCTTTCTCGGTCCAGCTGAACTCCTTTCTGAGCCATTTCTCCTCTCAGATCAGCGACTGAGCCGTCTGTGTTCCTGCTGTAAAGGACTCCTTACAGCTGGTGCTCTGAACACTTTGGACTTTAACGTGTGTCATCAGGCTCTAATCTTTCCAGGAGGAGGAGAAACTTGAGATAATATCCAGTAAGTAATAAAAACTGGGTGGTTTTATTCATCATAAACACATAAAAACAGCTCAAAGTCCAGCTTATTGTGTCGTTTGGATCTGATATCAGAGAATGAACTGATGAACTTTTCTTTTTTTTTTTTTAACCCCTTGTCCTGTCCAGCATTATGGCAAAAGAATTGTAATCTGAATACCGTTTACGCCAAACACATTTGCTATGCCAAGGGAAGCTTTATGAATGTAAAGCTCCCCTTGATGCCCATCAACTCCTCATTTTTATTTATTTATTTTTGTTACAATTAGGGCTGTGACTTGATTAAAATTTTTAATCTTGTTAACTACAGGCTTTGAAATTAATTAAGCGAATGTACTTTATCCTTTAGAAAATTAACATTTTCAACAATATTTCAACAAACACAGAACACATCCCTATTTGAAATCTGAATGTAGCATGCATGAAAACACAGTATATAGAATCTTGGATGTTAAGCTGCGTTGGGCCCCCGTTAGCTTCCACGCTAGCTGCTACATGTTTAGCGTTGAGGTGATATTTGAGGCTTGATACGCTGCGGTGATACGCAAATTCCTTGTGGCATAATCTGCACACAACCACGCTCTTGTCGACGGTTCCATCCGTCTGTATTTAAAAAAATAAATAAAAAAATACATAAATTTAAAAAAAAAAAAATTTAAATTAAAAATTATATTGTGCGATTAAAATGCGTTATCTTTTTTTAATGCGCTAATATGTGTGTAGTTAATTAATCGAAATTAACGCGCTAAAGTCCCAGCCCTAGTGACAATACTTAACATGATGTGATAGTGCTGAACCGGACCGGGGGACAGAGAGAGAGGGAGAGCGAAGAAGGGAAAATAGTAGAGCAGATTAAAGGCCTTTTTCAGGAGAATCGTTCACTTTGGTATAAAAGCATGAAATTTGGCTGAAATACTGTCTGAGGGCCACTGTTTAGGGAAAAAGGCCCTGGCCACCCAAAAATTCAATATGGCGTGATTTTTCAAGATGGCCGCCATTGCTACTAAATGGTTAGAGTAAAAGCCATTAAGTTTGTATAGGAAAATGAAATGTGGCTGAAATACTGTCTGAGGCCCACTGTTTTGGAAAAAGGCCCTGGCCACCCAAAAATCCAATATGGCAGCCGTTTTTCAAGATGGCTGCCATTGCTAATGCCATTTTTAAACTATATACAGTATATATATACACAATAAATCATGGTTCAGAATCACATATTCTCTATTCACATTTGCAGCTGCAAAGTTCTGTGCAACTAAAACCCAATTTAAAACATGTGCATCTTCCCCGGCACTCTGTTTTGCAGCCACACTTGGCTAGTTGTTCACAACTTTGTGCAATTGGTGCATTTGCAGTCCAGAAGACTTCCCATTGTTCACCAAGTTTTTTCCATCCCCAGTCAGCAGGACTCTCTGCTTCTGGCTGACAGTTGGTTGCTTGACCCCATATGCAACCTGCTTGATATGCAGCACGTTTACTGTGTTGAAGCAGAGATGCTCTTGTAGGAGGAATGGCTTCATATGGCCTCTGCTTTCGGGCAAACATATCAAGTCTGGCCTCATCGACACTTACAGCTGTGCTTGATCTATCATACATCAAGACGACAAACCTTTCAAGGATCTCCAAGTCGCCATCTGTGAAAACAGTAGGGTATTGACTTAATTCAATATGGCGGCCATCTTGAAAAATGGCCGCCATATTGAATTTTTGGGTGGCCAGGGCCTTTTTCCAAAAAAGTGGCCCTCAGACAGTATTTCAGCCAAATTTCATGTTTTTATACCAAAGTAAATGTTTTTTACAGTAACCATTTAGTAGCAATGGCAGCCATCTTGAAAAATGTCCGCCATGTTGAATTTTTGCGTGGCCAGCGCTTTTTTTCCAAAAAGTGACCCTTAGAGAGTATCTGTGCCAAATTTCACACTTTTATACCAAAGTGAACGATTATGTCACTAATCTGCTCTACTAAAAAAAAGGAACAGAAATATGAAGAGACAAACATAGTAAACAATGAAAAATCAGACAACCAGCTGCTACACCTGTAAAAACAAAACTGAAGATGATCCACGGCTTTTGTGGGGAATCCAACCTTAGAAGCACCAGGAGCACCTGTAAGCAGACAAGCAGAGAACAAACAAACAAACAAACAAACAAACAAGCAGAGAACAAGCACACAAACAAACAAGCAGAGAACAAACAAAAAAACAAAAACACAAGCAGCAGCAATCTCATATGATACACAGGTGACCTTAAACCACAGGACAGCACAACAACTGCTTAGTGAGCATGCTACTGGGCTAATGAATGTGTGTGTGTGTGTGTGTGAGTGTGAGTGTGAGTGTGAGTGTGAGTGCATGAACATGCAATACACATAGATGGTCCCACATAATAACCATGCTTAAATATCAGTGTCACACTCCCCCCCCTCCAGCAATCAGAAGCAGGCCGAGAGGGCCCCCAGACCCAGGCCACCAACAGCCCCCAAGGAGCAAAGAACCCGGGAAGCCCACCATCGGGACAACCACGCATCCCCCCAGAAGACAGCAGAGGAAGCCCCCGGACAGAGCCCCCACAAGCATCGGGCAGAGCCCCCCCGGCGACCAGAAGCGGCAGCCTACCAGCCCCTGCCAGGCCCCCGCCACCCAGACATGGGCTGCGCGCAGGAACCGGCCCCCGCGAGCCCGAACGCCACCAAAACCCTCCGGCAGGGGCCCCGCCCAACACCCGAGAGGGCCAGGCGCCCCAGACAGCCAACCGCAGTGGGCCAGCGGCTGCCCCAGTGCCCCTGGGCAAGCGCCCCGGGAGTCAAGACGTGCCCACAGGTGGGTGAGGCCGCGAGCAGCGGGGAGAAGCAATGTCCCCCCCCCCCATCAGGAACAGCACAAGCAGGCCAGAGGACAGCAGGACCCAGACCCAGTCACCCCATAAATCATCAAAAAAAAGAAAAAGATAATAATAAAGAAAAATACAAAAATACAAAAATAAATAAATCCACACACTCGCACAGCACATGCATCCATCCCCCAACTCCTCTGGGGTGGGGCGCAGTGGGCACATCCGGGGGCCAGCAGCCCCCCAGCCACCACAGACCCCGAACCAGCAGGACAACTCCTCCTCCTCTTTAAGAGTTGAACATAATTTAGCTTTGTTAGCTCTGATGACTGCGTGGTTAGTTTGTTTATTTGTTTTTGTTTGTTTTGTTCTTTTCTTTAATTGTAGGGGCCGTCTGGGGTGGGGCGGGTGGGTGCCTTCGGGTTGCCAAGTGGCTCCCCGAATACGCTGCGGGCCCCGGACCTGGTGAACATCGAGCCCTCCTGCATAACATGTGACATCAGGCTCTAATCTTTCCAGGAGGAGGAGAAACTTGAGATAATATCCAGTAAGTAATAAAAACTGGGTGGTTTTATTCATCATAAACACATAAAAACAGCTCAAAGTCCAGCTTATTGTCTCGTGTGGATCTGATATCAGAGAATGAACTGATGAAATTTTCTTTTCTTTTTTTTAACCCCTTGTCCTGTCCAGCATTATTGCAGCAGAATTGTAATCTGAACACCGTTAATAACAAACACATTTGCTTTGCCAAGGGAAGCTTTATGAATGTAAAGCTCCCCTTAATGCCCATCAACTGCTCATTTTTATTTATTTATTTTTGTTACAATACTTAACATGATGTGATAGTGCTGAACCGGACCGGGGGACAGAGAGAGAGGGAGAGCGAAGAAGGGAAAAAAGGAACAGAAACATGAAGAGACAAACATAAAAAACAATGAAAAATCAGACAACCAGCTGCTACACCTGTAAAAACAAAACTGAAGACAATCCACGGCTTTTGTGGGGAATCCAACCTGAGAGGCACCAGGAGCACCTGTAGGCAGACAAGCAGAGAACAAACACACAAACAAACAAATAAACAAGCAGAGAGCAAACACACAAACAAACAAACAAACAAATAAGCAGAGAACAAACACACAAACAGACAAGTAGAGAACAAACACACAAACAAAGAACAAACACACAAAACAAAACAAAAAAGCACAAGCAGCAGCAATCTCATATAATACAGCTGTGGATACAAATTACCTTAAACCACAGGACAGCACAACAACTGATTAGCGAGCATGCTACTGGGCTAATATGTGTGTGTGAGTGTGTGTGTGTGTGTGTGTGTGTGTGCATGAACATGCAATACACATAGATGGTCCCACATAATAACCATGCTTAAATATCAGTGTATAGGGCCACAATCCCCCCCAATCCCCCCCAATACGCCCACAGCGTATTCAGCACACAACCGACCGCCCAGAGCAGCGGGACAGCAACACGCCACCCCCACTATGTGCTAAAGCTAATCAGCGGGGACCAGAGAGAAGGAAATTCAGCCAGTTGATGTTTTGAGGAGGCAGACATTGTTTCCATGCTAATATAATCTAAAAGAACATTTCTAAACTGGTTAATACACAGATTGTCCACAGGTCAAAAGAGAGAGAGGGTCCCAAAACAGTACCCTAAATAAAACTCCAAAACAAATAATTACATCTTAAAAAGAGGTAATTCAAAACTCCAAACAAAACCAAAACTGAGCCCAAACAAAAAAACAAACCAAGAGGCTTCAAAGGTAGTTTTTGTCAAAATTACCCAAAACCAAAACACAGGACTCTTCAAAATCAACCAGGTTCTGGTAGCCTTCAAAACATACAAAAAAAAAAAAACAGTCACAACAGCACAAGCTAATAAAGCTAATAAAGCTAATAAAGCTACTAAAGCTACTAAAGCTAATAAAGCTAATAAAGCTAATAAAGCTATCCAAATGTCAAACACCAAGCAGTATCATTAATTATTATTGTATATATTTTGTCTATACACATTACACAAAAGACAAAAACTTTGAAATTGATCAGAATGTATTCTTTTTATTTTCAAATTTCCATTTCATTTCACTTTAAGCAATGAAAAACTGTCCATTGCAGGTAACACCATCCTCCACCAACATTAAAGGGACAGTTTGCCTCTTTTGACATGAAGCTGTATGACATCCCATACTAACAACATCATTTATGAACATTTTCTTACCACCTGCTGTGTCCTGTGAGCAGAGTTCCAGCCTCTATGATTTTTACAGAATCAAACTGTTTGATGGTCGTTCATGATGAGGAAATAATTCAATTCAATTCAATTCAAAATTTATTTCTATAGCACATTTAAAACAACCTCAGCTGACCAAAGTGCTTCACAACAGCAACTGCATCACGAGAGAGTCATCAATAAAATCAATAAGAATGACTTTCATCACAGATAAAAATAAAATTTGAGATAAAATGAGCAATAAAATAACAATAACAGTAACAATAACAATAAAAGTAGCAAGCCAAGGTGAACTCCATTTCAGCTATGGAAGGCCAGGGAAAAGAGATGCGTTTTCAGTCCAGATAAATAAAATAAATAATCCAATAATTTAACTGGTTTCTGAATTAAATCAATAATTTCAGCAAACCTTTTTCCTGCCTGAATGGTTCATAGCTCAGAGCTAAGTGGCTTAACAAAGAAAAACTGGACTGAAGATGAGGGAAGAAGCAGAAAATGTCCAAAGAGAAACTCTGAAAGAGCTTCAGGAAGCTGCAGAACTGCTGATCAGGATACTTTAAAGGTTACAGGGATGATCGGGAGTTTAATTCTCTGCTTTATTGTTGGATTCTTTATCTGTTGCACCTGGTAAAGATGAATCTAAGTTTAACAGCATAATTATTATTTATGTCACACACATCTGAGCCATTTCTCTTCAACTGCAACGCAGTCGGTGTGGATTTTATTTTGAAACAGAACCGGAAGTGTGTCTGCTCTTGCAGGCTTGATGGTGTGGAAGCATCTTGACGTCTTCTCTCGGAGCACAAAGTGAAATCACACCTCCTCCTCTTCGTGCCCACACGGACTCACAAGGACGCGCCTCCCGCTCTGAAAGCCTTCAGGAACATCTATTTTAAATCTATTTATCCCCCTTTTTCTGCTCCTTCTTTTCACTCTCATCCGGCAGAGGTCTGCTTTTGTCCGCGGGATGCCGGCGGCCGCCTCCTCCTCCTCCAGCATCAGCACCGCCGCCGGAGGGCCGTCGGGCCGCGCAGGACGGCCGGGATTCAGCCACCGAGCAGGTCGCTGCACTGTGAGTCCTTCTGTCACAAATGACTATTAATTATTCATTAATTATGCGGGAAGACTCCCCCCAAAAGATGCTGCCTGTAACAGCATCCTGTTACATGTCCCCCTCCTTGTGGAGGACACGCCGTCACGAGGTGACTTTGATCCCCAAACAGCTGATCTGAACGTGCAATTCAGTCATTTTCCATCACTCACAGATGGGGTCACAGTGATTTTAAATGTGGGGGTGTTCCAAGGGGGGGGGGGGGGGGGGGGGGGGGGCACATGAGCGCCACATCAAGCCCATAGACCCGATGCTGAAGTTGGCATCCGATTCGCGAATTAAATGGGTGGGCATAAAGGGCCATTTCACTGCATATTTTGCATTTTGAGCGCCCTAAACTAGATCCTGTATGGAAACTACAATAGTTATACTGCTCAAATCTGGATAGAATTATTCTAAAGAGGCTGTAGATTAATTAAAACCTTGTTTGGGATTTGTGAAACCTTTTTCTGATCTGTAAAAATGCAGAACAGGACCATTTCAATGCAATTTTTTTGCATTTTGATCGCCCTAAACTAGATCCTGTATGGAAACTACAATGATAACACTGCTCAAATCTGGATAGAATTATTCTAAAGAGGCTGTAGATTAATTAAAACCTTGTTTGGGATTTGTGAAACCTTTTTCTGATCTGTAAAAATGCAGAACAGGGCCATTTCAATGCAATTTTTTTGCATTTTGATCGCCCTAAACTAGGTCCTGTGTGGAAACTACAATAGTTACACTGCTCAAATCTGGATATAATTATTCTAAAGAGGCTATAGATTCAATAAAACCTTGTTTGGGATTTGTGAAACCTTTTTCTGATTTGTGAAAATGCAGAACAGGGCCATTTCAATGCAATTGTTTTGCATTTTGATCACCCTAAACTAGGTCCTGTATGGAAACTACAATGATAACACTGCTCAAATCTGGATGGAATTATTCTAAAGAGGCTTTAGATTCTTTAAAACCTTGTTTGGGATTTGTGAAAATGCAGAATATGGCCATTTTACTGCTTTTTTTTGTATTCTCATCACCCTAAACTGGGTCCTGTATGGAAACTACAATAGTTACACTGCTCAAATCTGGATGGAATTATTCTAAAGAGGGTACAGGGTCTTTAAAACACATTTTATGATTTGTTAAAACTTTATTTGGTCATTGAAAATTCAAAAAGGTGAAATCATCCTACTGTAAAAGTGGGGGTGTCGAAACACCCCCATCCCCCACGGGTGCGACGCCCATGGGGTCACGTTCAATGTGAGGGGCAGATGGGAACGAGCTTAGGGTGGGGTGTGTGTGTGTGTGGGGGGGGGGGGGGTCACCGGGTGGAGCCGAAACATGAAAGCAGAAGGGGGGAAAGGGCAGGAAATAGGTCAGTTGGAGGCGTTAAAACCAGTTTTATAACATTAGTTCCCCAAACGTTCTCCCTCCGCCTGCAGTGGGAACCTTTGGAGAACGTAAACTTCACATTTTACCGTGTCAAAGTTGGGTTTTATCACAGGCTGTGAAATCAGAGCACACCGAGCTTCCATACAAAAAGTCGCTGCATTTGTTTAAAGACGAGTGTCGTGGCCATTTGTCCATAAAAAACAAATTAAACTTAAACCAAACAAAATCAAAAGGCCACTGATGCATCATGGGGGATGTGGTTTAACGCAGGCAAAAGAAGATGAATGTCCAAGATGAATTCTTGCGTTTTCTGATGATTTATTTCAAAACAAACAAAAGAACAAAGAAAACCTGCTGCTCTCTCCTTTTCCCTGGTAAAAAAAAACCATTGGCCCACCCAGGTGCATGCTGGGACTCCAGGTGCCCAGTGTGACCCAATTACCAAAAATATTCTAAACAAATAACTAACAAGGAATATTAGCAAAAAAAATCTAATCCAATAAAGCACTGAAATTAATCAAATAAAGTTACTCAAATTTAGCTACTTAAATTTACAACTAGAACCAAAAAACAAAAACTAACTTTACAAATAGCTCCTACAACAAGTAAAAGTAAAACAAAACAAGGATGCTCCTCCTGTTAACCAAGGTACAAACAAGTGCTATTAATAAATGCAAAATAAGACACAAATATAGAGAAAACATACAAATCTTACAAGGTCAGGATCTGCATTGCCCACAAAGAGTAGTCATCCACTTCTTCAGGGGGGGGCGGGGCTCCACCATCCGGGGGGTGGGGCTCCACCATCCGGGGGGCGGGGCTTAGCCTTAGAGATAGGGGGAGGAGCTCCACCATCCGGGGGGCGGGGCTCCATCATCCGGGGGGAGGAGCTCCACCATCCGGAGGGGCGGGGCTTAGCCTTAGCGATAGGGGGAGGAGCTCCACCATAATACAGGCGGCGGGGCTCAGCCTTAGAGATAGGGGGAGGAGCTCCACCATCCGGGGGGCGAGGCTTAGCCTATAGCTCCAAATGCAGCTGCTGTTAACTACACCTGAGCGTGTTCATCCTGGCTACCTCCAGTGTCCTGAGATCGTTTGGTGTGTCGGTTGTACGCTTCCCCAGAAATTAATGCAACACATACACAAGCTGCGATATACAGGTGACCAGTAGGGGGGGGTGTAATGTTTCTTACATAACATCTACGCTGCCGCTGCTGTCGCTTATATCTGATCTGAGGTGGACATCCCTAATGTCCTGAATTCAGAAAGAAAGCGTTTAAGCTCGCAGCTCCGTCTGCTTTGGTGTCTTTAAACTAATTTAAACACATTTTAATCCTATTAGAAGCAGACTTTCATAGTTGTCCTTTATATGACATCTGCAGGCCTGTATTACTTTGTGTTCAGTGTCTGAACTCTTCCCATTAAAGACAGTCTCCGTCCTCTTTCAGGCTGAGGAGCCCCAGATCCGAACGAGGTGCCTTCACTGAAGCCGAACCCCTGACCCATCGTCGCATCTTCGTCTCCAGCCGTCGCGATGAAGCAGAGGTTCGACGCCTGATAAAACCTGAGAGCCATGCCAGGCAGCAGGAGGAGGAGGGCGGCTCAGCAGGCGAAATCGGGACTAAAAGGACGTGAATTTGGCTCCAACGTTCACAGAACTGTTTGTTTACCTGCTCGTGTTTGAGACTCGAAGCTTTTTCCAATCAGTATGACTGAGATTTTGTGGCTATGAAACGTTTCAACCAGGCGTCCAACACCAAAAACTGAAGTTTTTTTTCTATCCAAAGTCAGAAAGTCGGGACTTTCAGCCTCCCGAAGGCCGACGGAGCTTCGGCAGCGGATTGTACTGCAGATCCTGATTGTCAGCTGCTCACAGAACTGGCACTTTGGGGCTCATTAACTTTTATAAAATCAGAAATCAAAAGGCATCACGCAGACAGACAGCGACTACGATTGTGCTACAGAAGAAAAGACGCAGCCGCTCAAACCCCACGTCAGTCTGCGACTTCAGGAGTGGGAAGGAAAGTTATTTAGAGACCCGAGGATGAATCAGCTTCACTCCGGCCTGAGCTCGGAGACGACGGAGAAGGCTCGCTTAGAGCTCAATGAAAACCCGGATACTCTGCATCACGACATCCAGCAGGTACGCGGCTGCGCCACACGCCTGGCAGACAGAGTTTTCTCATGTTTACAGCTGAAGAAATCACCACAGATATGTTAGAAAGAAGCCAGGGTTCAGCTTTTTACTCCCCTCAGATCCTAACTCTGCATCTTTATCTTGCTGCAAACCGCACGAACAGTCCTGCCGCCATCATTTCTCGAGCTTTTCCTCGCCGTTAAGGCACGATGGCGCTGAAACGCCCCCTTTTAAAGGGATAGTTCGCCTCTTTTGACATGAAGCTGTGTAACATCCCATATCATCAACATCATTTCTGAACATCTTCTTACCCCCTGCTGCGTCCTGTGAGCAGAGTTCCAGCCTCGTTTTGGTGCTGATGAAGGTAGTCCGGCTAGTTGGCTGGGGTTTAAAAAATAAAGCGTTTTGCTTCTCAGAACAATATGCGTTCAAAAGAGTAATACATTTGCATCACAAAATGGTTCTCCAGGAAAAAGTCAGACCTCACAATCTCTTGGCCCGTGACTTCCTGAGGCAGAACCAAATAAAAAAGATGTTAATGAACTGAATCTCTAAAGAAGGACACGCAGCCTTACCACCCGAACATCTGGACTTATCACCACTTCTTATCGATATTCTCTGAAACGCAGAAGACAGAATCCCACATTTCACTGTTTATTCTGCAGAATTTCTGGTAATTTGCTTAAAAGTTGCACAAAGTTTTAGTTTCTCTGATTGAAAACTTCTCGTTTAAATATCAAATATTGGTGGTGAAACAATATTTGAACCTATGAAATTATCCAAATCGTGTTCAGACACAGAAACTTGATGTCTGATGTAGTTCTTAACATTTCTTTACCAAAGACATTCACTTTCTGTTGTAAAAGAGAACAATCCAGCTCTGTAGCATTGGTTAGCTAACGTCCAACAGACATGTTTAATGGTTAAAACACTCATTTTGGTGCTAGAATAGTTCGTTTTACTTTGTTATGTATCCTGTCACCTGTTAGATGTAAATGTAAATGTATTTTATTTACACATACCCTTTACAAACAATCATTACGGTGCACCAAAGTGCTTTACAGCAGGTAATAAATAAAGAGAAGAAGAAGTAAAAACAAATAAAGAACAGTGAAAGCAATAAAATACAACAAAATCGAATAAGATCATCAAAAATCATCAAAAGGAATAAAATTATCTGAAGTTATGTGATAACTCAACAGGACATGCAGTTATAAAGTTAAAAAACTGATTAAATGATTCATAATGTGACCTAAACTTCAACGATGCCTTTGAGCTTTTATTCTCTGGTTTCATAGGTGCGGGACATGATCGTGACGCGGCCGGACATCGGTTTCCTGCGAACGGACGACGACTTCATCCTCCGCTTCCTCAGAGCCAGAAAGTTCGACCAGCTGGAGACCTTCCGGCTGCTGGCCCAGTACTTCCAGTTCAGGCAGCAGAACCTCGACATGTTCCAGAGCTTCAAGGTTCGTGCTTTTTTTTTACCCCAAAACATGAAAGTAGGCTCGCTGTCCGGAGGTCCAGGTTCATCAGACCCTTAGCCACTTCCTCCAGTTCCCCAGTGGCTCGACCCTGTTTCTCCACTCACGTTTCTTTTAATTGAAGGACCGGATAACTGCTCCTTAATCTACAAAGAAAGGGGCTTCTTAGCTCTTCAGACATACAGGATAAAGCAAAGCGCTAACACCACGGATCCAGGCCACCAGTCAAAAAAAGCTCTTTTCTTTGAGCTTGTGCAAAAGGTCACGTGTTGAGGAAAGGTGGTGGGAAACGTCCTTAAAGGGACAGTTCGCCTCTTTTAACATGAAGCTGTATAACATCCCATATCAGCAACATCATTTATGAACATCTTCTTACCCCCTGCTGCGTCCTGTGAGCAGAGTTCCAGCCTCGTTTTGGTGTTGATGAAGGTAGTCCGGCTAGTTGGCTGGGGTTTAAAAAATAATGCGTTTTGCTTCTCAGAACAATATGCGTTCAACAGAGTAATACATTTGCATCACAAAATGGTTCTCCAGGAAAAAGTCAGACCTCACAATCTCTTGGCCCTATTTTCTCTCCCTTCGTATCACTGCCTGCTGCCGACAGCCGCGCCTGTTACAGTGTTTGCTGCTCGGTCTGCACTTCGGTCTGCACAGCAGGCAGTGATACGCAGGGAGAGAAAATAGGGCCAAGAGATTGTGAGGTCTGACTTTTTCCTGGAGAACGATTTTGTGATGCAAATGTATTACTCTGTTGAACGCATATTGTTTTGAGAAGCAAAACGCTTTATTTTTTAAACCCCAGCCAACTAACTACCTTCATCAATGCGTCAATATGGGATGTCATACAGCTTCATGTCAAAAGAGGCGAACTATCCCTTTAAGGACGGCTGTGATGTGCGTCTGCAGCTCTGAAACGACAGATTTTCAATAAATATCCAGCAAAAACTGCCTCAGATACTTCGTCTGATGCAAAATGATCACATGGTTTCTTTTTTCAAAATAATTTTTTGGGGCTTTTGTGCCTTTAATGGATAGGAAAGTTCAGAGAGACAGGAAGCAGGGGGCAGAGAGAGGGGGAACGACATGCAGCAAAGGGCCGTTCGATGCTGGACTCGAACCCGGGGCCAGCTGCAGCGAGGACTATAGCCTCTTGTACACGGGGCGCCTGCTGTACCTACTGTGTCAGACCGCTCCTTTATCACATAGTAAACTGTAAATTAAATCAGAGAAAACACAGAATATTACTTTATCATCAAAGTTTGTAACTAAAAAACATTTTAAAAAGGTAAAGGAGGTCAGCAGCGTGTCATCTGACCTCTGGAAGTTTGAGCTGCTGCGTGTCAGTCCTGTTCGGGATTAAATGAGGCTCAGATCTTTAGAACATCTCGGATCATTTCCTATTGTTTCCACGGGGCTAAGTCAAAGTCAACTTTCTGTTTGTCTGCTTCGTGCCACCACACCAGGTGGACGACCCCGGCATTAAGCGAGCGCTGATGGACGGTTTCCCGGGCGTGCTGGAGACTCCGGACCAACATGGCCGAAAAATCCTCATTCTGTTCGCCTCCAACTGGGACCAGAGCAGGTAAAACACGCACGTTTTTACCGTCTTTATGTGAAGTTAACAGTAAGTTTCAGGGCCAAAGTTAACATCTATAAAGGTCTTATTCTGTTCTGCTACCTATTCAGCTTAATTCTATAAAAAGTCTCAGGCTGTGTTCAAAACCGCATACTTCTCCTACTACTCCTACTAACTTTTTGAGTTAGTATGCGAGTTTGAGTAAGCAAGAAGTTCCCGGATGCATACTAGATTCTCAGAAATGTTGGGTATGCATCATGAGGTCACTACTCATACTCAAACTACCCAAGATGCAACGTAACGTGACGTCGCAGATCGTCATTTCCTGTCAAAACGGCAGTTTCAAGCTAGCTACAACGAGGGTAGGTTCACTTCCTGTTTTCAAAACAAAAGCACCAATTGTATGGTAATGGCTTTCCCTATGATAAAAGGCAACGGGTATTTTATTTTGTGAAAATAACCGGAAGTGCGTTAGCTCACTGCGGCTAGCTTTAGTAGCGCCGAATTCGTGGGAACAAAATTGTAAACAGCCGGTATTTTGTCAGGTTTTCAACACGTTGGGGATCTAAACGACTACTTTCTCACCTGAAAATGTTTCAAATGTTGCTAAAGTTTACAGAGTTTAGAGCTTAAGGGAAATCAGCTTCAGGCCGGCCAGTATGTAGTATGCAGTATGCAAGTATGTAGTATGCAGTATGTAGTATGTAGTATGTAGTATGCAGTATGCAGTATGTAGTATGCAGTATGTAGTATGCAGTATGCAGTATGTAGTATGCAGTATGTAGTATGTAGTATGTAGTATGCAGTATGCAGTATGTAGTATGCAGTATGTAGTATGTAGTATGCAGTATGCAGTATGCAGTATGTAGTATGTAGTATGCAGTATGCAGTATGTAGTATGTAGTATGCAGTATGCAGTATGTAGTATGCAGTATGTAGTATGTAGTATGCAGTATGTAGTATGTAGTATGCAGTATGTAGTATGCAGTATGTAGTATGTAGTATGCAGTATGCAGTATATAGTATGTAGTATGCAGTATGCAGTATGTAGTATGTAGTATGTAGTATGCAGTATGCAGTATGCAGTATGTAGTATGTAGTATGCAGAATGTAGTATGGAAGTATGTAGTATGCGGTTTGGAACACAGCCTCAGTTTCTGTTCAGTAGATAATGACAGTGTGTTCGGGTGTTGGTGGATTCACTGAGTTTTAATCACATTTGAATGTCCTGATGTGTGAAAGCTGGTCCTGGACGCGTCTGTTTCCTGATTGATCGAAGGTACAAAGAGCCTAACGACTGGTTTGTGTTCCTCGACTGGAACGGACAGTAGCAGAGGTGTAGTTAACACTTAGAGGCCGAGGGGGCCGGCGCAGATCGATCAGCTGCTGATCAATACCTGCCCCTCCCCACAGGAACTCATTCACAGATATCCTGAGGGCCATTCTTCTTTCTCTGGAGGTTCTGATCGAAAACCCGGAGCTCCAGATCAACGGCTTCATTCTCATCATCGACTGGAGCAACTTCTCCTTCAAACAGGCCTCCAAGCTCACGCCCAACATCCTGAAACTGGCCATCGAAGGTCTTCAGGTGAGCGTCTCGCCTCCCGGCTGAACGCCGTCCTTTTCCCGGAAAGTTTCTGAATGAACGCCACCGTCTCGCCTCCTCTTTTCTTTCTCAGGACAGTTTCCCGGCTCGGTTCGGAGGGATCCACTTTGTGAATCAGCCGTGGTACATTCACGCCATGTACACCATCATCAAGCCGTTCCTCAAAGACAAGACCAGGAAAAGGGTGAAGGCTTGTTTACGCCCCCATCATCCTCCTGTTCTTCCTCATTATGGTTCATTTCATAACCTGCATCCTGCTTCCTTCTGTCTCTCTCTTCTTCTTTCTTAACATTTCATACTTTCTTTTTCAGATGTCGTTCAGTCTCTTTACTCTTGTTTTGATTCCTCATCTCCTCTCTCCTTATTTCCTTTCTTCTTGTCTCGACATCCTATCTTTACTTCCTTTCCTTGTTCACTTTCCCGATATTCTTATTTCCTTCTCTAATATTTTTCCTCTCCATTCATCCTCTTCTCCTAACCTCTCACCTCGTCTCCTTGTTTCCTCCCTACATATTTGATCCTTTTCCTCTTTTTCTTGTTCCATTTTCCCATCCCACTTTCTCCCCTTGACTCCTTTCCTCTTCTGTTTACACTCCTGTTGTCTTCTTGTTTCCTTATTTTCTCTTTCGATCTTGTTTCCTGCTCTTCTATCCTTTTTATATTCCCTCTGTTCTTCTCCCGTCCTCTTTGTCGCCTCTCCCTCCTCAGATCTTCCTCCACGGGAACAACCTAAACTCGCTCCACCAGCTCATTCACCCCGAGTGTTTGCCGTCAGAGTTTGGCGGGACGCTGCCGCCGTACGATATGGGCATCTGGGCGCGAACGTTGCTGGGACCCGACTACAACGATGAGACCGAGTACACACTGACATACGATGCCCTGCACGTCAGGGAGAACTGTGGAGGACGAGGAGACAAGGACATGATGAAGAGGTAGACGTTTAAAACTGAACATTTCAATTTATTAATTTCTTAACAGCAAACAAAGCAGATTGACTGGCAAATTTAAATCAACTATTGTGTAGCCTATTAGCTTTGTTGTGTAGCCTTTTAGCTTTGTTGTGAAGCCTTTTAGCTTTGTTGTTTAGCCTTTTTGCTTTGCTGTGAAGCCTTTTAGCTTTGTTGTGTAGCCTTTTAGCTTTGTTGTGAAGCGTTTTAGCTTTGTTGTGAATCCTTTTAGCTTTGTTGTTTAGCCTTTTTGCTTTGCTGTGAAGCCTTTTAGCTTTGTTGTGTAGCCTGAGCTTTGTTGTGTAGCCTTTTAGCTTTGTTGTGAAGCCTGTTAGCTTTGTTATGTAGCCTTTTTGCTTTGCTGTGAAGCCTGTTAGCTTTGTTGTGAAGCCTTTTAGCTTTGTTGTTTAGCCTTTTTGCTTTGCTGTGTAGCCTTTTAGCTTTGTTGTGTAGCCTGTTAGCTTTGTTGTGTAGCCTTTTTGCTTTGTTGTGAAATCTGTTAGCTTAGTTTGTGTAGCCTTTTGGCTTTGTTGTGAAGCCTGTTAGTTTTGTTGTGTAGCCTTTTTGTTTTGTTGTGAAGCCTGTTAGCTTTGTTGTTTAGCCTTTTAGCTTTGTTGTTTAGCCTTTTTGTTTTGTTGTGAACCCTGTTAGCTTCGTTGTGAAGCCTGTTAGCTTTGTTGTGTAGTCGTTTTTGTTGTTGTGAAGCCTGTTAGCTTTGCTGTGAAGCCTTTAAGCTTTGTTGTGAAGCCTTTTAGCTTTGTTGTTTAGCCTTTTTGTTATGTTGTGAACCCTGTTAGCTTCGTTGTGTAGCCTTTTTGCTTTGCTGTGAAGCCTGTTAACTTCGTTGTGTAGCCTTTTGGCTTTGTTGTGAAACCTGTTAGCTTTGTTGTGAAGCCTTTTAGCTTTGTTGTGAAGCCTTTTTGCTTTGCTGTGAAGCCTTTTAGCTTTGTTGTGTAGCCTGTTAGCTTTGTTGTGTAGCCTTTTAGCTTTGTTGTGAAGCCTGTTAGCTTTGTTATGTAGCCTTTTTGCTTTGCTGTGAAGCCTGTTAGCTTTGTTGTGAAACCTTTTAGCTTTGTTGTTTAGCCTTTTTGCTTTGCTGTGTAGCCTTTTAGCTTTGTTGTGTAGCCTTTTAGCTTTGTTGTGTAGCCCGTTAGCTTTGTTGTGTAGCCTTTTTGCTTTGTTGTGAAATCTGTTAGCTTAGTTTGTGTAGCCTTTTGGCTTTGTTGTGAAGCCTGTTAGCTTTGTTGTGTAGCATTTTTGTTTTGTTGTGAAGCCTGTTAGCTTTGTTGTTTAGCCTTTTTGTTTTGTTGTGATACCTGTTAGCTTTGCTGTGAAGCCTTTAAGCTTTGTTGTGAAGCCTTTTAGCTTTGTTGTTTAGCCTTTTTGTTATGTTGTGAACCCTGTTAGCTTTGTTGTGTAGCCTTTTTGCTTTGCTGTGAAGCCTGTTAACTTCGTTGTGTAGCCTTTTGGCTTTGTTGTGAAACCTGTTAGCTTCGTTTTATAGCCTTTTGGCTTTGTTGTGAAGCCTGTTAGCTTTGTTGTGAAGCCTTTTAGCTGTGTTGTTTAGGCAGTTAGCATTGTTGTGTAGCCTTTTTGCTTCATTGTGCAGCCTTTTTGCTTTGCTGTCAAGCTTGGTAGCTTTGTAGTGTAGCCTTTTTAATTTGTTGTGAAGCCTGTTAGCTTTGTTGTGTAGCCTTTTTTGTTGTTGTGAAGCCTGTTAGCTTTGCTGTGAAGCCTTTAAGCTTTGTTGTGAAGCCTTTTAGCTTTGTAGTTTAGCCTTTTTGTTATGTTGTGAACCCTGTTAGCTTTGTTGTGTAGCCTTTTTGCTTTGCTGTGAAGCCTGTTAACTTCGTTGTGTAGCCTTTTGGCTTTGTTGTGAAACCTGTTAGCTTCGTTTTATAGCCTTTTGGCTTTGTTGTGAAGCCTGTTAGCTTTGTTGTGAAGCCTGTTAGCTTTGTTGTGAAGCCTTTTAGCTTTGTTGTTTAGGCAGTTAGCTTTGTTGTGTAGCCTTTTTGCTTAATTGTGCAGCCTTTTTGCTTTGCTGTTAAGCTTGGTAGCTTTGTAGTGTAGCCTTTTTAATTTGTTGTGAAGCCTGTTAGCTTTGTTGTGTGCCTTTTTAATTAGTTTGTTTGTTTATATTTGTAGCCTGTTAGTTTTGTCATGAGGCTTTTAAGTTGTGTTGTGTAGCCTTTTCCTTTTTTGGTTGTGCAAACTGTGTCTTTTGTTTTGTAGCCACAGTGTGTTCACCTATGAGACTCATCAACATCAGAGATTTTGTTTTTCAGGTCTCAGTCAACAGTGGAAGCAGGAACTCTTCGACAGACGGGCAGAGACACAAGCACGCCATTGCTGGCTCTGGACTAAACACACACACCCATGCAGTGCATCCACAAACATGCTCAGATTTATTTAAACACGCTCACAGGCAGCAGCAGCTGTGCACCAACTGGTGGATTTGAACTCCGTTTATCCCGTTGACCTGATCTCTTAGTGACTAAACTTCCTCATACACACACATTTACTCACACAATTGTCCTTCTGTCTTTGTGGGGACTCTTAAATGAAACCAATGCTTTAAATTTTATTACATTATCAGGAGCTGTGACAGTATAGCTGCAGCTGTTTTAAACTTGTGAGTCTTTCTGTGTGGGTCATCAAGACAAAAGTACTTTGGCAAGTGTTTATATCTCTATATATTGAGAAAATCAGTCAATAATAGAGCTTCTCTAGCCTTTTATATTTTATTATAAATCAAATAACGTAGAATTATTCTCAGACACTCAGGATAAAACCCATTGTGACTTCAGATTTCAATTACAGATAAACATTTTACTTTAAGATAAACAACAGATGCTCTCAAATATACTCATATTTCAAATGTAATATGTGTTCCCAATTTTGATCCCTTGTTCTAACCTAAACTTAAAACCAAGCCCCAAAGTGTCCCAAGAAAAGGACCCGTCCAAACCAAATGTCCTCGCAGTGCAGCAGTGTCTTCACTAACAAGGTCTCCGTCTCAACCAAGTCCCCACAAAGACATATAAACACTCTCACACACACACACTCTGTCCTGTGTCTGAGCCATGTAAAGCCTACCAGCCGGTCCATTCTCCAGCCAGCAACATCTGTTCAGATGTCCACAACAGCACCATCACAGCTGTATTTGTGTCACCTGCAGCACGACTGTGTGCTCGTATCTCTCACTAAACCGGGTTTTAACGCCGCAATCGCATCTCAAATGTGACACAAAGTTGTTTCTGTGAACTGTGAGAAAAGTCAGAAACAAAAAAAATGAAAAGGCCGGAGGATCGACGGCGTTGAAGCATGACAGGACATCATGAAACCTAAAATTTCACTGGCACTAAGACACCATTTTTCAATGATGCCATGAAGATGACAGTAAGACGGTTACAGTTAAAACTAAAATTAAAAGGCATTTCAGAGCGAGTTCCAATGAGGATTCACTTAAAACAAAAGCTACATTATTAATAATTAATTAGCTTTGTCACTCCTACATTCATTTGTCTATTTGAAGGTAATTCTGCTCTTTGTTTAGGAGCTTAAATTTCCACCATGCATCCAGTGATGTAAATGGAAAGTATAATGTTACCATGGGCTAACTGAGTTTAATGTTAGCGGTTATTGTTTGCAGAGCAATCACAGATAAAAAAAATCAGTAATCTCTGGTTAAATGTGATACTGAGTTCCCAAGATAATTATCAGGTGTGACTAAGGTCCCAGCTCGCCTGGTCGGTAGCTTAGCTAGCTAATAAGTTCCTGGAAATGTGCTAAGCTCAACCAGGAAGGCCCTAGCTCATCTGACTGTTAGCTAAGGTAGCTCAAAAGTTCCCAGCAGAGTGCTAGTTCGGCTAGCTTCAGGCAAAATGTTCAGTCAAGAGGTCACTCAGCCTGGAACTCAGGAGCTAGGGGAGCTAGTTTTCAGTTATTCAAAACTTGATCTCCAGAGCCGTGGGTATCCTACTCATTCAACCGAGGGCTAGTTTAGCTTTTTTGGCTAGCTTGCGGCCCTGGAGGTCACTGTCTTTGCCCAAGCTCCAGACACATCACCTAACAGCTAGTTGGAGATCCCAACTAATTTGCCTGAGAGCTAGTTTGGCTAGCTCCAAAGCTCACTGCTAAACAACCTCCCGGCTAGCTCTTTGTAGCGCTCGCGGCTAAATTGTCGACCCGCTCTGAGCTTCTGTGTCTCCTTCGGCTTTGACTGTATCCTCCACCAAACTTTTAGTAACTTCTCTTCTTATCTTGCAAGCTTCTTGTTTCATCAACACGCATGTAGTCTAGTTTGGTTTCTGAAAATGTGAGAAACTGTAGAAGATTCAGACTGTTTGACCTCACCTTTTTGAGGATGTAGGTGGTGCTCTGGAGGTTCATGAGCTTTTAACACATAAAAACACCTTAAAAACACACGTTAATGAACTGAAAAGTCGGATTTTTAGCAGAAGGGGACTTTAACAAAAATTAGACACTGACAGAAAGATAGTTTACAACAACAAAATCCAAAATATTCATCAAAATCTTTTGTTTTTGCTTCATATTGCAACTCTAAAGAGGAGCACAATAAGTTTGAAGATAATCCTCTTTGGTGAAGCTTTTATGTCCTTTTATTTAAATTTGAAGGCATCATCTTTTTGTGGCTTCTGGAGAACTTTCACATCCTGAAATGTGTGAACTGACGGAAACCTGCCAGAAACAGAGAGACTTACACGGATCGGCCAGCAAAGGAAAGGAGGAAACGTCACTGTAGTAGAAATAATTTCACCGTCGTTTAATTTCTATTCAAAAGCACCGCGTGTTAACACAAGAGTACACCGACACTGTAACAGGAGGACATGCATGAAACTCTGCCTCCACCACAGGATGCCAAACTCACCTTTAACTTCTCCTGTAGTGAAGGAAAGATTGTTTTTATTTGAAGATTGTATATTCATGTTACCAGTATTACTGCGGTGCAAAAAAAAAAGTCACACTGGAAGATATTTGAATTCAGTTATCTTCACTTCCTGCAACAGAAATGACTCCGTTTAATGTGCAGGTTGATAAAACACTGAATACAAAAGGTGGATTATTTGTAAAAAGAAGCGTGACTTGGCAGGTTTGTCATATCTTTTGCAGTGTTTGACTCGTCAGGGCTACTCTGAGCAGTGATCTGATCTCCACCCGACTCTAATGTAATGTATTTCCTTTCAATGAATGTATAGAAGTAAACATTTACACCAACCTGCTCGTGTTGTGCTTCATTTTACCCTGAAATGCTCATCCTGAAGGGCTTATCTTTAATATAAGGCAGCGTAAATGTATTTATGTGGCACAATTCAACAACAAGGTGGATTAAAAGCTAAATTTACAGTAAAAAGTTATTAATCAAAGTCGTTTAATTCAGTTAAATCAGTTAATTAAATATAATGGTGAACAGGAACGTTTTCTTCTCAGTGTTTAGTTATATATAAATATATCTGAGATGAAACCTAAAGCTTTATAAACCAACAGGAACTGGATACTGGACTCATAACTGCCTGGACTCCATAAAAACATCCAGATTTTTGGCCCGGTTTGTGGTTTTTAACATGAGAAAGACTGAAGCTGAGCTCAGATTTTTAACTGTTCAACCGATTTGTTCGAGGCTCTTAATGAGTGTTTCTAACAGATTTTAATCCCCAGGTGATGTGGTCGCTTTGCATAATCTGAGCCAGTGGGAGCGCATAAATGTTGAGTAAAAGAAGCCCCAGAGTTGAACCCTGAGGGACTCCACATTTCTGTCCAATCAGCTGTGTGGTTACCTAAAGACACCAAGTAGTTTCTGTCTTTTAGTTAAGATTCAAACCAGCAGAAAGTCTGTGGAGCAGCACTGAGATCCAGTCACACAAAGACATGTTTAACTGGACGTTTTTTATTGCTTTAACGAAAGTTATCTTCACCCAGTGCCGTGGCGTGGACGGAAATCTGACAGGAAGATGTTAAAACGGTTGTTTTGTATCAGTAACTAGTTGAAAAACAGCTTTTTCTATGACTTCACCTGCAGTGGATGCTTGGTAACAGCCTGTAATTAAGCTTTTTAACGGTGGTTTGAGCCTAAAATAAGCAGAGGTGAGTAGAGCAGCCAAAAATTGTACTCAAGTAAAAGTACCGTTACTTCAGAATAATATAACTCAAGTAAAAGGAAAAAGTAGTCATCCAAATACTTGAGTAAGAGTAAAAAAGTGCTTGGTGAAAAAACTACTCAAGTACTGAGTAACTGTTGAGTAACGTCTGATTTATTTGTTAACACAAGCATTCAATCAGACAGACAAAAATACTAAATAATCATCTTTAGGCAGATTAGAGTTCATCCAACTGATAAAATAAATTAAAATAAAATTAATTAATTACAAAATAGCTTAAATTAAAATAATCCAGGATAATTCAAGAAGTTTAATAAAAAATAAAAGAGACTTAGGAAATGTTTAAAACATCTGTAACCCATATGTAACCTAAAAAACAAACATTCACCTATCCATGGGGAAAAACGAGTTTAGGAAACTTAGCGCTACATGTTTCCTCAAGTTAGATGTTGAGTTTCTGCTGAAATGTGCGTTTGTTTTGGTTGACACAGAAGACACATAATGTAGCTGCTGTTTCTCACTCTTTGTAAGGTAAACATGCTTTCAGTATGCGGCCTCGTCTGCGTCTTCATTTCCCACCGTTGGTTCTGACATTTTTCATCTGTTTCTTTCTTTGTTTGCTACGACTGCTAATGCTAAAGCTAACCCGTCCCACCGCTGAGATCGAGTACGGTCACGTGACCAGACTGCACGGCTGCGTCTGATTGGTGGAACACAGTCAGGTGGTAGAGCCTTTGGCGGAAGTCTCTCTCTCTGTCAGAATAAAACATTAAAATGAGGCGTACGCAGGGGGATAAAAATAACTAGAAAGAGCTGTTCCTGCGAAACAGCTGTGAGAATGCATGAGCTGAATTACCTTGCTAAAAAAATCTTAAGAAGCTAAAAGATTTGAACATTTTAAAATTTGAATGGTGTCTCTAGCTGAAAGTATGCTAAAGTAGTTAAGATTTGAAAGGATTTGAAGGATTTGAAAGGATTTGAAGGATTTGAAGGATTTGAAAGATTTGAAGGATTTGAAAGGATTTGAAAGGATTTGAAGATAAAATTAAGCTAAAACAGTTGAAATGGCTGAAAGTATGCTTAAATAGTTATATAAAAAAAAAATTAAAAACTTTGATCTTACATGCTGAGGATTGAACCCAGGATGCCCGCACATAAGGGCCTTAGTGTTACCATTAGGCCATCTCGTTCTGTTAAACTGGAAGTGCATATGACCTATTTAAAGAATACACAGACAGACACAGAGCGAAGCTGCTGTAGCCGCGGTACAAATCTGAGGCGCAGACTGTCTTCTAACACGTCCTGTGACAAAAGTTGACCAGCTAGAAAAATAATTTTAACACCGTTAGAAGCAGAAGGCTTAGAGGAACTTAGCAAAGTAGTTTTACATCTGTGGAGTCAACTATATTTAAATCGAAGTACTTTGAAACACTTGAAGCTGATTCAAAAATGGCAGATTTCCTCAGAATTTGAGAATTTGTTCAAGCTTAAAGGCTCATAGTTCAAAATCTGTCCATGTGAGCTCTTTAGGAGTTACATTGGCTGAAAGAGGACAAGTTTACCTGCATTTTAAGGTATAATTTGTTTCTCTCAGTTAAACTGTATGAAAGTTATAGTAATTTGTTTGAAAAGTTGAAACTTATCAGCACTGCTGAATGTCTCACTCTAAAATCCAAGAAGGAACTTAATTTTCATATTTTTTAAACTGTCATATTTCAAAATTGGCTGAATATTTTTAAAAGATGAAACATTTTGTAATAGCTGAATGTCTTATGAACATTTTAAAATTTGAATGGTGTCTCTAGCTGAAAGTATGCTGAACTAGTTAAGATTTGAAGGATTTGAAAGGATTTGAAGATTTACCATTACTTTTAATGGGGAAAAAAGTTGAACAAAAAGCTTAATATCTTAAAAAGTTGAAAATTTAGAAACACCAAAAAATACTTCCCATCGAGAGCTGAAAGAGCTGAACATTTTGATACCAAATTTGTTGAAATAGCTGAAAGTATGCTGAAGTATTTGAATGCCGAAAAACGGCGGAAGAATATGGAATACGGAATAATAATAAAGGGAAACAGGAACTTAATAGTGAGAATGCTTCATGCATTCTCACAATGAGGCGTAGAATACCAAAGAGGTAAGAAGAAAAGTAACCAGCTCATTGTAGCCTAATGTAGCGGAGTAAGAGGACAGTTTCTGCTGCACACATCTACTCAAGGAAAAGTAAAAAGTATAGAGATTTAAAACTACTCCTAGAAGTATAATGTTTTCAAAAACTTACTCAAGTAAATGTGACTCGTTACTACCCACCTCTGGTAATAATACATTATTTAAACACATTAAAAACACAAAGAAAGAAAACAAACACACACTTTGTAAGGTTTGAAATGTTTTTGCATCTTTTATTTTTTTCTATAAATATAAATCATCATCTTGCGTTTACCTAGTGAATGTGCAAAAGTAAAGAGGGTGAAAGTAAAAACCCGCCTGGATAACCTGACAAAATGCATAGTGGTCCATCTCCAGTCCAGGCCTCCTGCTTACAGGCCGATTTCCTCAACATGATCAAAGTGTTTCTTTGTGGAAAAGAAGGAACTTCCTCCGCCCGCCGGGCGTTTTAGTGTTTCCGTTTCAGGATTTAACTCCAGAACTTAGAGCTGGTTTTGGTTTGAGACGAGAACATTCTTTCTCAGAGCAGGAAAATTTAAACCCACAACGTTGCAGGATCCCAGAAGCCGATCCGAACAAAAGTACCGTCAGTAGTATTAGAAAGAGTCCACACATTCTTCAGTCCGATGTTTGATCCACACGGGAGGCGACGGTCACAGTCAGCCGGGGGTCAGACCGCCTCAGAAGCCACAGAAGAAGAAGAATCTGCCCTCACCCGTCCCGTGACCAGCCCGCCTTCTCCTCGCCACCCTAAATGGGGCTCAGGGTCTGGCGCTGGTGCTGGCTCAGCTCCGGGTGCCACACGTCCACGATGAAGATGAGGCGGTAGCTGTCGGCGTCCTGCCAGACCTCGTGCTCGAAGGAGTCGTCGAAGACGAGGACTTTGCCTTCCTCCCACTCCCTGCGACACGGGGGAGGAGGTTTTAATCAACATGCTGCTGTTTACACTTCTCTCATCAGCTGATCGAGTCTCTGAGGTCATCGTTACCGCTCAGAGCCGGTATGGAGTACGGAAGCCCGAAACGGCCATAGGTACATACATTTTATTCCATCCGTTTTCCCGTGATAACGAGATCATTTTCCTCCGTTTTATCGAGATAATTTTCCTGTTTTCTCGAGATAACGAGATAATTAATTCGAGTTTTCAATGAAAGGGGGGTAAAAATGGGTAAAAACCTTTGCCAGAAATACACATAAACACACATAAACACATATAAACACATATAAACACATATAAATACATATAAACAGATATAAACAGATATAAACACATATAAACACATATAATCACATATAAACACATATAAACACATATAAACAGGGGCGGACTGGGGAGAAAAAGTGGCCTCGAAAACCACTTTTCTCGAAAACCAATTAACTCGTTATCTCGAGAAAACCATCAGAAAAAAGTTTATACGTCCCACGTCCGCTCTGTCCTTCCGTAATGGAGCACTGAAAACTCCCAAATGAATACAAAAATACAGATAATTACGTTTATATGACGAGAAATTCAACTAAAAATGAATTAATGCGACAGAAAATGTACAGAATGTGAAATAAAAACATGTTTTTCTGCTTTTATGTAAAGCTGCATTTATTTAAACTCCAGTTAATGTTATTTATTTACTTTAATTGGGGAATATATTTAATTAGGGACCGAGCAGTGAAACTGCAAGGACCCTATTCTATCTGTAAGAGTTATTGTTCTTTGCAAAAGTTGCTCGAAAACTCTTGAAATTTTGCGAGCGCCACCTGCCAGTCGACGACATGAAAGAATCTAAACTTTGTATTTTTGGGAGTCGCTCACTGACTCTGTAGCGCCCCCTTCGATGCTTAAAAATGGTCCCCGCATTGCGGTTAGTTTGGCGTGGGACGACAAAATTCGGTACACTCATTCATCATGCCCAGACGCACAAAAAAGTCTCATGCCGCCATGGTCCCACGTCCACAGGAAGGCGGCCATTTTGGATGGAAGGTGAGTTTTCGTGCCATTTTTGACCGATTCCACGCCTTGCATCAAGTCCGATCAAACTTGTCCTACAGATTTAATGCTACAGACTTCAAACTTGGCCAGGTTACTCTTAAGACATCTGGGCATGGGGGGGGGGGGATTATGGGGAGTTATGGGGAAACTTTTTAAAAACTTAGAGGGCGTGGCGACGCCTCAAAGTTGTTACTATGAATAAAAAAGACATTTAAAATAAAATAAAAGCAGAAAAATGGATTTATTTCACATTCTATACAGTTACTGTTGTATTAATTAATTTCTAACTTAATAACTTAATTTTAGTGGCATTTATCATCATATAAGCTTATTTATTTAGCTAGTTCTATATTTTTGCATCTATTTGTGATTATAGCGGTTTCAGTGCTCCATAATAAAAGGTACTGACAGTGAAAGAGCAGCAGGTTTGAACCAGAGGATTCATCATAAATAAACGGTTAACATGTCCAAACACAGTCAGGAGGTGCAGAAAGCTCGGAGGGTACCTGGTCTGGTTGGTGCAGCGGATCCTGCAGCCCTGTTTGGGGATGACGAGGCCGAGGTGCATCCTCAGTCTGCAGTTGGTGGGTCCGGTGTGAGGCCACACGTGGGTCCCGGGCTGCATCACCGAGAACTTTATCTGCACAGAGACGCTCACAGTTATCGCGTCTGAAACGAAGCCCCAGTTCCAAACCGTTGCTAACGAGCCTAGTTAGCTTCAATGCGCTCCTCCAGCTGTTTCTCTTTACTTTACTTTATGAATATATCAAGGTTAAAAGATCTGATGTGTCAGCAGCACCTGGAAAAACTAGCCTATGGCTGTGTTCGAAATCACATACTTCTCCTACTACTCCTACTAACTTTTTGAGTTAGTATGCGAGTTTGAGTAAGCAGAAGTTCCCGGATGCATACTATATTCTCCGAAATGTTGGGTATGCATCATGAGGTTACTACTCATACTCAAACTACCCAAGATGCAACGGAACGTGACGTCGCCGATCGTCATTTCCTGTCAAAACGTTTCAGTTTCAAGCTAGCTACAACGAGGGTAGGTTTTATTTTGTGAAAATAACCAGAAGTGCGTTGCTCACTGCGGCTAGCTTTAGTAGCGCCGAATTCGTGGGAACAAAATTGTAAACAGCCGGTATTTTGTCAGGTTTTCAGCACGTTGGGGATCTAAACGACTACTTTCTCACCTGAAAATGTTTCAAATGTTGCTAAAGTTTACAGAGTTTAGAGCTTAAGGGAAATCAGCTTCAGGCCGGCTGATTTCGGCTCGGGCAGGAGCGAAGTGCATTGTGGGTAAACGCTCTGCATACTGTCTGATCCATCAGTATGCAGTATGTAGTATGCAGTATGTAGTATGCAGTATGCAGTATGCAGTATGCAGTATGCAGTATGTAGTATGCAGTATGTAGTATGCAGTATGTAGTATGCAGTATGTGGTATGTAGTATTCGGTTTCGAACACAGCCTTTGCATTCATCTTCAACAGCATCTTTACAGGTCGCCCTAAAAACTGCAGCTCAGTCAGAACTCTGCTGCTCGGGTCCTCACTGAGACCAAAGAAGTGGACCCCATCAGTCCAGCTCTGAGGTCTTTACACCGGCTGCCTGTCCATCAGAGGAAAGACTTTAAAGTTCTGATGCTGCTCTATAAAGCTCTGAATGGTCCAGGACCAGAACACATCAGTGACCTCCTGACCCAGTATGAACCTTCCAGAGCCCTCAGCTCATCTGGATCCGGTCTTCCATCAGTTCCCAGAGTCAGAACCAGACATGGAGGAGCTGCATTCAGCTTCTATGCTCCACATGTCTGGAACAAACTCCCAGAAAGCCTCAGATCAGCTGAAACACTCAGTGTGTTTAAGTCCAGGCTGAAGACACACCTGTTTTCAGCTGAATAAAGCTCCAAACTTAATCACATTTTAACTCCTGATTTTATCTATTGTTCTTATTTCTTTCTTTTTTGTTTAAAATTTAAATCATGCTTTTTATTTCTACTGTTTTCTGTAAAGCACTTTGAATCGCCTTGTAGTTGAATTGTTCTGTACAGATAAACTGGCCTTGCTTTTCCAGCCTTTTGTGGCTCCCGTCCCAACTCTTCCGAGACGTGTTGCTGCCGTCTGATTCAAGATGAGCTCAAATCTTTCATTTAATTCCCACATTTGGCATGTTTTTCTGGGAATGAAACCTTTTGGAAGTTGGGCTGCATCTAATAAAACATAATTTCAGAGCACAAGGCGAGCGCAGATTGGATTTTAAATTCAAACTGGGGTCAGTTTGGGTATTTTTTAGCGGTGAAATCTGACAGCCCCTCTGTGTTCAGCATCAGTTACCACGGCAACAGAAGACAGGAAGTCTCAGGGTGCGCACAGATGAAACGTACCTGTCCTCTCTTGCAGCCTGTGGCTTCGGGGAACCTCTCCATCAGCGAGCAGGTCTTCGGGACGCCCTGACAGGAAGTCCCAACTTTCCTCCCTGAACACACACAGAAGTTATCCGCCTGTCGAAACAATAAAAATCTTTTTAGTCCGCGAGCCGCCTGATTAAAATGAGTCGGTACCCTGCTGCCAGAGCGTGTACTGCCCCCACACGCCCTTCTCTCGGAGGTTTTCCTCCTCGGGGATGAAGCGCCCGCTGCTTTGGTCCATGACGGCCAGAGCCTCGTCCCTGATGGTCTTCCAGTTCCTCTCCAGCATCTGCACACAGAGATTCAACACCTGAGGGAAGCTGTCCACCGCCGGGCAGGGGCGTGGCTACGGGGGGGCTGGGGGGGGGCACTGCCCCCCCAGGAACAAGTCCTGCCCCCCTGAGAAATGCCCTGTCCATCCAAAGAAAACTCCCCAGAAAAAAGGCCACGATTTATTATCTCTGTTTGTGTCTTGTATTGATAGAATAAATGCAGCTGGTGATTTTAAAAAAGCGTGTACAGTGCAAACCGCTTATAGTGATCACGTTGGTCCAGAGCCAATTTGAACACTATAAGCGGTTGATTACTAAAACCGAATTTGTATTACAGTACAGGTATTTCACTTATTTTTTTTATGCAGAATATCATCTAAATGTCATTTGTATCGTTTTTCAATGAGAGAAATGAAATGAAACGGATAGCTTCAGCATTTACTGAATTGTATTATCATGCAAGTTTAATTACAGGACTGCGCAGTCGTTTTCTTTCTCCGTCGTCAGCATTGACCGTCTCTCGTTGCTTAATTAGACTACAAAAGGTAGCCTGAGGAATGCCAAGCTTCGCCGCAGCATCTCGTTGGCTCGTTTTTGGTAATTTGTCATACGCCTCGAGGAGACTACGTTTTTCATTCAGAGAAAATGACTTCCTTTTTCCAGCCATGATGCGCGCGCTTGCTGCCCGGTGTCAGCTCGTTACGTTAGCTAGCGAGGCAGAAGCAGACGTCCAGAAAGGAATCAAGGGAGTAAAAAATAAAATAGCTACACGTAGTTTTAAAATTATTTTTGCACATGTTTACATTCATAAAATGGCCAAAAATGAACATTATAAGCGGATTTCTTGATCACTATAAACGAATTATTTAAACAGCATTTGTATAGAAATGATTCTGTCCCAAGCCTTTTGATCTATATAAGCGGTTACTATATCCGTGACCACTATAAGTGGTTTCCACTGTATCTGCAAAGTTTATAGCTTTATTTATCTTTTTGTTATCGTGCCCCCCCCCCCTCCGTAACCTTAAACCCTTGCTTCTGAAAAAAAAAAAGGCAATTTTCACATTTTCGGATGTTTTTGTTGTATATAATGATCTGAAATGTAGACTTAGGGGCCGTTTACACGGAAACGAAAACAGGTTAATCACGCAAAACCTTTCTGCGGATGCACTATATCGTTTAGATGGTAACGGCGTTTTGGGGGCATGAAAACGCAAAAAAGTGAAACCGCCCTCCAGAGTGGAATTCTTGAAAACGCTCCACTGTCGCGCCGCCGCGTAAAGGATGAAAAGCGCAAAACTGCGTTTCTCGTCACATAGAAATGACGTGACGAGCATAATAAAGCGCCAGGAAACCGTGGGAAACGCATCAGTAGGCCATCAACATGTCCGTCCCTGCGGACTTTCAACTCGCCTTAGGCGCGGTAACTGACGTTCAAGAGTCATTTCATCAGATAACAGCAATGATGAGCGAGAGCAGTAAAGAACAGACCAAAAATATGAACTGCGTTCTCCAAATTCTTGAAGTTCATAGAGAGAGCAGACAGCTGTGGGTGAGACCTGGGAGGACTTCTCAGTGGTGGGATAACTTCATGAATGGAGTGGTAGATGACAAGCGTGGCATGAAAATTTTCGCATGTCGAAGGAGTCTCTGTTTGCCCTGAGTGAGGAACTCCGTCCTCACATTGAGGGACAAGTAACAAACATGCGGGCGCCTGTCCCTGTCGTTAAGAAGGTAGCTTGCACACTTTTGCGTTTCCGTATGCACGCAGAGTTTCACCCTAAAACGCTCGTCTAAACGCAGATTTAAAAGTGAAAACGAAACGCCACTTTTGCGTTTTGCTTTCAGATCGTTTCCGTGTAAAGGTAGACTTAATGAAGGGAATAAAAAGCTGAGAGTTGGCTGGATGTCTTGTCCCAAAGTATCTACTTGAATTTAAACCCTCAATGGAGAATGTGGAGCATGTTAAACAAAAGCTAATGTAAGCGTTGTAATGGTGCGCTTGCATGCATCGTACAAGTTCTACATTTCTTTACAAAACAAAAAACAAAACAAAAAAACAAAAAGAAACAAAATTGACGGTCATGATTTATGCTAGTTTGACCATATTTTCATTACCGAATTTAATTATTATTATTATTATTATTATTATTATGCTTGAAGTTGTAGTAGTGGTTTTCCACTGATTTTTTTCAGGTATTGTTTTCTGCCCCCCCAGATGAGCTAACTGCCCCCCCACACATGCCATTCTGCTCACACCTCTGCCACCGGGGCGTCCCGTTAGCGTCCCGTGTAACCCTAACCCCTAACCCGTGTGCGTCGCTGTGGCCGCGTACCTTCACCAGGTCGGCGTAGCCGGTCTCTCTGGGCGTCCACCAGGGCTGAGCCTTCAGCCCGTTGACGTTGTACAGAGACCTCTGCCACACCGAGGCGAAGTGGCCGTGCTTGTGACCCAGCTCGTACCAGTGATACGCCTGCACACAGATTACATTCTGATCAGAGAACAGCCGCCTTAAAAGGTCCCAAGTCATGTTTTCCCCTGTTTTCCATCTTATCTGCAGGATTAAAATCATCAAACATTTTCAGTTTTAAGCGAATTTCAAAGAAAAACTAGAAAGAGCTGTTCCTGTGAAACAGCAGTGAGAATGCTTATGAGCTGAATGGGGATGGCTGACCATGCTAAAAAAGCTGAAAATAGTTCAATTTTAGCAGTAAAAACTGTTGCTGAGGTGTTGGTTGAAGGAATTTTGTGATTTTTGTGTTCTACCAAACTTAACATTGGAGTTAGTCAGAGAATTTGAGAGGTTGATCTCGGTTCAAGGCTCATAGCTGAAATTCTGTAAATGTGAGCTCTTTAATAGTTACATTGGCTGAAAGAGGACACATTTTCCTACATTTTAAGGTATAATTGGTTTCTCTAAGTTAAACTGTATGAAAGTTAGAGGAATTTGTTTGAAAAATGTGAAACTTATCAGCACGCACTCAACTGTGTGCTCATTCATAAAAATCAAGAAGGAGCAAAATGTTCATGTTTTTGAAACTGTCATATTTCAAAATTGGCTGAAGATTTGAAAAAGCTGAAACAATTGGTAATAGCTGAATGTCTTGTGACCCATTTAAAGTTTGAATGGTGTCTCTAGCTGAAAGCATGCGGAAAGAGGAAGATGATTTGGAAGAGCTGAAAGCAGTTTCCATTCATTTGAATGACGGGAAAATTTGAATAAAAGTTGAATATCTTAAAAAGTGTAAAAGTTAAAAACACCAAAAATGATGACAGGAATCTGCTGAAAGAGCCGAACGTTTTGAGACCAAAATTGTAGAAATAGCTGAAAGTATGCAGGAGTAGTTAGATGCCGAAAACTGGCGGAATTGAATGTGAGAATGCCTTAAAGACACTCTGCCCCCCTGGCCCGCAGGTGGTACTGCAGGACGTGGGCGTGAACACTCACGCTGTCGTCGCCGACTCTCTGCAGAGCGTCTCCCAGGTGGAAATAAAAGCGCCCGTCGTCCGTCCCCGGCTCACCTGACTCCAGACCCTCCTGCAGACAGGAAGTGAGGAGCAGCACAGCTGATGTTTAAGGTTTCATTTAAAGAGGGCAGATCCAGGTTAGAGGAGGAGCCATGCATCGCTGTGACGGCTGATCAGCACAATGAAAGAAAATATCAAAGCAAACAGATGTGACAGAAAGGGCTGGGCAACTTAACTCGTTATCATCTCGTTAACTCATTAATTATTTAACCCCGATAAATATTTTATCGCACATTAACGCAGGTTTTATTTATTTATTTAAAAAAAACAAATTTGGGGGGCTTTTGTGCCTTTAATGGATAGGAAAGTTCAGTTCCTGTTTTATTATTTATTTTATTATTGTAAAAGTCCGTTGCCCACAGGCTTTTATTTTGTAAAAGTCCGTTGCTCACAGGCTTTTATTTTGTAAAAGTCTGTTGCTCACAGGCTTTTATTTTGTAAAAGTCTGTTGCCCACAGGCTTTTATTTTGTAAAAGTCCGTTGCTCACAGGCTTTTATTTTGTAAAAGTCTGTTGCTCACAGGCTTTTATTGTGTAAAAGTCTGTTGCTTCTTAGCACAGCTTACAACACTACTATTTCTCCGGATCCCCTCTTGGCCCTATTTGGTCCCCCCCTGCAGCCTCTTGCATCTTAAGTTATGCAAATTGTTCTTGCATTTGCCACTTTGCTGGCCAGGCGACTCATACTTCTCAATTGGAAACACCCTCAACCTCAACCAAAAGAGGTGCTACTGTCCATTAAACTTGAAAAGCTCAGATTTTCCCTCAATGGTTCCTTAGGTCCTTTTGAAAAGACTTGGAGACCTCTCTTAAACTGTATTGAATCTGTGATATCTCTGCCTGACTGCGACCACTGAGCCCCCCATATATATATATATATATATATATATATATACACATATATATATATATATTTATTTATTTATTTATTTATTTATTTATATATATATTTATTTATTTATATTATTTCTTTTTTTTAAAACATTTTTATTTAAATTTACTAGTTTACTTTGTCATTTTCCATATTCCTGGTTTGTTGTATGCGTCTTGTACTGTTTATATTTTGATATTAAATTCTTAAAACTGTTCTCCGGTGCGTGGGATCGTGGGAGGGATAAAAAAAACTGGGGAAAAATTATAGACTGGAAGGCTTCTCTGTTGCGCTGTACTGCTACATTGCTACCTGTGAAATTGCTTCCAATAAAGAAAGTCTATATAAAAGCATATAAAAGTCTGCTGCTGTCTGCTGTGGAACAGGAAAAGAAAGTAATCGGCGGATCCACCAAACATGGAGAAGGGTACGGAACTTTTACTCGGCCATTTTCATGTTAAAGTTCTTCCAGACGGCGGAGTCGACAGAACCAAAGTCATCTGTAAACACTGCCAAGTTGAATTGTCTTCTCAGCGTAGTAGTTCCAGTCTAAAATATCACTTAAAGGCAAAACACACAACTGATAGCAGCAAGTCATTCAAGGAAACAGACAGTGGAGCGAGGCTTCTACATAAAAACTACAGAAAGATGCTGATGTTAAAAGTGTGTTTGCACAACAAATGTTATAAGTGCCCAACATGCAGAAACTAAACGCTCACCGACTTTATTGTGTCAAAGCTCCTCGTTTAACGGTAAAAAAAAACGATGATGGAAAACCGACCTTAACGGCGTCCTGAGGTTTTCAGAGGTCACCCCAACCGTACTTACCTTCAGGTACGGTATACTCTCTGCGATCTTGTTTTCTGACTTCAGGATGAAGCCATAGTGAACTTTAGCGAAGCCGCTGCTCGGGGCAACTGCCAGAACCTGGGGGGGGGGGCATAGAGGACAGAGAGCCAATCAGAGGAGCCGCAAACTGCTGTAACTGCTCACACGGAACAGGATGTTTCTGCTCATTAAAGCCACCAGCGCACACACACCTCTTCGTAGACCTTCTTGGCGCCCTTGTTGTCGCCTAGCAACAGATAAGCGACGCCCAGGTCGTTCTTCAGACCGACGTCTTCTGGAAAGCTCTGAACCAGCTTCTCCAGCGTCGCCAGAGATCCTCGCATCCGACCTGAGAGAAAAAGGGAAACGAAACAAAGATTTCCATGTTAGTCTGAGGCTTCAGATCGGGTTATAAACAACGATTCAGTCTGATACACAACAACGATTCAGTCCGATAAACAACAACGTTTCAGTCTGATAAACAACAACGTTTCAGTCTGATAAACAACAGCGTTTCAGTCTGATGAACAACAACGTTTCAGTCTGATAAACAACAACGTTTCAGTCCGATAAACAACAACGTTTCAGTCCGATAAACAACAACGTTTCAGTCCGATAAACAACAACGTTTCAGTCTGATAAACAACAACGTTTCAGTCTGATAAACAACAACGATTCAGTCTGATAAACAACAACGTTTCAGTCTGAGAAATAACGTTTCAGTCTGATAAACAACAACGATTCAGTCCGATAAACAACAATGTTTCAGTCTGATAAACAACAACGTTTCAGTCCGATAAACAACAACGATTCAGTCTGATAAACAACAACGATTCAGTCCGATAAACAACAATGTTTCAGTCTGATAAACAACAGCGTTTCAGTCTGATAAACAACAACGATTCAGTCTGATAAACAACAACGATTCAGTCTGATAAAAAACGATTCAGTCTGATAAACAACAACTAAACAGCAACGTTTCAGTCTGATAAACAGCAACGTTTCAGTCTGATAAACAACAACTAAACAGCAACGTTTCAGTCTGATAAACAACAACGATTCAGTCTGATAAACAACAACGATTCAGTCTGATAAACAACAACGTTTCAGTCTGATAAACAACAACAATTCAGTCTGATAAAAAACGATTCAGTCTGATAAACAACAACTAAACAGCAACGTTTCAGTCTGATAAACAACAACGATTCAGTCTGATAAACAACAACGTTTCAGTCTGATAAACAACAACGATTCAGTCTGATAAACAACAACGTTTCAGTCTGATAAACAACAACGATTCAGTCTGATAAACAACAGCGTTTCAGTCTGATAAACAACAACGTTTCAGTCTGATAAACAACAACGATTCAGTCCGATAAACAACAACGATTCAGTCTGATAAACAACAGCGTTTCAGTCTGATAAACAACAACGTTTCAGTCTGATAAACAACAACGATTCAGTCCGATAAACAACAACGATTCAGTCCGATAAACAACAACGCTTCAGTCCGATAAACAACAACGTTTCAGTCCGATAAACAACAACGATTCAGTCCGATAAACAACAACGATTCAGTCCGATAAACAACAACGATTCAGTCCGATAAACAACAACGTTTCAGTCCGATAAACAACAACGATTCAGTCTGATAAACAAAAACGTTTCAGTCTGATAAACAACAACGTTTCAGTCCGATAAACAACAACGATTCAGTCCGATAAACAACAGCGTTTCAGTCTAACAACAGCGTTTCAGTCTGATAAACAACGTTTCAGTCCGATAAACAACAACGTTTCAGTCTGATAAACAACAACGTTTCACTCCGATAAACAACAACGATTCAGTCTGATAAACAAAAACGTTTCAGTCTGATAAACAACAACGTTTCAGTCTGATAAACAACAACGTTTCAGTCCGATAAACAACAACGTTTCAGTCTGATAAACAACAACGTTTCAGTCTGATAAACAACAACGTTTCAGTCCGATAAACAACAACGATTCAGTCCGATAAACAACAGCGTTTCAGTCTAATAAACAACAGCGTTTCAGTCTGATAAACAACAATGTTTCAGTCTGATAAACAACAACGTTTCAGTCTGATAAACAACAACGATTCAGTCTGATAAACAACAGCCTCTCAGTCTGATAAACAACAACGTTTCAGTCTGATAAACAACAGTTTCTGCTCTGGGTTTGTGTGTTGATGGCGGCGTGGCGCCGGCGATGCGTTACCCAGGAACTGCTGCCTCTCAGCGCGCCTCTTCAGCGCGGCTCTCAGGAGGTCAGGGGTCGCGTCGGGCAGCTCGGCCGCCTCTCTGTAGGTGTTGATGGCTTTCTGCAGCAGGTCGTTGCTGCGCTGCTTCTCAGCCACGTCGTCCTCCGCCTGCACACAGAGCAACGTTACTTCTTCTTCATGCAGAGGCGTCTCGCCGCCTGCTCGGTCTGCGCTGCGTGCTGTACCTGGGCTTTGCCGTACAGAGCGCGGGGGCTCTGTGGATGCCGCTGCACCAGAGCCTCGAACGCTTTCAGGGCCTCCTCCACCTTCCCCTGAAAACAGAAAAGAAGTTCACGGAGTGCCGAACACCTGTGAGCTGAGTCAAGTCTTTTATTGTCAGATACACAGAACAACAGAGTCGGACTGGGCACTGAAATTCTTAGGACAGGACACCGTACAGCAGCTACCATAACAAGCCGTAACATAAGTACTCTAACAAAAACAGTAACAATAAATAGGCAATATGGATACTACAATATACATTTTACGCTAATTACAAGAGCTATACTGAACATATAATATACATAATAGCCTATGCTATGAGCCCCGGAGGATCAGCCTGAGCTGCTTCACAAATCAAACGCACCTTTTTGCGAAGCTTCTCTGCTGCGTCAATTTCTGCTTTAATGGTTTTGTCGAACTTGTTGAATAATTTTGGCTTCTTCTTCTTGGCTGGAGGACAGAAAGCAGGAGGAGGAACGATGAGAGAAACGGAGCTCAGAGTGGCTTCCTGTTTGAGTCCTTTTAGATTAGATTGTACTTTATTTATCCCACAATGGGGAAATTCACTTGTCACAGCAGCAACAACAGACACGAAACAAAAAATAAAAAAAAGAGAAAACATTTTTTTTATTTTTTATTTTAATTTATTGATTTTAATTTTTTTTAACTTTTTTTTTAAGAAAAGAGAAAAAGTAAGTACTAAAAAGTAAAAAAAGTAAGTATTAAAAAGTAAAGTGACTAAAAAGATCTAGTATAAATAATATTGCGCATTGTGAAGTTGAAATTAATAAAATATAAATAATAATTCAATTCAATTCATTTTTATTTATATAGCGCCAAATACAACAAATGTCATCTCAAGGCACTTAAATAATAAAGTCCAATTCAAGCCAATTGGAATTCAATTAATTGTAATCATAATTATTCATAAAATAATCCAATTCGTTCATATCGAGCCAATTCAAAAACAATTTCCCAGCTAAGGAAACCAACAGATTGCACTGAAAACTACGGATAAAGAAAAATCTCTATATGATTATCATGGGTTTTTACCTTTTTCTCTGAGCTTCTCCTGCAGCTGCTGCTCAGACGTTCCTGTGACAGAGTTTATGGTCAGAAAGGGTTTAGTTTCTGAGAGGAGAACCAGATCTGAACCTCTGACTGAAACACTGCTCAATGCTATTTATGGGATGCGTCGTAAAGAAAGAATCAAATATTACAAAAGCAAATTAAATCGAGCTCAGCTGAATCAATCTGGATTTAATTTGCACATTTCTGTAAGATGTGGATAAATAAAAACAAAAAAAGTAATTAATTAAAATATGAGGCGTCGCTCATCAGAGCAGCTGTGAGAACATCATGAACGGGTTGCTCACCGGCAGCCTCCTGAACGCCACCGGGGGCGCTCTCACCCCGCGGTTCTGGTTCTGGTTCAGGACGGTCCTCTGCTTCTGAATTTAAAAACATGTCTGAAAAGTTCAGGTTTCACAACCGTTTCTGGGGGTAAAAGTGATGGATTATTGGCTTTTATGGACAGTTTTCTGCCTTCTTTCTATGGAACCAACTAAAAAACATTCAGGTCTGCGAACACATGAAGAAACGATCAGAGGAGCTGGATGTTAGAGGTGAGTCGAGCCAAAGAAACACTGTTTTACAGCAACAAACCTGCTTCCTGCGTCACTTTGGAGCTCGTCGGGTATCGCCCAGACTCCACTGCAGAAACACACACATCAGGCCGAGTGATTCCAGGTAAAACAAGTAACAAACTAATGTTTGGTGATAAAGAAGAGAAGCTGCAGCTCCAACAGTATCAATAATCAGCCACCTTTAAGCCTCTTTAACTCTGCAAATCTATTTCTCCTTAGCTGACAGAGACGCCGCTTAGTATGAAAACACGTCTCCAAACTCAGAAGAAAGATTTCAACGAGGGCTGGGCAACGATTAAAATGTTTAATCTAATTAATCACATGATTTCCCTGATTAATCACGATTAATCTCATTTGTACGCAGAATCCAAAAATGAATCCAAAAGTAGTGTATAGCTTTTAGCATTTAGCTTTATGTTAAATGTGCTGCCATATGAATGAAAGTGCCATAACATTTGTTGTGCAAACACACTTTTAACATCAGCATCTTTCTGTAGTTTTTATGTAGAAGCCTCGCTCCACTGTCTGTTTCCTTGAATGACTTGCTGCTATCGGTTGTGTGTTTTGCCTTTAAGTGATATTTTAGACTGGAACTACTACGCTGAGAAGACAATTCAACTTGGCAGTGTTTACAGATGACTTTGGTTCTGTCGACTCCGCCGTCTGGAAGAACTTTAAAATGAAAATGGCCGAGTAAAAGTTCCGTACCCTTCTCCATGTTTGGTGGATCCGCCGATTACTTTCTTTTCCTGTTCCACAGCAGACAGCAGCAGACTTTTACAAAATAAAAGCCTGTGAGCAACAGACTTTTACAAAATAAAAGCCTGTGAGCTTCAAACTTTTACAAAATAAAAGCCTGTGAGCAACAGACTTTTACAATCATAAAATAAATAATAAAACCTGCGTTAATGCGCGATAAAATATTTATCGCGTTAAATAGTTAACACGTTAACGCGATAATAACAAGTTAACTCGCCCAGCCCTAGTTTATACTCATTAAATCTGCTGCATGGACTATAAAAAAAAGTTAAAGAACGTCTTAGACCTGGATGCTGTTAGAAACATAAACATCCTGATTCTGGGGGTTATTCCATCTGCGTAATTTAACTGTAAGTTGTAATAACTTTGAACATTTTTAACATTTATGTGATCGACTGCCTGATTTCTGAGGTCCTGGAAGCACAAAGCATTTTATCTGAAGCATTTAATGAGTTGAAATGGGAAAAACATCCATTTGAACCAATATAATCCGTCTTTAAACTCACTTTAAACCGAACAAAGTGACGATGTGCCACTGAAAAGTGGTTCAAAGTTTCTTATCAACCCCGACACTGAAGCCTGGTTGTTGTTTGAGCTAATCTAATTTTTAAGATTTTCTTAGGAAAGCTTATTCCATTCTTCACTGTTGTTCTAACTGGTTTGATTTCCATCTCTGTAATATGTTAAGAATAATGTATTATTACCAGAGGTGAGTAGTAACGAGTTACATTTACTTGAGTAAGATTTTTGAAAACATTATACTTCTAGGAGTAGTTTTAAATCTCTATACTTTTTACTTTTCCTTGAGTAGATGTGTGCAGCAGAAGCTGTCCTCTTACTCCGCTACATTAGGCTACAATGAGCTGGTTACTTTTCTTCTTACCTCTTTGGTATTCTACGCCTCATTATTTTTATCCCCCCGCGTACGCCTCATTTTAATGTTTTATTCTGACAGAGAGAGAGACTTCCACCAAAGGCTCTACCACCTGACTGTGTTCCACCAATCAGACGCAGCCGTGCAGTCTGGTCACGTGACCGTACTCGATCTCAGCGGCGGGACGGGTTAGCTTTAGCATTAGCAGTCGTAGCAAACAAAGAAAGAAACAGATGAAAAATGTCAGAACCAACGGTGGGAAATGAAGACGCAGACGAGGCCTCATACTGAAAGCATGTTTACCTTACAAAGAGTGAGAAACAGCAGCTACATTATGTGTCTTCTGTGTCAACCAAAACAAACGCACATTTCAGCAGAAACTCAACATCTAACTTGAGGAAACATGTAGCGCTAAGTTTCCTAAACTCGTTTTTCCCCCCATGGATAGGTGAATGTTTGTTTTTTAGGTTACATATGGGTTACACATGTTTTAAACATTTCCTAAGTCTCTTTTATTTTTTATTGAAGTTCTTGAATTTACCTGGATTATTTTAATTTAAGCTATTTTGTAATTAATTAAGTAATTTTAATTTATTTTATCAATTGGATGAACTCTAATTTGCCTAAAGATGATTATTTAGTATTTTTATCTGTCTGATTGAATGCTTGTGTTAACAAATAAATCAGACGTTACTCAACAGTTACTCAGTACTCGAGTAGTTTTTTCACCGAGCACTTTTTTACTCTTACTCAAATAATTATTTGGATGACTACTTTTTACTTTTACTTGAGTCATATTATTCTGAAGTACCTGTACTTTTACTCGAGTACATTTTTTGGCTGCTCTGCCCAGTTCATGGAAGGAAAACAGAAGTAAACAGACCAAACGGAGGTAAATAATCATTAAGACTCACCTAAACTCTCCTCCGACCGCGGCTCCTCCACCAGAACTGCACCAACAGACATTTTACGTTAGTTTTTATCGTGGACGTTACAACCAAACTCAGAACAAGTCCGACTGTGCACGGCTGCGCGAGTGCAGGGTTCAGTCTGAGATTAGAACTCGTTTCATTAACTTTATCGTCGCTCACGTGGATGAGTGTCTCACCTCCAGTGGTGTCGATCGTGTTGGTTTCTTCCTCTGAAGGAGGTGAGAGATAAGAAAGCAGATTATTAGAAACGCTCAGCGGCGGCGAGAGAACAGAAGAGCGTCCGTCTGACTGACCGTGAGAATGTGCGAAGTCTCGAGGATCATCTACGGCAAAGAAGAAGACACAAACATGTTACCGTTTCTGCCTCATGAGAACTAATGAGACAAAAAGTCAACTCTGGATCGCGTGTTTCACAAAAAATATGAACAAAACAATAACAAAAAATTCTTACGATTTAGATGAAAACGAAAGTTAACTTATTTGAAATGAATAAGATCTGAAAGTGGTCAAAAAATCATTCCACCACCACCTCCCATCCTCACACCAGACATTTGACAAACAAAAAAGAGCCCCTAGTGTGTTCTTAATCTGTATGATTAATGGGCGGGTCCAAAAGTCACCAAAATAATTTAAACAATCTCAAATACAAAATGAACCCCAGATCTTGACTCCAAATCAACCGAAGTATATTCCAATATCCCAAAGAAAACCAAACCGATGGAATCCATGACTAAGAAAACATAAATGGCCACAACAAATACGTTAAAGAAAAGCCTGTGAGTCCAGGAGACGATTGGTTTAATAACTCACTCCCACATGAGCCCCGAAGAGCTCATCATCATCATAAAACAACAGAAGAAGAAAATAAATAAAAACAAGTTTGTGGCTGTGTTCAAAACCGCATACTTCATACTGCATACTGCATACTACTTACAGCATACTGCATACTACATACTGCATACTGCATACTGCATACTACATACTGCATACTGCATACTACATACTACATACTGCATACTACTTACAGCATACTGCATACTACATACTTCATACTGCATACTGCATACTACTTACAGCATACTGCATACTACATACTGCATACTGCATACTACATACTGCATACTGCATACTGCATACTACTTACAGCATACTGCATACTGCATACTACATACTACATACTGCATACTGCATACTACTTACAGCATACTGCATACTGCATACTACATACTGCATACTACATACTACATACTGCATACTGCATACTACTTACAGCATACTGCATACTGCATAACTGCATACTACTTACAGCATACTGCATACTACATACTGCATACTACATACTGCATACTGCATACTACATACTGCATACTACATACTACATACTGCATACTGCATACTACATACTGCATACTGATCGATCAGACAGTATGCAGAGTGTTTACCCACAATGCATTTCGCTCCTGCCCGAGCCGAAATCTGCCGGCCTGAAGCTGATTTCCCTTAAGCTCTAAACTGTAAACTTTAGCAACATTTGAAACATTTTCAGGAGAGAAAGTAGTCGTTTAGATCCCCAACGTGTTGAAAACCTGACAAAATACCGGCTATTTACAATTTTGTTCCCACGAATTCGGCGCTACTAAAGCTAGCCGCAGTGAGCTAACGCACTTCCTGTTATTTTCACAAAATAAAATACCCGTTGCCTTTTATCATAGGGAAAGCCATTACCATACAACTGGTGCTTTTGTTTTGAAAACAGGAAGTGAACCTACCCTCGTTGTAGCTAGCTTGAAACTGCCGTTTTGACAGGAAATGACGATCGGCGACGTCACGTTACGTTGCATCTTGGGTAGTTTGAGTATGAGTAGTAACCTCATGATGCATACCCAACATTTCAGAGAATATAGTATGCATCCGGGAACTTCTGCTTACTCAAACTCGCATACTAACTCAAAAAGTTAGTATGAGTAGTAGGAGAAGTATGCGGTTTGGAACACAGCCGGTGTTTAACTGACCTGGAACAAAGTCGTCTTCTACAAACGGAGGAAGAGGAACAGCAGCTGGAGAAGAAGACAGTGCATGTTAGCAGCTGACACACATGCACGCACACATGCATGCGCACGCACACATGCACGCACTCGGGTGGCCGCCTGTATTGGAGCCCCTGTCCTAAACATTTTGGACCCTGAAATGAGGGCGATAAAGAGTGGGACCCAAACACCCAGGGGGTCTCTCTGTGAGTCAGAGAAACTGTTCTCGGGTTGTTGCTGTTTTTCCTCGGCTTGCTGGGTTTGATTCGTCCAGCTCGACAGAAACGGTGAAACACACAGAGCGAAGCGTCTCAGCCTTAAAGGGACAGTTCGCCTCTTTTGACATGAAGCTGTGTAACATCCCATATCAGCAACATCATTTCTGAACATCTTCTTACCCCCTGCTGCGTCCTGTGAGCAGAGTTCCAGCCTCGTTTTGGTGTTGATGAAGGTAGTCCGGCTAGTTGGCTGGGGTTTAAAAAATAAAGCGTTTTGCTTCTCAGTACAATATGTGTTCAACAGAGTAATACATTTGCATCACAACATGGTTCTCCAGGAAAAAGTCAGACCTCACAATCTCTTGGCCCTATTTTCTCTCCCTTCGTATCACTGCCTGCTGCCGCCTGCCGACAGCCGCGCCTGTTACGCTGTTTGCTGCTCGGTCTGCACAGCACATAAAGGAAAGGAAAGGAAACAAAAGGAAAGGAAAGGAAACAAAAGGAAACGAAAGGAAACAAAAGGAAAGGAAAGGAAAGGAAAGGAAATAAAAGGAAAGGAAACAAAACAAAAGGAAAGGAAAGGAAACAAAAGGAAAGGAAACAAAAGGAAAGGAAAGGAAAGGAAATAAAAGGAAAGGAAACAAAACAAAAGGAAAGGAAAGGAAACAAAAGGAAAGGAAACAAAACAAAAGGAAAGGAAACAAAACAAAAGGAAAGGAAACAAAAGGAAAGGAAAGGAAACAAAAGGAAAGGAAAGAAAACAAAAGGAAAGAAAAGGAAACAAAAGGAAAGGTCTGACTTTTTCCTGGAGAACCATGTTGTGATGCAAATGTATTACTCTGTTGAACGCATATTGTTTTGAGAAGCAAAACGCTTTATTTTTTAAACCCCAGCCAACTAGCCGGACTACCTTCATCAACACCAAAACGAGGCTGGAACTCTGCTCACAGGACGCAGCAGGGGGTAAGAAGATGTTCAGAAATGATGCTGCTGATATGGGATGTTACACAGCTTCATGTCAGAAGAGGGGAACTGTCCCTTTAAAGAGGCGAACTGTCCCTTTAAAGAGGCGAACTGTCCCTTTAACAAACATCAAACAGAGGTGCGGGCGGTTGGAGGCCGACAGGAAGGAGGAGGCGAGCGCATGCAGCAGCCGCAGAGAAACCAACCTTGGATTTCAGACTCCACGTCCTGAGATCCAGCCGCTGAATCAGACACACACAGGACAGCGTTACAGTCGTCATGGCAACACGGGCAGCGGGTGAAGTGTGCGTTCAGAAAGCAGCCGTTTTACACGCCGTGTGGTGGATACTTTAAGTCAAACTGTGTTAATTATCAGCCAAATGATCTGAAGTTCAGAGAGTTCCAAAAGTGATGGGACGCTGTGTGAAAAATAAAAACCCTCCAAAAAGACTCAGAAACCAAGATTTTACTCTCAGAAGAAAATAAAAAACTAATTAAATGAATATTTCATGGAAACTATGAGCTCATCTTGAATTCAATTAAGTTGGGAAAGCTCCATGTTTCCCACTGTGCAGCATCCCCTCTTCCTTTAGCAACATCTGGAAACATCTGGAGCTGAGGAGCCCAGCAGCTGAACCTCTGACAGAGGAAGGCTGTCCCATTCCTGCCTGATGGAGGATTGCTGGCTCTTCTCTGCTGTATCCAGATGTTTCCAGGTGGTGAAACATCTGGACTGCAGACAGCAGGTCAGTTCCAGATGTTTCCAGGTGGTGAAACATCTGGACTGCAGACAGCAGGTCAGTTCCAGATGTTTTCAGGTGGTGAAACATCTGGACTGCAGACAGCAGGTCAGTTCCAGATGTTTCCAGGTGGTGAAACATCTGGACTGCAGACAGCAGGTCAGTTCCAAATGTTTTCAGGTGGTGAAACTTCTGGACTGCAGACAGCAGGTCAGTTCCAGATGTTTTCAGGTGGTGAAACATCTGGACTGCAGGCAGCTCAGTTCCAGATGTTTCCAGGATGCGCTTTAACTCTGTCCTGCTGAAGTAAGCGAGACCTTCCCTGAAGAAGACGCAGATGTTGCGCCAACAGCTGTTTACACCTCTCAGCATTGATGGAGCCCTTCCAGATGTGCAGGGTTTACAGTTCCAGAGGCACTACGGCACTCTTTTGATGACTTTACGCTCTGTAGATGATGGAAGATTCTGAAAATGCTCCAAAATTTGTAGAAATCTGCCCGTCTTTTCTTGTGAGAGACTCTGCCTCTCTAAGGTGCTCTTTTAACTCCCGATCATGTTCCTCACCAGTTGCCAAGGAACCTATTTAGCTCCATCATGCTCCTCCAGCTGTTTTCTTTCTACTTTTCCAGCCTTTTGTTGCTCCCGTCCCAACTTTTCTGAGCCTAAAGATGAGCTCATATTCACCGTTAAATAACAAAATGTCTCACTTTCAACATTTAATATGTTTCCTATTCTCAATAGTGAATTAAATATTGATTTATGAGATCTGTAGATAATTGGATTTGGCTCTTATTCACATTTTAAACGGCGTCCCATCTTTTTTGAAACTCAGGTTTCACATCAAAGGACGAAAAAAAAAAGCTTTTTAGACTTTTTTTCCATCAGAGAAAGTTTTGATGTTTGTCTGAAGCTCCAGAAACCTTAAAAACAGAGAAAGGAGGAGTTCCACATTTCATTTCCTGTGTTAGTGATCATGTGACGTACCTTCCTCGTCATCGGGGGCGGAAGCGGTGGCGCTCTCTAAAAGCAACGGCGACAGTTTTAATTTGACAAATCAACATAAACTCCATTTTCCAGCCAATCAAAACGAGTTTTGTCTCTTAAAAAGTGTCAGAAAACAATCTGGAGCGCAGCTGAGAGCGACTTTTATTCAGTAAAAACACACACCTGGCCCCGCCTCCTCGCTGTCCCGTTGCTCTGCAGCTCTCTGATTGGCTGTTTCAGACACCGGCTCGCTTTTCTCTTGGACTGTGAAGAACAAAAAGGATCAAAAAGCAGTTTTTTTTTTAAGAGTTTCACTAAATCAAACATGACTGCAGCTCAGAATAAGGAGCACGCTGCGTATCCATCTATAACTGTTTGTTCCTGCGCTGTAATTGAGCTCTTGAACGCATCATTAAACCACAAAATGCTTAAAAACAAACACCGACTGATGATCAATTAATCAGAGCATTGATCAGCAGCTCCTGGCTGCTACTCTGAGGAAGCAGGAAGGGTTCACTTAGTTTATCACAAGGAAGGAAGGACGGAAGGAAGGAGACTGAGGGAAGGAGGGGGAGGGAGGGAAGGAAGGATGGAGACTGAGGGAAGGAAGGGAAATAGGAAAGGAAGGAAGGAAGGAAGGAAGGAAGGAGACTGAGGGAAGGAAGGGAAAGAGGAAAGGAAGGAAGGAAGGAAGGAAGGAGACTGAGGGAAGGAGGGGGAGGGAGGGAAGGAAGGATGGAGACTGAGGGAAGGAAGGGAAAGAGGAAAGGAAGGAAGGAAGGAAGGAAGGAAGGAAGGAAGGAGACTGAGGGAAGGAAGGGAAAGAGGAAAGGAAGGAAGGAAGGAAGGAAGTAGAAAGGAAGGAAGGAAGGAGACTGAGGGAAGGAAGGGAAAGAGGGAAGGAAGGGAGGAAGGAAGGGAAAGAGGGAAGGAAGGAAGGAGGGAAGGAAGGAAGGAAGGGAAAGAGGGAAGGAAGGAAGGAAGGAAGGAAGGAAGGAAGGAGAAAGGAAGGAAGGAAGGAGACTGAGGGAAGGAAGGGAAAGAGGAAAGGAAGGAAGGAAGGAAGGAAGGAAGGAGAAAGGAAGGAAGGAAGGAGACTGAGGGAAGGAAGGGAAAGAGGAAAGGAAGGGAGGAAGGAAAGACAGAGACTGAGGGAAGGAGGGAAAGAGGGAAGGAAGGGAGGAAGGAAGGGAAAGAGGGAAGGAAGGAAGGAAAGAGACTGAAGGAAGGAGGGAAGGAAGGAGACTGAGGTAAGGAAGGAAGGAAGGAAGGAAGGAGACTGAGGTAAGGAAGGAAGGAAGGAAGGAAGGAAGGAGACTGAGGTAAGGAAGGAAGGAAGGAAGGAAAGACAGAGACTTAGGGAAGGAGGGAAAGAGGAAAGGAAGGAAGGAAGGAAGGAGACTGAGGTAAGGAAGGGAAAGAGGGAAGGAAGGAAGGAAGGAAGGAAGGAAGGAAGGAAGGAAGGAAAGACAGAGACTGTGGGAAGGAGGGAAAGAGGAAAGGAAGGAAGGAAGGAAGGAAGGACAGAGACTGAGGGAAGGAGGGAAAGAGGAAAGGAAGGAAGGAAGGAAGGAGACTGAGGGAAGGAAGGGAAAGAGGGAAGGAAGGAAGGAAGGAAGGAAGGGAGGAAAGACAGAGACTGAGAGAAGGAGGGAAAGAGGGAAGGAAGGAAAGAGACTGAGGGAAGGAGGGAAAGAGGGAAGGAAGGAAGGAGACTGAGTTAAGGAAGGAAGGAAGGAAAGACAGAGACTGAGGGAAGGAGGGAAAGAGGAAAGGAAGGAAGGAAGGAGACTGAGGTAAGGAAGGAAGGAAGGAAGGAAGGAAGGAAAGACAGAGACTGAGGGAAGGAGGGAAAGAGGAAAGGAAGGAAGGAAGGAAGGAAAGACAGAGACTGAGGGAAGGAGGGAAAGAGGAAAGGAAGGAAGGAAGGAAGGAAGGAAGGAAGGAAGGAAGGAAGGAGACTGAGTTAAGGAAGGAAGGAAGGAAGGAAGGAAGGAAGGAAAGACAGAGACTGAGGGAAGGAGGGAAAGAGGAAAGGAAGGAAGGAAGGAAGGAAGGAAGGAGACTGAGGGAAGGAAGGAAGGAAAGACAGAGACTGAGGGAAGGAGGGAAAGAGGAAAGGAAGGAAGGAAGGAAGGAAAGACAGAGACTGAGGGAAGGAGGGAAAGAGGAAAGGAAGGAAGGAAGGAAGGAAGGAAGGAAGGAAACTGAGGGAAGGAAGGAAGGAAGGAAGGAAGGAAGGAAGGAAGGAGACTGAGGGAAGGAAGGAAGGACAGAGATTGAGGGAAGGAGGGAAAGAAGGACAGAGACTGAGGGAAGGAGGGGAGGAGGGAAAGAGGAAAGGAAGGAGACTGAAGGAAGGAGACTGAGGGAAGGAGGGAAGGAAGGAGGGAAGGAAGGAAGGAAGGAAGGAGACTGAGGGAAGGAAGGAAGGAAGGACAGAGACTGAGGGAAGGAGGGAAAGAGGAAAGGAAGGAAGGAAGGAAGGAAGGAAAGACAGAGACTGAGGGAAGGAGGGAAAGAGGAAAGCAAGGAAGGAAGGAAGGAAGGAAAGTCAGAGACTGAGGGAAGGAGGGAAAGAGGAAAGGAAGGAAGGAAGGAAGGAAGGAAAGTCAGAGACTGAGGGAAGGAGGGAAAGAGGAAAGGAAGGAAGGAAGGAAGGAAGGAAAGTCAGAGACTGAGGGAAGGAGGGAAAGAGGAAAGGAAGGAAGGAAGGAAGGAAGGAAGGACAGAGATTGAGGGAAGGAGGGAAGGAAGGACAGAGACTGAGGGAAGGAATGTTTGTTCCTGCGCCGTAATTGAGCTCTTGAACGCATCATTAAACCACAAAATGCTTAAAAACAAACACCGACTGATGATCAATTAATCAGAGCATTGATCAGCAGCTCCTGGCTGCTACTCTGAGGAAGCAGGAAGGGTTCACTTAGTTTATCACAAGGAAGGAAGGACGGAAGGAAGGAGACTGAGGGAAGGAGGGGGAGGGAGGGAAGGAAGGATGGAGACTGAGGGAAGGAAGGGAAATAGGAAAGGAAGGAAGGAAGGAAGGAAGGAGACTGAGGGAAGGAAGGGAAAGAGGAAAGGAAGGAAGGAAGGAAGGAAGGAAGGAAGGAAGGAAGGAAGGAAGGAAGGAAGGAAGTAGAAAGGAAGGAAGGAAGGAGACTGAGGGAAGGAAGGTAAAGAGGAAAGGAAGGAAGGATGGAGACTGAGGGAAGGAAGGGAAAGAGGAAAGGAAGGAAGGAAGGAAGGAAAGACAGACTGAGGGAAGGAGGGAAAGAGGGAAGGAAGGGAGGAAGGAAGGGAAAGAGGGAAGGAAGGAAGGAAGGAAGGAAGGAAGGAAGGAAGGAAGGAAGGGAAAGAGGGAAGGAAGGAAGGAAGGAAGGAAGGAAGGAAGGAAGGAAGGAAGGAAGGAAGGAAGGAAGGAAGGAAGGAAGGAAGGAAGGACCAATTTACTTTACTTGAAACTTGAACTTACCTGGATTATTTTAATTTAAGCTATTTTGTAATAATTCATTTTAATTTATTTTATCAGTTGGATGAACTCTAATCTGCCTAAAGATGATTATTTAGTATTTCTGTCTGTCTGAGTTAAAATAAATAAATAAATCAGACGTTAGTCAGTGGTTTTTTACTCAGAGATTCGGTCTCTCTCTGCTTTCTCTCTGCTCTCTCTGTGCTTTCTCTCTGCTTTCTCTCTGCTCTCTCTCTGCTCTCTCTCTGCTTTCTCTCCGCTTTCTCTCTGCTCTCTCTCTGCTTTCTCTCTGCTCTCTCTCTGCTCTCTCTCTGCTCTCTCTCTGCTTTCTCTCTGCTCTCTCTCTGCTCTCTCTCTGCTCTCTCTCTGCTCTCTCTCTGCTCTCTCTCCGCTCTCTCTCTGCTCTCTCTCTGCTTTCTCTCTGCTCTCTCTGCTGTCTCTCTGCTCTCTCTCCGCTTTCTCTCTGCTCTCTCTCTGCTCTCTCTCTGCTCTCTCTCTGCTCTCTCTCTTCTTTTTCTGCTCTCTCTCTGCTTTCTCTCTGCTCTCTCTCTGCTCTCTCTCTGCTCTCTCTCCGCTTTCTCTCTGTGCTTTCTCTCCGCTTTCTCTCTGCTCTCTCTCTGCTCTCTCTCTGCTCTCTCTCTGCTCTCTCTCTGCTTTCTCTCCGCTTTCTCTCTGCTCTCTCTCTGCTTTCTCTCTGCTCTCTCTCTGCTCTCTCTCTGCTTTCTCTCTGCTCTCTCTCTGCTCTCTCTCTGCTCTCTCTCCGCTTTCTCTCTGCTCTCTCTCTGCTCTCTCTCTGCTCTCTCTCTTCTTTTTCTGCTCTCTCTCTGCTCTCTCTGCTCTCTCTCTGCTCTCTCTCTGCTTTCTCTCCGCTTTCTCTCTGCTCTCTCTGCTTTCTCTCTGCTTTCTCTCCGCTCTCTCTCTGCTCACTCTCTGCTCTCTCTCTGCTCTCTCTGGCTTTCTCTCTGGCTTTCTCTCGGCTTTCTCTCTGGCTTTCTCTCTGGCCTCTCTCTGCTCTCCCTCTGCTCTCTCTCTGCTTTCTTTCTGCTTTCTCTCTGCTCTCTCTCTGCTCTCTCTCTGCTCTCTCTCCGCTCTCTCTCCGCTCTCTCTCCGCTCTCTCTCCACTCTCTCTCCGCTCTCTCTCCGCTCTCTCTCTGCTCTCTCTCCGCTCTCTCTGCTTTCTCTCTGCTTTCTCTCTGGCTTTTTCTCTGCTCTCTCTCTGCTTTCTCTCTGCTTTCTCTCTGGCTTTTTCTCTGGCTTTTTCTCTGCTTTCTCTCTGCTTTCTCTCTGCTTCCTCTGCTTTCTCTCTGGCTTTCTCTCTGCTCTCTCTCTGCTCTCTCTCCGCTCTCTCTCCGCTCTCTCTCCGCTCTCTCTCTGCTTTCTCTCTGGCTTTCTCTCTGCTCTCTCTCTGCTCTCTCTCTGCTCTCTCTCTGCTCTCTCTCTGGCTTTCTCTCTGCTTTCTCTCTGGCTTTCTCTCTGCTTTCTCTCTGCTCTCTCTCTGCTTTCTCTCTGCTCTCTCTCTGGCTTTCTCTCTGCTTTCTCTCTACTTTCTCTCTGCTTTCTCTCTGCTCTCTCTCTGCTTTCTCTCTGCTCTCTCTCTGCTTTCTCTCTGCTCTCTCTCTGGCTTTCTCTCTGGCTTTCTCTCTGCTTTCTCTCTGCTTTCTCTCTGCTTTCTCTCCGCTTTTTCTCCGCTTTTCTCTGCTTTTCTCTGCTTTCTCTCTGCTCTCTCTCTGCTCTCTCTCTGCTCTCTCTGCTCTCTCTCCGCTCTCTCTCCGCTCTCTCTCCGCTTTCTCTCTGCTTTCTCTCTGCTCTCTCTCTGCTCTCTCTCTGGCTTTCTCTCTGCTTTCTCTCTGGCTTTCTCTCTGCTTTCTCTCTGCTCTCTCTCTGCTTTCTCTCTGCTCTCTCTCTGGCTTTCTCTCTGCTTTCTCTCAGCTTTCTCTCTGCTTTCTCTCTGCTCTCTCTCTGCTTTCTCTCTGCTCTCTCTCTGCTTTCTCTCTGCTCTCTCTCTGGCTTTCTCTCTGGCTTTCTCTCTGCTTTCTCTCCGCTTTTTCTCCGCTTTTCTCTGCTTTTCTCTGCTTTCTCTCTGCTCTCTCTCTGCTCTCTCTCTGCTCTCTCTGCTCTCTCTCCGCTCTCTCTCCGCTCTCTCTCCGCTTTCTCTCCGCTTTCTCTCCGCTCTCTCTCCGCTCTCTCTCTGCTCTCTCTCCGCTCTCTCTGCTTTCTCTCTGCTCTCTCTCTGCTTTCTCTCTGCTCTCTCTCTGGCTTTCTCTCTGGCTTTCTCTCTGCTTTCTCTCCGCTTTTTCTCTGCTTTTCTCTGCTTTTCTCTGCTTTCTCTCTGCTCTCTCTCTGCTCTCTCTCTGCTCTCTCTGCTCTCTCTCCGCTCTCTCTCCGCTCTCTCTCCGCTTTCTCTCCGCTTTCTCTCCGCTTTCTCTCCGCTCTCTCTCCGCTCTCTCTCCGCTCTCTCTGCTTTCTCTCTGCTTTCTCTCTGCTTTCTCTCTGGCTTTTTCTCTGGCTTTTTCTCTGGCTTTTTCTCTGCTTTCTCTCTGCTTTCTCTCTGCTTCCTCTGCTTTCTCTCTGGCTTTCTCTCTGCTCTCTCTCTGCTCTCTCTCTGCTCTCTCTCCGCTCTCTCTCCGCTCTCTCTCTGCTTTCTCTCTGGCTTTCTCTCTGCTTTCTCTCTGCTCTCTCTCTGCTCTCTCTCTGCTCTCTCTCTGCTCTCTCTCTGCTCTCTCTCTGGCTTTCTCTCTGCTTTCTCTCTGCTCTCTCTCTGGCTTTCTCTCTGCTTTCTCTCTGGCTTTCTCTCTGCTTTCTCTCTGCTCTCTCTCTGGCTTTCTCTCTGCTTTCTCTCTGGCTTTCTCTCTGCTTTCTCTCTGCTCTCTCTCTGGCTTTCTCTCTGCTTTCTCTCTGCTTTCTCTCTGCTTTCTCTCTGCTCTCTCTCTGCTTTCTCTCTGCTCTCTCTCTGCTCTCTCTCTGGCTTTCTCTCTGGCTTTCTCTCTGCTTTCTCTCTGCTTTCTCTCTGCTTTCTCTCTGCTTTCTCTCTGCTTTCTCTCCGCTTTCTCTCCGCTTTTTCTCTGCTTTTCTCTGCTTTTCTCTGCTTTCTCTCTGGCTTTCTCTCTGCTTTCTCTCTGGCTTTCTCTCTGCTCTCTCTCTGCTCTCTCTCTGCTCTCTCTCTGCTCTCTCTCTGCTCTCTCTCTGCTCTCTCTCTGCTCTCTCTCTGGCTTTCTCTCTGCTTTCTCTCTGGCTTTCTCTCTGCTTTCTCTCTGCTCTCTCTCTGCTTTCTCTCTGCTCTCTCTCTGGCTTTCTCTCTGCTTTCTCTCTGCTTTCTCTCTGCTTTCTCTCTGCTCTCTCTCTGCTTTCTCTCTGCTCTCTCTCTGCTTTCTCTCTGCTCTCTCTCTGGCTTTCTCTCTGGCTTTCTCTCTGCTTTCTCTCTGCTTTCTCTCTGCTTTCTCTCTGCTTTCTCTCTGCTTTCTCTCTGCTTTCTCTCCGCTTTCTCTCCGCTTTTTCTCCGCTTTTCTCTGCTTTTCTCTGCTTTCTCTCTGGCTTTCTCTCTGCTTTCTCTCTGGCTTTCTCTCTGCTCTCTCTCTGCTCTCTCTCTGCTCTCTCTCTGCTTTCTCTCTGCTCTCTCTCTGGCTTTCTCTCTGGCTTTCTCTCTGCTTTCTCTCTGCTTTCTCTCTGCTCTCTCTCTGCTCTCTCTCTGCTCTCTCTCTGCTCTCTCTCTGCTCTCTCTCCGCTCTCTCTCTGCTCTCTCTCCGCTCTCTCTCCGCTCTCTCTCCGCTCTCTCTCTGCTCTCTCTCCGCTCTCTCTCTGCTCTCTCTCTGCTCTCTCTCTGCTCTCTCTCTGGCTTTCTCTCTGCTTTCTCTGCTTTCTCTCTGCTTTCTCTCTGCTCTCTCTCTGCTTTCTCTCTGGCTTTCTCTCTGGCTTTCTCTCTGGCTTTCTCTCTGCTCTCTCTCTGGCTTTCTCTCTGGCTCTCTCACTGCTCTCTCTCTGCTCTCTCTCTGGCTTTCTCTCTGCTTTCTCTCTGCTTTCTCTCAGGTTTCAGGTCAGTGTGAGCAGCAGCAGACGGTTAGTGCGTCCTCACCTGTTCTCTCCTCAGGTGAACCTCCCACCGTCCGTCTCTTTGCCTCCTTCAGTCCTGTTCAGAGTCCAGAAAGTTCAACTTTTAAAATCACCGTAAATCTGACACAAACATCTGATTCTCCATTAACCCGATGCTCTTACCGGGCCTGAACCATCACAGCTGCACTACAGAAAAGGGGGTTTGGGCCCAAACTGGAAGCTTTTACACATTTTAATTGCATTACAAATTTGGATTTAATTAATAAAGCTGCAAAATGACCAATGAAGCTCAGTATTAAGTATCTTAATCTGATCCGTTTCATCCCAAACGTAGATATTTAAGCTTATTTAATACGTTTTAACTCATTAAAAGTCATTTCTTTTGATAACCGATAGATTTATCCTAATTATAAACCATCTAAAAATTATAAATACGATAGAAATAAAGTGTAAAACAGACTTTAAAGGTGGAAAATATATATATTAGCCAAATTGTGTTCTGAAATAAGCCCAAACATGGAAATATTTTCTGTAAATCGATTCCACAACTGTTCTATAAATACGTTTAAGCTGAAAAAAAAACGAGGTTTTTATTCCATCAACGACTCTTTATTCACGACAGATGTCAGAACTTTTGAAACGGAAAGAAAAAGAAGTCAAATACAAACATAATGAGCCAAAAACAAGTAAATATTGCTGCTTCGTGGGCTGAATAAATAAATTAGCCTCCATAAAACATGGTTATTGATGCTGATGTAACTTAGTTCAAGCAAAAACGTCTCGTTTTTGTTGTTTTTCTTACTTATTTTTGGAGATGGAAGGAAAACTACTGAAAAATAGCCAACTGACCACAAAATGACCAGTTCCAACACGTGTCCTGTTAAATAAAACCTCAAAACTAAAGTTTATTCACATAAACATGCAGATATAAGAAGGAATAAATCAGAAAATTTCTACATACTCGTCTTTACTCTGTTCAAAAGACTCAATTAGTTCCTCTTTAAAAAAACACAGACTCAGCAAAATGATTGTAGAACATTTTAAAGCCAGAGAAAAACAGAGAGAGGTTCGCCAAGAGCTCATGCAGAGGTCAGTTCTTTCAATCAAGCTGACATGGAATACATAAAAACCACAGAAGAAGAAAACAGAGTTAAAGGAACTGGAGCTCAGGATAATAATTACAAGGGAAGAAACCAAACCGACAGGAGAAAAGTAGGAAGCTGTGGTGGAGGCAGAGGAGGAAGTCTTCATCAAGGAGAAAAACCAGAGATAGAAGAAAAAAACAACATTTATTTAAAGAGGATTTTGTCCCATTTAAATGCCGTAAAGGCTTCCTGACACATGTGGTGGGAACAGCCAAAGATGGGCCCGTTACAGGGTTCACTGCATCAACTACAACTAACCAAAGCTCACAACTTTTCATCTAATTTAACCTTCGACCGGCTCTGCTCAAGCAAAGACAAACAAATCAATCACAGTGATCGATTCAAAATGACCTTTTAACCCCTCAGAAGCTAAAATCAATACGAAAAGCCCAGAGAGAGTCGAACGATGAGATTAAACGGTGTTTTACTTCATCGTTTTACTGGATTTCTTCATCAGAATTTAACTTTTAAAACCTTCTATCAAACTTTATCTTTTTTTTTTACAACTATTCTCAAGTCAGGCGACAGATATTCAAGTTTATTTTTTACATTTAACGCAAACAAAAACTTTAAACTGTGCTGAGACGTGATGATTTTCTTCAGTTGACTTTAGAGCTGCAGCACAGCAGAGAGGGACAATGGCTGTGTTCCAAACCGCATACTTCTCCTACTACTCATTCTAACTTTTGAGTTAGTAAGCGAGTTTGAGTAAGCGAGAAGTTCCCGGATGCATACTAGATTCTCCGAAATGTTGGGTATGCATCATGAGGTTACTACTCATACTCAAACTACCCAAGATGCAACGTAACGTGAAGTCGCCGATCGTCATTTCCTGTCAAAATGGCAGTTTCAAGCTAGCTACAAGGAGGGTAGGTTCACTTCCTGTTTTCAAAACAAAAGCACCAATTGTATCGTAATGGCTTTCCCTATGATAAAAGGCAACGGGTATTTTATTTTGTGAAAATAACAGGAAGTGCGTTGCTCACTGCGGCTAGCTTTAGTAGCGCCGAATTCGTGGGAACAAAATTGTAAACAGCCGGTATTTTGCCAGGTTTTCAACACGTTGGGGATCTAAACGACTACTTTCTCGCCTGAAAATGTTTCAAATGTTGCTAAAGTTTACAGAGTTTAGAGCTTAAGGGAAATCAGCTTCAGGCCGGCTGATTTCGGCTCGGGCAGGAGCGAGATGCATTGTGGGAAAACGCTCTGCATACTGTTTGATCGATGAGTATGCAGTATGTAGTATGGAAGTATGTAGTATGTAGTATGGAAGTGTGTAGTATGTAGTATGTAGTATGCAGTTTCTAACACAGCCAATGTAACAGAATCACTCAGTGGGGTCACATGGCCCTGAAAGGATCGGATTATTGGCTAAATCACAATCAGACTGAGTTATTAAGTGCATGTAGACACCTTAATCTGACTAAGAATTGGATGGGATTCAGACCCCGAGATAACTGGGCTGAAAGTCACTCTAAACCTGCTTGTAGACGCTGAAGCACGTGGTGAATCAGACTTTGCGTTCTGCGCATGCTCCAGATGTTTTCCCGGGGTCGTGACCCGGAAGTCAAAGGAGACGATATTCCTGTTGTTGTCGCCGTCAGAAAGAAACAAACAACGCGATGGAGAATGCTCCGTTGGGCATCGAGTTTGTGCAACAAGCAGCTCATCACAGACCAAATGTAGAGGGACGTAGCTTCATCTGGCTCTGCGTTCTCCATCTTTCTCCAATGCCTGAGTTTGTTGTTGTTGTTGTTGGTGAAGAGGTCAACAGGAAGTGGCTCTATTAGCAACAGTTGGAATGGGTACAGCGCCACCTATCATACCGGGGTATGACACGCTTTGTGCCTCTGATCCCATTCATTCACCGCCAGATATCCAAGGAGAATTACCCTTGCTCAGCTCATTCTTACTGTAATTTAGCCAATAATCCGATCCTTTCAGTGCCATGTGACCCCACTGAGTGTGTGATGTTTTAATTGTTTTACATGTGAAACAAGTTGTTTATTGATCAAAACCGTAAACAAATGATTAAAGTTAGACGATACCTTAAATTTGTAATTTGGACGTGTTTGGCATCATTTTCTATTCCGATTCGGCCCGTTAAAATGATCGAACAATCATATAATCTAAATATTTTATAGCTACTTTAAATAGCTACTCTAGCTATTTTAAATATTTTTATTGTAACAATTTCTTTATAATTCTTGGATGAAACCAGTAAAAACGTCACATTTTCTAGCTTGTAATACTCGTAAATAGCATCATCTTGTTGCACCACTGTCTCTGTTATGGTGCCATGTGCAGTTTTTTACATAAAAAGTAAAAAAATGTACGTCTTTATATTAATTTCTAACTGATTATCTATAGGAGCGAATCAGATTCTTTGTCTTGTAAAGAGAGAAAAGGAGATTTCCTGATCCCGAAAACATTTTGCAATCGTTTCTTGACTTGACGACTTCAGGTTTTTTCGTGTATTGGGGCTGAAAACCTGCGTCTCTTTGCTTGGTTGCGTACAAGTGAACAGCAGCTGTGGCGTAACTTGTTCCTGGCGTGTTGAGGCGTGTCGTTGGTGGTTCTGACCAAACAAATCCGGCACAAATGCTTGAGAAACAAGCTTTTGAACCGAGTCCAGCTTTTCAGCCTGCTGTGAAATGACTATTGAGGGTTCGTGGTACGGCATCACGAGTCATAGCACCATGTTTGTGAGGTCATCCCTTTGCACCATGATGTCATTTTTTGGTGTCGTCTACGACGCCCTTTTCTCTCCGGACCGCTCCGGCGCCGCCGCTCTCAGCCACGGGAGGTTTCAGCTGAGAAGCATCGTGCTTCCTCTCTGGAAGCACTCGCCTCTTGGTGTCGTTCCTCGTGGCGTTTCGATCTCTCTCCGCCTCCATCTTCTCCCGCAGAGCTTTCTCTCTGGCCAGCCGTTGGCTCTCCATTAGCTTCTCCTTTGCTGCTCTCTCTTTCCTTGCAGCCATTTCTTTCTCCGACCTTTCCTTCTCTTTCTCTGCTTTCTCTCTCTCTAGTCTCTCCTTCTCCTGCATGATTCTAGCTCTCTCTTTAGCCATGCGTTCCCGCTCTGCCTTCTCTTTTTCTGCCTTTTCCTTTGCAATTCTTTCTCTTTCCTTAGCGATGTGCTCCCTCTCCAGCTTTTCCCTTTCTGCTCTTTCTTTGGCAAGTCGTTCTTTTTCTTGCCTCTCCTTCTCCCTTGCAATTCTCTCCCTTTCTTTAGCAATACGCTCCTTTTCCAGTCTTTCATTTTCAGCTTTCTGTTTGGCGATTCTTTCTTTCTCAAGTCTTTCTCTTTCTCTTGCAATACGCTCCCTTTCTAGCCTTTCTTTCTCTTTGGCAATCCTTTCTTTTTCTTGTCGTTCCTTCTCCTTTGCGATACGCTCCCTTTCTAGCCTCTCTTTCTCTTTGGCAATCCTTTCTTTTTCCTGTCGTTCCTTCTCCTTAGCGATACGCTCCCTTTCTAGCCTCTCTTTCTCTTTGGCGATCCTTTCTTTTTCCTGTCGTTCCTTCTCCTTAGCGATACGCTCCCTTTCTAGCCTCTCTTTCTCTTTGGCAATCCTTTCTTTTTCTTGCCGTTCCTTCTCCTTGGTGATACGCTCCCTTTCTAGCCTCTCTTTCTCTTTGGCGATCCTTTCTTTTTCTTGGCGTTCCTTTTCCTTGGCGATACGCTCGCTTTCTAGCCTTTCTTTCTCTTTGGCAATCCTTTCTTTTTCTTGTTGTTCCTTCTCCTTGGCGATACGCTCCCTTTCTAGCCTCTCTTTCTCTTTGGCAATCCTTTCTTTTTCTTGTTGTTCCTTCTCCTTGGCGATACGCTCCCTTTCTAGCCTTTCTTTCTCTTTGGCGATCCTTTCTTTTTCTTGTTGTTCCTTCTCCTTGGCGATACGCTCCCTTTCTAGCCTCTCTTTCTCTGCTTTTTCTTTGGCGATCCTTTCTTTCTCAAGTCTCTCCTTCTCTAATCTTTCCATCTCTGCTTTCTCTCGCTCAAGTCGTTGTCTTTCTTTTGCAATACTTTCCCTCTCTAACCTTTCCTTTTCAGCCTGCTCCCTTTCCATCCTTTCCTTCTCCTGTTGCTCCTTTTCTGCCCTCTGTCGTTCTCTTGCAAGGCGCTCTAGCTCGATTCTTTCCTTCTCCTTCTCCAATCTTTCTTCTTCTTTAGCTAGTCTCTCCCTTTCTTGAGCAACCCTCTCCACCTCCCTCCTCTTTTCTTCCCTCTGCTGCTCTTGGGCCAGCTCCAGCGCCTTCATCTTTAATGCCCAGGCTGCCTCCCTTTCCTCCTCTTCCTCAGCCACCAGGGCCCTGATCTCCGCCAGTGCGATGCGAGCGATCCTCTTGGCCTCCATCTTCTCGTGGATCCGCCTCAATTCGTCTCTCAGAATCGAGCGCAGCTTGGGACCTCGATCGGGACGGTCTGATGTTTGAGGCGAAATGTTTTTAGAGGATTAAAGGATTTTCTTCCACCAACACACAGCAACCAAGGAACTGTTAAGAGTTGCAGGAAATCGGAGGATATAATCTGCTTTTACCACTTCACCAAAGCTCAGAAGACGTATGCAAATCATGTGAAAAAGAAAGTCCACCTTCTTATAATTCTTATGTTTTAGGAGTCATGACTAAAAGAGATCTTCTGGTCCAAACCAGGTCTTAAAAATACTTTGCTCGGTCTGACCGTGGTGTGAACTTGTCCACTTCTGGGAAGATTGACCTTGTTTTAAGACCTTGTTTTATTATATTCTGATGCATAAACCCTAAGAACTGGTAAAAGATGTGCTTTCTTTTTCATGACAGATTTTATACCGTCTCAGTTATTGAAAACATATCAAATTAGTTAATTTCTATCAAAAAGAAGCCTAGAACCCTTTTTGTTATGCCTGATTTAAAAAAAAACAAAAAACTTTTTTGTCCACTTTTAAAACGATCCCCAAAATACCATATGTTAATATTTTTTTCCACTTTTTTTTCTCCGTAAATGTTTTCTTCCACTTCAGTTCTGATCATAACTACCAAGTTTTCAATTATTTAAAAAAATGTAGCCCTTTTAATACTAGAAAAAGCCAATTTCTGTAAAAAAAACCAAAAAAAACACAAAAACTGCTACATTTTCAATATATAGGATGCATTAAAATAAAAAATAAAATGATTGAGTAGGGATAATTATGGTCTGGGATATGTCAATGATTAGCAACAACATTGATTTTTAGTGATTTTTTATTTTTTTGTTATGGGATATTGACATATCCCAGACCATAATTATCCCTACTCAATAATTCCACTTTGCATTCCATATTTTGAAAATACTGGCACCTAAAGGCTTAAAATTTGGGCTAAAAAGTTCAAATTGACATTTAAAGGGTTCACTTTTTTAAATAATTGAAAATATTTATATATGATGTTTTTAGGTCATTTTAAAAGGGGACAAAAATGTCCCTTTTTTAGAAATTAAGGATTTTTTTTTCTACAACAATGAAAAATTGCATTGTATATGATGTGTGTTTGAAATTTAAAAAAAATAGTAAAAAATGCCCAACTGGACCAAATATGATGAGTATCAGTATTTCCAGTGTGAAATTAAAGGAGTAAGTTCACCCCAAGTGGAGAAAAATGTCCCCTATCAGGGATCAGGGTTAAAGCACTTCAGAGCAGTTAGTTCTGTCCCATCACCGTCTCCATAAAGACGTCTAAATGAGTCGCACTGCACCCCCGACATGCAGGGTTTAGTACCTCTGGTTGTGTTCGTTCTCTCTGCAGCTTGTCCTGATGCAGAGAGCAGAAACAACATTTAGTCAGCTATGATCTCATGCTGCCTATTTTCTCCTGTGGAAGTCAACGGATCCGTAACCGTAACACAACCCACACAGACGGAAGGAAGGCGCTACCTGCTGGGAGTTTAACGTCTTCGGCAGCCTCGAATGTCGCGTCCTCTGGGATGACACAGATAAAAGCGTTGGACACTAAGGTCTGCATGCCGATAACCGACACACCAGGCAGAGCACACCCAAGCAAAAGGTCATCCAGCTTAAAACGGAGGCGTCATGTTGACGGATCAGCATCCAACCGGAGTATTACTTCTATACCCGGAACTTATCATTTCAATGCAAAGAAGCTTTTTGCTATGGGCAATGTGGGCGACCAGGACAAACTCTGGCGCAAAAAAAAAAAAAAAAAAAGTAAAATTAAAAAAAATAAATAAATAAATAAAAAATAAAATAAAAAAAAAATAATAATAAATAAATAAATAAAATAATAAAAATCGCCAGTTTTCTAGACCAGGGGTTCCCAAACTTTTCCATGCCAAGGCCCCCCAAACAGTATCAGCTTCTGGCCCCCTTTGCAAACCACAGACAATGCTACAAAATATGTAAAGAAACATCAACTTTTACAACGTATTTTCTTTCTTTTATTCACGGACAGCAGTTCGCCGTGTGAATGCAGCCTGACTAAATGCTCTTCTTTACGTCTGAAGAAGTCTGCCGGATGTTTTTGTATCAAGTGACGCTGAAGTTTCGAAGGTTTTAAACACTCATGTGAGAGGGTCTCCAGACAGAGGACGCATTTCGTGCAATCGTGGCCATTTTTCTGTACGGCTGTGAAGCCAAACTTAATGTATGCTGCCTCATACTTTCTGATTTTAGTCGGCCAGTTCTTTCGGTCTCTTCCGAGTAAAAAATCTGTCCATTTTGGCTAAGCTAGCTACATGCTAGCTTGAGGAGCAGAGCAGCTTCCGAACAGGCGCAAACCGCCAGGTCTACGATGTTTTGACTGGCAGCCAATCAGAAAGACAAGCATGGCAAACAACATTTCGATATGATATATTATTATAAATTGTATTTTACAATACTCTGCAAAATGTGACAATTTTTTATAATGATGTTTAAAAAAATTAAATTATTTTTTTATTTTTGCAATTTTTTTTCTTATCTTCGCCCACTTTGAAAACCACTGTTCTAGACTACCGCTCATTTCCATGTCAGTTTAGTGGAGTGGGCTCTGGGGCGCCTCATTGTCATGTCAACGTGCTACTTAGAGTCCTACGGGGGGGGGGGGTTAGACTGATCTCAGGCGACACAACACAAACTGCTGCCAGTCCAAATAAACTGTATTTCATTCCTAAAATGAACATAGACCCATATACCTTCATGTAATTAACTGGGTTATGTTGAAAAATTTACGCCCTGGTTCGCCCAGGGCGTAAATCTAGCCAGGTCGGCCTCAGCAAAGAAGAGTCAGTTAGGGTTTCCTTTGCTTTTACTGCAGATCTGAGCTCATTTAAACTGTTCAGCTCTGTTTACAACACGTCTAATGCACGTTTTTTAATGTTAGACTAATGCTGTAGCTTAAACGTTTTAGTAAAGGTGCAGAGCAAAGAAAAACACGCATGCTTTCAGGTTTAAACCCACGTCCCCGACCGAGTTAACGCCTCTCTCTGCTCACTCAAACACAGTCGTGCAGGAACACAAACACACGGACTGTACCTTTACTTCTACCCCTCTTCTTCACCTCCTTCTGCTCCTCTACAAAGTGAAGAAGCACACAAAGCTGCCAGGTGAGCCCCCGGCTCAGTGCAAACAGGATTTTGAGGCGCACAGGTGCACGGTACCTTTGCTCAGCCCGTCTCTCCTGAGCGCTCGGCCCTTTAACTTCTTCTCATCTGAGCCGGCACACAGAAAACAGAGTTAATGAAAAACTATCGGACGGTTTTTCCCACGAGCGCTGGTTAATCAGCCGCCGCTTCCTGAGAAAATAAAACTCTGATAAAAGGCTTCAAAAAGATCTTTAATTTGCTTAAATGGGGAACTTAAACGCTCATTATTGGGGGAATTAAAGATACGATCAATGCAACTGAAGCCGTTTGTGTCCAGATGAAATAAAGCAACGAAGTGAACGAATTCTATCACACTAAACAGGTAAAGTGCAGAGCTGTGAACATGTATGAATCATATTAAAGCTGCAGAACTCAGACTCATCAATAAGCAGGATCAGCCATTAATGAGGTTTCTTTAATGATCTGGGAAAAGACACCTGATAAATTCTTTTAATTGAGATATGAGAACAGACGATTATTAATTAGTGATAACATCAATAACAAAATGAATTGTTCAAACAGCTTGAAAACTCACAGAAAACTCACATGAACGTTTATAGACTTTATTTACCTGATAAATAAGAGTTTAAATCAGATAAAGCTGCATCTTAAGTTCATGTCGGGGGTTAAATCTACCAGAGAGACTTTAAACAGGCCGACAGTGGATTATAAAACACAGTGAACATTGTAGGATCGTTAAATAAACCGATAAAAAGGAAAATGATCGTAAAGATTGGTTCTTTTTTGCCTCGACAGATCAAAACTAAAAAGACTAAATCATTATTATTTTCATTAAAAGAAGAAATACCTTAAACCGGCGTATAAAAACCAAACAAATGCTGATTAAACCTTCTGAAATGTTTAGATCATAGTTAGCGTTGACATGAGAAAACGAGTGAAGCTGCTGATATGTTGGTAAAAGTTGTTTTTCTATTCTTATAAAAACATTTTTTTCTCTTTAACTGACATTTGTTCTTACGGAACAAGTTAAATGTTAATTAAACAAACGTCCTGATCCGGCCGTCATTTCTTTAAAGTGAATATCTGCTCTGAGCTCCTTTCTCCTCCAGCACAGCCTGAACCCTCTCAGACGAGCTTTCTGTCCTTTCTTTAAGGAGTCTTCAGGAATAGTTCTCTCAGCTCCTGTGTCAGGTCTTTGCTGGATGTTTTCCTCTTTCTTAAGGACATCACTTTCAGATCCTGTTCATCTGCTGGAGATAGTTCTTTAGGCCTGACACTTCTTCTTCTGTCCTCCACTTGTCCAGTTTCCTCAAATGTTTTAAGGACACACTGCACACCATGCTGAGATATGCCAAGTTTTCAGCTAACAGCTCTTTGGGAATCACCTTGTTGCTGCAGAAATCCTGTTTTCTGTCTGTCACACTGTGTTATCTTTGCTGTTTTTCACACATGCAGCTAAAGAAATGGGAACTAATCTTAATTCCAGTCTAAAACCCACAAAGAGCTTCTAGATTATTCATTTCTGGTGGCATACAACAGTTTAATCATTTCATTTATATTAATTGTTCCATAATTAGTCATTAGATTATATCTTATATTCCTTTTTTAAGCTTTAAATTGAATCTTATTTACTTTTTATTGATGTTGAATAACATATAATTCTTATTATTGTCTGTTTTTTTCCTACTTTAGACGTGATAACGTTCATTTTTTTGGGATTAGGATTTTTTTTAAACTGAATTTCTAATATTAATTTGACTCTTTTGGTAACTGAAAGCAGTTTTAACGTAAATGTTCAAAAAATTGAAACTATGAAGCTGTTTTTCAAAGATGCAGCTAAAGAAATGGGAACAAATGATGTGTCTCTGTGACAGGCTGCTGGGAACAAAGTGCCTAAAGATCCAGTTTAAAATGTGGACACAACACTGGTTCATCCCTTGAGTTAGGAGCCTTTTTCCTGCCTGAAGGGTTCATAGCTCAGAGTTAAGTGGCTTAATGAAGAAAAAACTGGACTGAAGATGAGTGAAAAGGCAGAAAATGTCCAAAGAGAAACTCTGAAAGAGCTTCAGGAAGCTGCAGAACTGCTGATCAGGACACTTTAAAGGTTACAGGGATGATCAGGAGCTTTAATCAGACCTGAATTAATATTAAAATACTTTAACACAACTCTATGTTAACCATCCTAAACCATAGTATCTAAATATCCCGCTGCAGTTATTTAATAATATTAAATTAGATGGGTTAGCATCTCTACCAGATGATTTTTACAGAATTAAACTGTTTGATGGTCCTTCATAAGATAAGAAAAAAGATAAATAATCCAATAATTGGACTGGTTTCTGGTTTCAAACTTAAAGTTTTTCTCGTCTGTGATCAGAACCTGGATCCTGCTCCAGGTGGACCGGGCTACACTGCAGCCCTGACCGGCCCCCATCGGTCGGACCAGGCAGCCTCCTTACAGGCTCTGCTTCCTGTCCTCCTACTGGTCCTGCAGGTCCAGTATGACCCCTTTAACCTCATCATCCGGTGGGGGCGTCCCGCCCTCAGCCGCCTCCTCCTCCTCCTCGCGCCGCTCTACGGGCGAGGACACTACGTCATACAGGAAGGTGAAGAAGCCATAGATCCAATCAGAGCCCTCCTCAGCTAAAATATTCAGAACCTCCTCAAGCGACTCTGCGTTCGCACTACCGCCGCCATCTTTGGTCAAGCCTGACGAGAGAGAGAGAGGGGGGGGGGAGAAGGAGGGAGGGGAGGAGGAAACGATAAAGAGGAGGAGGGAAGATGGGCGGAGGTGTGGAAGAGCAAAGGATGGAGGATGGAGGCGGAGCCAACCGCAACAAAAGGAGGGTCAAAAAAATAAATGAAGGATGAAGATACGACAAGAGAAAGAAAGTGAGTTAAAGAGGAAGCAGATATCAGGTAAACATTTTCTCTCCGTCTCGTCAGGCGATCGAAACCCGACCGCACGATGTGACCGCACGATGTGACCGCACGATGTGACCGCGATCGAGCTAACGAGGAGTCGCGTGAACCCATAGATATGTATAGAATGGCCAGATGTCTCGTCCGCGTTGCTGGGCAACGGAGTCGAACGTCCGCAGATGGCGGCCATCTTACCACAGGCAGCTCTCTCGCCAACCACATTGTGTTGATGGTGAAACATTCAAACATTCAAGACATAACTTGCTTAATTCTCAAACGTTTAGGTTATTATAAACATCAAAGTAGTAAGCTAATCATCACACTACAGACGAAGTCCATATTTATCTTTTTAAAATAAAAACGTAAATATTTCACGTTTATTTGCCCCATGACTCAACTTTATTTATCCCTTGGGATGACTCCCTCAGGGAAATTCGAGTCCCCAGTAGCTCCAAACACACACATAGGATCTCTATAAATCTAAAATACTCCCACCAGACATCCGCAACATTGACTCTTTACCCCTCTTCAAATCAAAACCCATCCGTTTCAAGCTGCATTCTCCCTCTAGCCTCTTTTTTAACTAGTGTTATTTTATTTATTGTGTTTTTAATGTGTTGTAAAGTGTCCTTGAGCGTTGAGAAAGGCACTTTTTTTTTTAATTAAATGTATTATTATAAAATACAGTATAATATAGAATAATTAATATAATATATAATTAAATTATAATTAATATAGAATAATCTAAAACAAAGTGTAAAAAAGAATATAGGCTATACAAGATATACAAAGTAAAGAGAGTTAAATAAAATAAGTTATAGCACTATGGTTGAGTTATTGCCCATATTGCACTACACTTGTGTTAATTATACATTGCACAGATGACCAAATAAATAAAATATCGCACAGGGTCTTTTAGTATGTAAAATAGTGTAAAATCGTGGAGATTTCTGCGAGATAAGAGTAATAGCGTCAGAGCAGATCACTTACCGTAACTATGGTTACCTCAGGTTTGACTGTCTCACCCTGTGGTAAGATGGCCGACTTGTGCGGACGTTCTAAACTCAGACGTAACACATCTAGCCATTCTATACATATCTATGGGTGAACCCACGCAAAAATCATCCCGTTAAAGGTGGAGGAAACCAGAACAAGAAGACTTTCTGTGCTGAAAATAAAAGGTTTAAAGGTTTGGTGAGCAGGTTCAGCTTTTAGAACGATATCTTTGAACTTATCTGGACTGTTGCTTGTTTTTAAATTCATTTAAATGATTTTATTTGTTTCTCTTTATATTCTTTTATGTATTTTTAATGCTTCTTCCACTCCCTGCTGCAATGCTTTTATTTTATGTGAAGCACTTTGAATTGTTCTGTACATGAAATGTGCTATATAAATAAATTTGATTTAATGAATTAATTTCTAAATCAAATCAAATTAAATCAATCTGTTCAAACTACGTGTTTCTGACTCGTTTTTCCCTAAAATGTGGAACGACCTCCCATTTAACACAAGCCCCGTCACTGTCCATTTTTAAAACCCATTTTTATTCCCTGGCTTTTAACCCAGCATGAGACTCTGTTTCTGTTATTGTTTTTATTGTTTTTACATTGTTCTTATGTTTCATGCCTTATATTTCGTGTTGTTACTCGTGTACAGCACTTTGTATCAGCCACGGCTGTTTTAAAGGGCTTTATAAATAAAGTTGAGCTCTCTGGCTACAGGGGGAATAATAAATAAAAATTTATTTATATAGCACATTTCATGTACAAAACAATTCAAAGTGCTTCACATAAAATAAAAGCATCGCAGCAGGGAGTGGAAGAAGCATTAAAATACATAAAAGAATATAAAGAGAAACAAATAAAATCATTTAAATGAATTTAAAAACAAGCAACAGTCCCTGTAGGGGGAGCCAGAGAGCTAATAATAAAAAGCAGTTATTCACAGTGCAATATCTGCAAAAGACTGGAGATCAGCACTGGAAAAAATCAAAGTCTTACCAAGTATATTCGTCTCATTTCTAGTCAAAATATCTCATTACACTTAATATAAGACACAACTGCCTAACAAGTACTATTTCAGCCAGATATAGGGACTTGTTTGAAGACAATACATCTGGAATATCTTGTTAAATGAAAAAGTCTTGAAAACAAATTGTTTTGAGTCACATATCATATGAAACAAGCTTTTTTTTTACATTTGAAGAGGTTTTTAAGCTAATTTCAAGATCACTTTTATCTCAAAAGTCCTAAATATCACATCTTATTTCAAGAAATCTTGACAAGCCGATTTTCACTAGTTCCATTGGCAGATTTTTTTGCTTATTTCAAACAAAAACGTCTTTTATTTGTTGTTTTTTTAATTATATTTGGAGGGGCATTTTTTCCAGTGAGGGGAGAAACCCGGCCAAAGTGGTTCCGGTTCAGGTTCAGAACACTCTGGGTCAGGAAGCCGGCGCTACAGTTTGTGAAACCACACTAAAGGAAGCTCTCAGGAGGCGGAGCTATGAAGACCAACCACAACAACGAAGCCTGTGTGAACGCCGTGTTCAGAGATCATCGAGCATGATTACACGAATCCAGAAAAAATACTAATTACAGAGTTAGTCCGAACAAAATCGGACTTTTAAAAAGCACGTAAACACGTAGAAAGTCGTACAAAAAAGGAGATTATTCAAAACAAGCCAAGATAAAACAGACTTATTAGACACAGATGGTCCCGGCTGCTCTGTTCAGGCTCCAAACTTCCATCTTTCTGCATCTTTCAGGTGTTTATTAACCCAGCTGAACTCCCCATAAAGCTGCTCTCATTCACAGATTTTTCTCTTTCTTTTCGCTCACTGAAAGCGTTTCCAGACTGGTCGCTCTGCTCTAATAAAATCCTGATTTTAGAACCACAGAATCAGCATTAAAGCAGCTTAAAGACGGCGTCTGAGCAGAGAATTCAGCTGGACTCACAATGAAATGAACCCTCACAGATGTATAATAGCTGTGCATTAGAGATGAAAACAGGAACATTAAAACTGTTTGCTTGCCTTTTAGGCTTTATAAATAAAACATCCTCATTTATAGACCCTGCTATAAATAACGAGCACCGGCTGCTGTTTAAAACAACATTTTAAAAGGAAGATGGTGTTATTAAACCGTCAGTTTGCAGGAAAACCAGACAAACACTGAGATCTGCTGAGATAAACTGTCTCAGAATGCACCAGAGGGAGGTTTAGAGGTGGATTTAAGACGTTTAAAGTGACTAACAGTGGAAAATTGTCACTGAGCTGTTAGTGCAAGGATGCTGTGGGTCAAACTCTGAGATCTGCTGAGATAAACTGTCTCAGAATGCACCAGAGGGAGGTTTAGAGGTGGATTTAAGGCGTTTAAAGTGACTCTAACAGTGGAAAACTGTTAACAGTTCTCTCTGCATATGGTTAAATAGGGTTTTACTGCACTTCAGTAACAAGTTTGGACCGTTCAGTCAGAGCCGGCCCAAGGCATATGCCAACTATGCGGTCGCTTAGGGCCCCCACGCCACCAGGGGGCCCCAGAGAGCACCGAGACGTTGTGATAAAAAAGTAAATATATACATGAAATTAAAATAACATTGAATAATTTAAACAAAATTGTATTACACCAGAAAAAAATAATAATAATTTTGACAAAATACTAATAATAGGTTAATTTATGCCTCCTGTTGGCTGCTGCCACCGTTGGGCAAAATTATTTAAGTATTGTATTTATTATTTAAGTATTTAATTTTGATTACAACTTTATTTTTCTGTAAGATAATGTGAATGTCATTTGATTCTATTTTGGATTTGGATTTTGAACATTTTGCACACCATTGCACATCTGAAAGAAATTAAACTATTTAACATGTTTACTATAAATGCAGTCTCCAGCCTGCTGATGTTACTTTCAAATAGTTAAATTAATGAGCCATACTTATACATCACTCTTTATGTAGAAGTTAATTAAACCATATTTATGAGTTTGCTATCCCTTTAAGGTTAAAAACAAGAATGACACCTGTATAATGTAAGATGATTACAAATAATGCTAATGATTGTGGGTCCGTTACACACATAACAGTGTAGCCTGTGGAATAATGAGGCATCTGGAGCTGAGGTGATGGTAGGGGGGCCCCAAATGAAATTCTGCTTAAGGCCCCATAAAGGCTTGGGCCGGCCCTGCATTTACTGAAAAACAGAATCTGTGGGGTTTCCTTGAGAAGCAGCGGTTCAGACTCGTGTTGAACGGGAAATATTTACGTTTTATCAGATTTCTGACGCAAAATGTTACGGAAAACAACCAGAGGGTGGGAACTCAGACACGGGAGGCCGTTAGTCGTCCAGAGAAAGGGAGAGTAAGATGTTTCTAAGGCTGTACCCTTTTTTTACTGAGCTCGTTATTTTGTTAGGTGCATTCATGCCTGACACCATCGAGTCAGACCGAACCCCGACGGGTTAAAGGTGCGTTTCACCGCGTTAAACCACATCGTTCGGGCATTTCAGACGGAAAACAGGCGGAAAAATCTGAATGGACTTGCCGAGCAGAACTTTGGCGTCTTCCACGTCGAAGTCTCCGTCTCCGTCTGTGTCGTAGGCCGTCAGTTTACCTGAGGAAGACGAGGAGGAGGGCTGAGTTTTTACAGTCATCACAGCAGAATAAAGTCCATCAGTTCCTTTTTCCCCATCAGAATTCTTTAAATTTACCCGTTTTTAAAACCGTTCATGCAAAATTAAACCAAACTAAAAGGGGAAAAACAGACAAAAAGACTCAGAATCAACACCAGTTTCCATTCATGACAGTTTTGTTATTAATACTGATGGAGTAAGATGGTTGAGCAGGTGGGGGGGTGCCATTAAAATGAAACCTGATGTTGATATGAAGGGAGGCAAAACTAGCACCAAGTGATTGTGAGGTCTGACTTTTTCCTGGAGAACCATTTTGTGATGCAAATGTATTACTCTGTTGAACGCATATTGTTCTGAGAAGCAAAACGCTTTATTTTTTAAACCCCAGCCAACTAGCCGGACTACCTTCATCAACACCAAAACGAGGCTGGAACTCTGCTCACAGGACGCAGCAGGGGGTAAGAAGATGTTCAGAAATGATGCTTCTGATATGGGATGTTACACAGCTTCATGTCAAAAGAGGCGAACTGTCCCTTTAAGGTGTCTACATGCACTTAATAACTCAGTCTGATTGTAATTTAGCCAATAATCCGATCCTTTCAGGGCCATGTGACCCCACTGACAGACACCAGAACAGTGGATCATATCCCTCCATCTGAGCTCTCCACACTGGCTTCCTGTTGGGTTATAAAGCTTTGGATTGAATCATTTATTGTTCTGCATAAAACACCTGTTAAAATTGTGCTTTCAGCTATAGGGTGTCGCCCCCTGCTGGTCATTAGACACAGTGCAGGTTTAATGAATGAGCTAAAACTCAAGAAAAGGGGAAGATACGTCTTTTCTTCACACACGTTTGTCCGCTTCACATTTAATTCCATCAACACACAAACATTTCCACCTCAGAAAACACTAAAACCTGTTCCACGTTCCCTTAAACCTTTAAAAAAAACTCTTTTTACTCGCCTATCTCACATGTTTAGTACTGTTACACGTTGTTTTACTCCAGTAAAACTCGCCCATCCAGTGAGGTTAGATCTGGACTGAAGGTTACAATCAACGCCACTCTGATGCATCACAGAGCGCACGTGGAAGTGCATGAAGCCAGACACGCGTCTTTAAGCACAGTAAGACAGGAGGAAGGATGTGGTGACACCAGCCTGGTCTGTCAGACGGCTGCAGCCTGAGAACTTTTACTCAAAGTGTTCCACCTTAAAGAGTTTAACCTCCTTTCACACCACAGAGTTGAAGTAAAGTTTTCTTTTTTTGAGGTTTAGAACCGGCTTTGAAATCATTTGCATGATGCAGAACAAAAGGAAACAGAGGACTGGTGATGAAGAGCGAACATGAAGCGAGACGAATACGACACCCCAACCTCAATTTTGGACATTTTTGGATGTCTATGGGAGCCGTTTCTGTGATCTCCCACTGCAGAAAAACTAAAAAGCTGTAAATACTGATGCTGTAGCTCATCAATGACATATCCCAGACCTAATGATCCCCCAAAGAATATTTCACTTTGCACTGCATACATTGAAAATATAACAGTTTTTGTGTGTTTTTTAACAGAAATTGGTGTTTACCTAATATACACTGGCATTTAAAGGGTTAATTTTTTTTAAATAATTTAAAACTTGGTGGTTATGATCAGAACTGAAGTGGAATAAAAGATTTATGAAAAGAAAAGTGGAAAAAATATTAACATATGGTATTTTGGGGATCATTTTAGAAGGGGACATAAATTATTATTTTTTTATTTTATTTTTTTAAATCAAACATAGCAAAAAAATTAAAAATCCCTAAAAATCAATGTTGTTGCTGATCATTGACATATCCCCAACCATAATTATGCCCACTAAACAATTCCACTTTGCATTCTATATATAGAAAATATAGCATTTTTTGTGTTTTTTTTTTTTTTTTTTTTTTTTTACAGAAATTGGCATTTACATCATATAAACCAGTATTTAAAGGGTTAAATTTTTTTAAATAATTGAAAACTTGGCGGTTATGATCAGAACTGAAGTGGAATAAAAGATAAGTGGAAAAAAAAGCGGAAAAAAATATTAACATGATGTTTTTAGGTCGTTTTAAAAGGGGACAAAAATGTCCCTTTTCCAAAATTAAGTTTTAAATGAGGTATGAGGGTTAAAGAGAAGAAAACCACCATAAATAAACTGCTTTCAGTCTTAATGTAGGTTCCCCTTTCTGATCCATCAGGCTGCTCAGTTTCTTATGAGGTCAGGACCACGTGCACGCTGCAGAAGCCCGTCTGTGTGAACAGAAACCCGTTCGACTCGGTGCAGCTTTGCTTCAGAAGCCACAGCAGAGCTTAACCTTTGTCTCCAGATAACTCGGTCATATCTGTCATGCTGCGTTTACTCTACAGGAAGCTCTATTATTAGACCCTCACAGCTTCTCCGTCAACTCTGTTCCCCACAATGTTTTCTATAAATGACCATCTGAGCTCATCTTTGCTTTTCAGTCACAACTCTCACAACGAGCAGATGAGTGATGGAGACACAGCGATGGATGCAGAACGATCGACTGAACTCTGACCGTACCTTGTAGAACTTCTGAAAAGTTCATACGGAACTCCTGAGCTCTGGCTGCGTGCAGAAGAAGAGGAGAAAGAAGGTTAAAGAATCAGAGAGTCATTTCAGAGGAGACCTGACATCTGACAGATGATCCCAGAGCTGACAGAGTACAACCCGGGTGTCATTTAGGAGGCAAATATGAGCAGAATATGGTGCACTGAACATGGTTTATGATGAGATAAAAGGCAGAAACATGGAAAAAGATTCGGTTTCTCAACTTTACGGGCTCATTTTCTCCCCTTTTAAGTCAGCGTTAAACTGCTTTTCACTTTATTTGCATGTGTGAAACAGCAAAGATCCGACATATCTGGCCTTAAATGGATGTTTTCCCTCATTATTCAGCATCAGTTAAATATAACATCTGTGTTACTTCCTAAAATGATAAAACCCAACACATTTTCACACAGTGGCCACATCTCATCGTAGTCTGTGTTTTTCTCTTTAATGAAAATTCAACTGGACATCATCCTCGGCCCCCGTTAAATGTGATGAACTGTGATCTTAACAGGAAGTCGCAGCTAATCAACTGATGCATGAGACGCAAACATGAAGCGACTCATCGCTCAAGCAAAACAGGAGTGTTTGGGGCCATAAATTTGTATTATTTGATCGTTCTTATTCAGTTTTTGAATAAAAGAAGGATATGTAAAGACTACACAAAGTCAAGTAAGTTTTGATGATATTATGAAGCAGATTTATTTGATTTATGGTGTTAAAAGTTCAACTAAACTATTAAACCAAAACGCGTTCATACAGTGGCGCTAACTGCTAATCCAGCTATGCTAAATGTAAGATAGCTATCTTTATCATGGCGCTAGCTGCTGATCCAGCTATGCTAAATATAAGATAGCTATCTTTATCATGGCGCTAGCTGCTAATCCAGCTATGCTAAATGTAAGCTAGCTAGCTTTATCATAGCGCTAGCTGCTAATCCAGCTATGCTAAATGTAAGATAGCTATCTTTATAATGGCGCTAGCTGCTAATCCAGCTATGCTAAATGTAAGATAGCTATCTTAATCATGGCACTAGCTGCTAATCCAGCTATGCTGGATTAAAAAAACTGGATTAGTTTTATTATGTAAACTAAATGTTTACATAAAGCTTTATCGTGGCGCTAGCTGCTAATCCAGCTATGCTAAATGTAAATTAGCTAGCATTATCATGGCGCTAGCTGCTAATCCAGCTATGCTAAATGTAAGCTAGCTAGCTTTATCATAGCGCTAGCTGCTAATCCAGCTATGCTAAATGTAAGATAGCTATCTTTATAATGGCGCTAGCTGCTAATCCAGCTATGCTAAATGTAAGATAGCTATCTTAATCATGGCACTAGCTGCTAATCCAGCTATGCTGGATTAAAAAAACTGGATTAGTTTTATTATGTAAACTAAATGTTTACATAAAGCTTTATCGTGGCGCTAGCTGCTAATCCAGCTATGCTAAATGTAAGCTAGCTATCTTTATTGTGGTACTAGCTGCTAATCCAGCTATGCTAAATGTAAACTAGCTATCTTTATCGTGGCGCTAGCTGCTAATCCAGCTATGCTGGATTAAAAAACTGGATTAGTTTTATTATTATTTTATTATAATAAAACTGGATTAGATTTATTATGTAAACTAAATGTTTACATAAAGCTTTATCGTGGTGCTAGCTGCTAATCCAGCTATGCTAAATGTAAGCTAGCTAGCTTTATCATGGCGCTAGCTGCTAATCCAGCTATGCTAAATGTAAGATAGCTAGCTTTATCGTGGCGCTAGCTGCTAATCCAGCTATGCTAAATGTAAAATAGCTAGCTTTATCATGGCGCTAGCTGCTAATCCAGCTATGCTAAATGTAAGCTAGCTATCTTTAGCATGGTGCTAGCTGCCTCAAATGTAAAGCCGTTTTTTTTCTGCCTCCTGCCAGATGGTTTTCAGTTAGCTAAGGAAATCATCTTATTCATCAGAAAGATGCCGCGTACACCGTCCGATATGTGGAGGAATATTTACAACATTTACTAACTAAAGTTTAAATTTGCAACCCTAATCTGGAGAGTGTAGAACTGTAAGTATTAGGTATGTTTAAGGTTAAAACTCTCCTGGGAAATAATGCATGTTGATGAGGTTACGAACACATGACTGAAATGTTGTGAAAGCCCATGTGGTCAGGCTCTCAGTTTCAGAGCGTGGTGTTTGTGAGGGCGAACCGCATTAAGCTGCAGGTCGGAGCAGGAAAACCAGGTCAGCAACAGTGAGAATATGATGTGAACCGTTTAACGGCTGCAGCCAACATCCTGAGAACGTGGCGCTCGCTGACTTCTGCAGCAGACTTCTTCTTTTCTTTGTGCATTTAGCATTTGTTAAAGGTTTCAGTCGTCCTGATCCAGCCATGACACCATAGAGTCTGATGAGCTTTATTAATGCAGCTACTGCACATCTTCCCAATGCAAACGGAGCCAGTAAACTGTAAATAATGGGCTTATAAAGTTAAAATGCTCTCCTCTGTTTTGTCACTCGTCAGAACTCGGGTTCTGGTCCTGTTTTAGGTTTTGGTTCCATTAGTTTGAATGTGATGAGCCACTGTGAGGCAGCTTTGAGGCCTTTTCCCTCTTCAGTTAATGTGGGTCAGGTCTCCAATCTCCCCTCTATGTTCTAAACCATCTGCAGATGTTATGGGTTTATGATTCAGGGATCAAGACTAACTGGATCAGGACTCTCTGATGGAGGAAAGCCTTTAAATCTGTGTGTAAAAAGGCTGAAATAATGCGGCTTTGCATTTGTTTTTCAGTGTTTTTCATTTGTTTTTCATTTGTTTTTCAGTGTTTTTCATTTGTTTTTCAGTGTTTTTCAGTGCTTTTCATTTGTTTTTCAGTGCTTTTCATTTGTTTTTCAGTGCTTTTCATTTGTTTTTCATTTGTTTTTCAGTGCTTTTCAGTGCTTTTCATTTGTTTTTCAGTGCTTTTCAGTGCTTTTCAGTGCTTTTCATTTGTTTTTCAGTGCTTTTCATTTGTTTTTCAGTGCTTTTCATTTGTTTTTCAGTGCTTTTCAGTGCTTTTCATTTGTTTTTCAGTGCTTTTCATTTGTTTTTCAGTGCTTTTCATTTGTTTTTCATTTGTTTTTCAGTGCTTTTCAGTGCTTTTCATTTGTTTTTCAGTGTTTTTCAGTGCTTTTCATTTGTTTTTCAGTGCTTTTCAGTGCTTTTCATTTGTTTTTCAGTGCTTTTCATTTGTTTTTTAGTGTTTTTCAGTGCTTTTCAGTGTGCAGCATCACATGATAAATCCCAGTACATATCAGGCTCAAAGTGTAAATGCAGAAGCTGGAAATCCCACAGCCACTGACATCAGAACCTGTGGTTGGACACCATGACTTCTGTGGACAGCTCAGTCCCATTTACTGGCATTAAATTACTTATAATAAACGTATTTTACTTCCTACACTTTACAGAGTGAAGCGGTTTGTCAGCTTTGGACAAACAGAGTTAAAATCAGCCTGTTCATCATCTGTCCACAGCATCGAACTCTTCCTCACGCTTACCTATGACGCTGTCGTAGTCCACGATGTCGAAGTAGACCACGGCCACCGAGCTCCAGACTCCCAGCAGGGCCAGGACCACAAACCAGGTGAACATGGAGTACTTAGCGCCGCCTCCTCCTGCTGCTGCTCCTGCTGCCTCCGTCTTCTTTCCATTCTTGCTCTCCACCGGTGAAGCCTTCCCCTCTGCAGACACGAAAGCATTCACATTAACTGGAGCTTTAAGGTGTTGGTGAGCAGAACCAAAGCTTTTTAGAGAGAAGAGGCTTTCTCCTGCAGCCGCTTCTGACTGGATTTCTGCAACAAACAGTTGGGCTGCAGCGATACACGAATCCCACGATACGATATTCAGCCAACGATACGATACGATTACATCATTCTCTGAAAAAAAGGGACAGTGTGATTTGACATGAATCGTTGCTGATTGGACCGGTGGTCCGACCTTTGACAGAAACAAACGTGAGAGCTGTGCACAACATTGTTATGAACTAATTTATCACTGTTTTGTATAATGTGACCCCCCCTGGCATTTTATTGTATTATATTAATGTTCTGTGTTTTCACTAATTGGAACGTCTGACTTTTCAATAAAGTTTGCTTTAAAATAAATAAATAAATGTAAAAAATGTTTTGAAAAAAATAAATAAAACAATTAATTAAATAAAAAATATTTTTAATTAAATAAATAAATAAATAAATAAATAAATAATAAAAATTAAAATTAAAAAAAATAAATAAAAATAAAAAATACTCGTGGCCGAAAAATCGATACTTTATCCGGAAACAAAATATCGATATATATCGCAGTATGGATAAAATTGCTCAGCCCTAACAAACAGGCAGACGTGCTAATAAACAGGTAATTTCTGCAGCCATGTTGGATTTTGAGGCCAGGCGAGGATCCTCTGACGCTTTGAGTCAGAAATCCAACTTCGGTGGAAGGTTCTGGTTCATTTTTCCTTCTGGGAACTCGAATGGAAGCTTTTGGGGGTGAAATCGTTGCCTAATTCAATCTTGAGTCAGTTTTTTTTTCAGTTTGCTGTGAAAAGTTTATCATGTTTTAACTTTTAAAGCTGCCAACCAATCAGATCACCTCATTGATCTTAGCGTGATGATAAAGTCTTAAAGGTCGAGGGAAGCATCGTCGCGGCAGCTTGGAAAATGCCGGCGAAGCTTACTGCAATAAAAAGTAAATGTATTTTATTTATACAGCCCTTTACAGACAATCATTACGATGTACCAAAAGTGCTTTACAGCAGGTAATAAATAAAGAGAAGAATAAGTAAAAACAAATAAAAACAATAAAAGAACAGTGAAAGCAATAACATACAACAAAATCGAATAAGATAAAATAAGATAAAAGTGTCATCATATTAAAAGCAATCCTAAATAAGCAGCTTTTTAACTAAAATGTGTTTCTTTGTGTATTTAACCCAAAATGATGATGTTTTTCTGACATAAACTGAGAAGTTTTAATGAGTAACGAAGACGTAAAGTCACAGAGCAAAGGAGGCGAAAATAAAGAGGATAATGAAAAGAAAATTGTGCTTATTATAACCAGATTATCTGTTATTACGTCAGTTAAACAAAGATGGGCTTTCTTCCTCCCATTCGGCTGGTTTTCTCAGGGCAGATTACTTATTCTGATCTTCCAACCACTCTTTAACTATAACTAAAAAAATGTCAAGTGAGAGCAGAGAAAGGCAGGAAACATGAGGAAAAGGAGCTGCGATGTGATCTTTAACTGCAGGCAGCTGAAGGGAGAAACACAGGAAAACTTTATGCAGTTTTAAAAGCATTCAGAGGACAGAGATTAGGCTGGTGGGGCAGGCTGACCCAGAATAGAGTGAGAGACATACAATCAATATGACCCTGACAGGGAAAGATGCCAGCAGCTGTTCCAGGACTGAAATGGCTGCAGCTAAAGACAACAGCTGTCTGCTTTTCTATCACACTTTGGGCTCATTAACGGCCTTAAAGCTGGAAATAGAAACGCACACAATATATCCAGGTCCTGCAGACTTGGATCTGAGCGTTTATCAGAGCAACAAAGCTCGTAAAGTGGCTCCTGTGCTGCGATTAGAGCCGTTAATGGCTGTTATACAGCTGATAACAGCACATAGGGACCTGTGGAGCTCAGCCGGAGGTTTCAGGGGGAAAACGGCTCCTTCGGATGGGTTCAAACCCGTTTCAGGCAGGGGTCGGCCACTCAGAGTAATGTGATCATATCCTTTAGCATCTACAGTTTCAGGGGAACAACTATCACAACGATTCTGGGCTGATACGCACAAGTTTTGGATAGTTTCATGCTTCAGAAACACAAAGGCAGCACTGATATCAGCCGTCCATCCGTGATATTCTGCTTATCCGAGGACACAAAGGCAACAGGAAGGAAACCCAGACGTTCCCTCTCCTCAGGGAGGCGTTCCCAGGCCAGATGGGATACATGATCCTCATAATATGTTCTGGTTCTGACCCGGGGCCTCCTCCCAGAAGGCATCCTAACCAGAGGAACCAGCTCAGCCGACTCCTTTCTATGTGTTCCATCTGTTAATTTGCATTTAAGCATGAATATTTCACAGTATTTTACAATTATTCTAAAATACAGTAAGATACTGTAGTAAAAAAACACCGTAAATTTACAGCAATTCATTACAAATATCGTTTTATGCTGTTAAATTAGTTATCTACTGGTATCGTTAAATTTATTTAACTGTTAATTTATATGTGAGGGATGAATATTCAACAGTATTTTACAATTATTGTAAAATACAGTAAGATACTGTAGAAAAAAAACACCGTAAATTTACAGCAATTCATTACAAATACTGTTTTATGCTGTTAAATTACAGTTATCTACTGGTAAATTGTTAAATGACTGATATAACTGTTAATTTACATGTGAGGGATGAATATTTAACAATATTTTACAATTAGCTCCTCCCCCCAGATGGTGGAGCTCCTCCCCCCGGACATTGGAGCTCCTCCCCCTATCTCTAAGGCTGAGCCCCGCCCCCCTCTGAAGGAAACTGAGCCCCATTTTCCAACACCAGACGGATGAAAATGGTCCAAGACGTTTAACTCGACCCCCAGATGCTTCTTGGATTCTCTGAATTGAATCAGAGACACTAAACACTGTAAAACAGGCCTACTTAAAGGCTTAGCGGCTGTTTTACACTTCATGGCGGCTGTTTTGAGTCTTTTGTTGCTCGTTATGAAATCATTTATTCATCTTTTTTGGTTGTTTAGAGTGTCTCTGTTATCATTTTGCTTCTCTTTGGGGTCCATCAGTCTCTTGGTGGCTGTTTGGGAAATGCTTTCCATGTTATGTCCTTTAGAAAAGTAATTAAATAACTCATATAGCACGTCTTCATTGCATTCACTGAGCCTCCCCTGAAACTTTCTGGATGTAAGTTTCAGATTTTGGGTTAATTTGGCACTTTTGCCACAGACGGCTCCGTCTGATGAGCCTAATAGATGTTTTACTGGTGATAATTTCACTCGTTAATGTGGTTTAAGTCAGTTTATTGACAGTTAATATCAGGAAGAGAGAAGGCCGAGTGTTCGAGTGTACATCATAGAACTCTTTCTTCACAAGATTATCTGATGTGTTAATGTCAGTTTTCAGTGTATTAAGCTAAATTATATTAAAAATATTGAATTTACAGTTTTTATCCTCTTTTTGGTCTCAGATTTGAAGTTTTTTTTTAACTAAAACAGTGCAAACAAAACAAGCTTCTGCATCGAAAATCGACTTCTGTGTTTCAGTGAAGAAGAAACCGAGGAAACAACTCAAAAGTGTGCGATTTAAGGTGGGCAGTGATTGGTTAATCCTGTTGGATCAGTTCATAAGCAAAACACGGCAGACCAACTCATGCTGAGCCACAGTAGCATCTCTTTCCTCTCAGCCTGTAGCCGGGTCACACTTTCCGTGCGCTTCCTGAGAAATGAAGTCCTGCGCAGCGTGTTCGCTGTGAGATCCGAGGCAGGACGAAGTATTTTTCTGTTAAACGCACGATGCACACCAGACACGGTCAAACGAAATGGGTTAAAAATAGGGCTGGGCGAGCTAACTCGTTATTGTCGCGTTAACGCATTAATTATTTAACGCCGATAAATGTTTTATCGCGCATTAGCGCACGTTTTATTTTTTAATAAAACTTTTATTTTGTAAAAGTCTGTCGCTCACAGGCTTTTATTTTGTAAAAGTCTGCTGCTCACAGGCTTTTATTTTGTAAAAGTCTGTTGCTCACAGGCTTTTATTCTGTAAAAGTCTGTTGCTCACAGGCTTTTATTTTGTAAAAGTCTGTTGCTCACAGGCTTTTATTCTGTAAAAGTCTGTTGCTCACAGGCTTTTATTTTGTAAAAGTCTGTTGCTCACAGGCTTTTATTCTGTAAAAGTCTGTTGCTCACAGGCTTTTATTCTGTAAAAGTCTGTTGCTCACAGGCTTTTATTTTGTAAAAGTCTGCTGCTCACAGGCTTTTATTTTGTAAAAGTCTGCTGCTGTCTGCTGTGGAACAGGAAAAGAAAGTAATCGGCGGATCCACCAAACATGGAGAAGGGTACGGAACTTTTACTCGGCCATTTTCATTTTAAAGTTCTTCCAGACGGCGGAGTCAACAGAACCAAAGTCATCTGTAAACTCTGCCAAGTTGAATTGTCTTCTCAGCGTAGTAGTTCCAGTCTAAAATATCACTTAAAGGCAAAACACACAACTGATAGCAGCAAGTCATTCAAGGAAACAGACAGTGGAGCGAGGCTTCTACATAAAAACTACAGAAAGATGCTGATGTTAAAAGTGTGTTTGCACAACAAATGTTATGGCACTTTCATTCATATGGCAGCACATTTAAAATAAAGCTAAATGCTAAAGGCTATACACTACTTTTGGATTCATTTTTGGATTCTGCGTACAAATGCGATTAATCGCGATTAATCAGGGAAATCATGTGATTAATTAGATTAAATAGCTTAATCGTTGCCCAGCCCTAGTTAAACCCAGATGTAAAACCAGATGTAAAACCAGATGTAAAACCAGATGTAAAACCAGATGTAAAACCAGATGTAAAACCAAATGTAAAACCAGACCACACGATGCCGAGCTGTTAAACCTTCACATCATGCCAAAGAAAGCTGATGTGCATCTCCTACCGGCCTCCTGGACCACCGGCTCCTGCCTCTCTGGGGCCTCCTCCTCCTCTTTAGCGCCTCCTAAACGAGCCACAGGGAGCCAGATAAGAGCCCCACCTGAGCCGAGACCCCCCGAGCCTCCTCCACCTGCCCGTCCTACCTGTCTGCTGCACCTCAGGCAGCGGTTCCTCCTCCATCAGGGGCTCCTCCTCCTCCTCGGTGTACACCTCCTCCGGCTCTGCATGGATCTCCTCTACGGGAGCTGCAGGCGGCGGGGGGGCGTAGGAGGCGCCGTAGTGGCTGTAGCGCTGCATGGACCGTCTAAACTGGCGACGCCCTAACCCACCATCAATAACTGAGACCGAGATGGGTTTCCCAGTCTGAAGGGATCCTCCAGAGTCCTCCAGAGACGGAAAGATCACCAAGGAGTACAGAAACTGTTCAAAGCTTTTTCAAAAAGACGACCGAATACTTTGAGAAAACGAGTTTTCTGAAAACTACGATCCCAGAAGAGGAAAGTTATCGCTCATCCAGACGGGCGGAGAGACAAAAGAAAAAGCAGAAAGTCCAGCAGGACGAGGAAGGAGCGCCTCCTCCTCTTCAGAACCTGATCCACACTATTATTAGAGCCGACAAAACCCTGTGACGCTGCGTGGGTCGGATGCCAGAGAGGACAGAATAGCCCACCGACTGACCTTGATGCTTGTTTCCTCACACTGTGCTGCTGTCACCTGAATTAAAGGGACAGTCCGAGACCGGTTAGACCACATATGTCAAAGTCAAGGCCCGCGGGCCAGATCCGGCCCGCAAATTATTTATCTATGGCCCCCTGGATGATATTTAATTACTATTAGAACCGGCCCGCCATAGATTTTTGTATTTTATTTTATTTATTTATATTTATTTTTCAGTTGAATGGACTCAGGGAAAATTGCAGATAAGAGCCATGAGAAAGAATACGACTGATTTGATTTATTTTACTATTTGAAAGCAGTGATCGGTAGGATCATAGAGCAGCACAATAATGCATTTTCAGTTTATAATGCATGCGCTTTTATTTATGCATTTATCTTGATATTAAGAAACATATTTTGTTTTTAAAAATAATTTAATTTTTTGCTGTTTGCCTGTTGAAAATGTTTTCCTTTGGAGTTAATGACAGAGCCATAACAAAATATTGCTTTATTCATTTAATCATTAAATAATATACAGTGTGTTAGGTCTTGGTTCAATAGGCTATGTGCAATCATTTCAATATGTTTTAATAAACATTGAACCAGTCCGGCCCTCGGCTTGTAACAAATTTGTTTTTTTGGCCCTCGGTGTATTTGACTTTGACATCCCTGGGTTAGACCATAGGTGTCAAACCCAAGGCCCGCGGGCCACATCCGGCCCGCGAGATCATTTTATATTATTGTTACTGATGGCCCGGCAATATGAAGCGCTGGTAACACAATAAACTACAGATCCCATAATGCCAACTTGTTGCTAAAAAAAGATGCCAAGCATCCAGCTCTGATTAAAATGGCATAAGAGCAAAGAAAACTGAATGTTTTGATTCGTTATTTGTTATTCCTGAAAAGCACAAATTTTATTTACATTTCCAGGTTTTGTTTTGTTTTGCAGCATGTTCATATTTCTAACTTGTATAATTTTGAGTAGATATATTTCTTTGGAGAGCAAGACATTTTAAGTTATTTAAAGTTTATTTATTCCAGAATAACATTCCTGTCTGTTTTTATTCATGTTTATGTTAAAAAAAACCATTTAGTTTTAGATTTATTAGATTATTCAATTTTTTTTTACATTAATTTACTCAAATAGTGGCCTAAAATGAACAGAAACAGAAATTTAATTATCATTTCTTGAATAACAATTAATTTCCAACCACATTTGTATGATTTTGACAGCCATATTAAGTATTTCATGTGGTTTTTGAAGCATTTTGGTCATGAGACACCTCTTATTTCTTTATATTTTGCATCCAAGCAGCTGAAGTGATCTTCAGCAATAGTTTCAACACTTTCTGAAGCTCTTTCAACGTTTTTCTTTGGACATTTTCTGCCTTTTCACTCATCTTCAGTCCAGTTTTTCCTTCATTAAGCCACTTAACTCTGAGCTGTGAACCATTCAGGCAGGAAAAAGGCTCCTAACTCAAGGGATGAACCAGTGTTGTGTCCACATTTTAAACTGGATCTTTAGGCACTTTGTTCCCAGCAGCCTGTCACAGGGACACATCATTTGTTCCCATTTCTTTAGCTGCATCTGTGAAAAACAGCTTCATAGTTTCAACTTTTTTGAACATTTACATTAAAACTGCTTTCAGTTACAAAAAGAGTCAAATTAATATAAGAAATTCAGTTTTAAAAAAAATCCTAAACCCAAAAAAATGAACGTTATCACGTCTAAAAGTAGAAAAGTAGGAAAAAAACAGACAACAATAAGAATTATATGTTATTCAACAACAAGAAAAAGTAAATAAGATTCAATTTAAAGCTTAAAAAAGGAATATAAGATATAATCTAATGACTAATTATGGAACAATTAATATAAATGAAATGATTAAAGTGTTTTATGCCACCAGAAATGAATAATCTAGAAGCTCTTTGTGGGTTTTAGACTGGAATTAAGATTTGTTTCCATTTCTTTAGCTGCATGTGTGAAAAACAGCAAAGATAACACAGTGTGACAGACAGAAAACAGGATTTCTGCAGCAACAAGGTGATTCCCAAAGAGCTGTTAGCTGAAAACTTGGCATATCTCAGCATGGTGTGCAGCGTGTCCTTAAAACATTTGAGGAAACTGGACAAGTGGAGGACAGAAGAAGAAGTGTCAGGCCTAAAGAACTATCTCCAGCAGATGAACAGGATCTGAAAGTGATGTCCTTAAGAAAGAGGAAAACATCCAGCAAAGACCTGACACAGGAGCTGAGAGAACTATTCCTGAAGACTCCTTAAAGAAAGGACAGAAAGCTCGTCTGAGAGGGTTCAGGCTGTGCTGGAGGAGAAAGCAGCTCAGAGCAGATATTCACTTTAAAGCTGCTCAGAACTGAACTAACTCTGGTTCTGCCTCAGATTCTGGGTTTATGTTCATGTTGGAACATGTTTCAGTGAATCTCTGCAGCTGTTACCATGGAAACATCTGCAGATATTCACTTTAAAGCTGCTCAGAACTGAACTAACTCTGGTTCTGCCTCAGATTCTGGGTTTATGTTCATGTTGGAACATGTTTCAGTGAATCAGCTGCAGCTGTTACCATGGAAACATCTGCAGATATTCACTTTAAAGCTGCTCAGAACTGAACTAACTCTGGTTCTGCCTCAGATTCTGGGTTTATGTTCATGTTGGAACATGTTTCAGTGACTCTCTGCAGCTGTTACCATGGAAACATCTGCAGATATTCACTTTAAAGCTGCTCAGAACTGAACTAACTCTGGTTCTGCCTCAGATTCTGGGTTTATGTTCATGTTGGAACATGTTTCAGTGAATCTCTGCAGCTGTTACCATGGAAACATCTGCAGATATTCACTTTAAAGCTGCTCAGAACTGAACTAACTCTGCTTCTGCCTCAGATTCTGGGTTTATGTTCATGTTTCAACAAACCGCTCCAACTATTTCCTGCACAGTCAAAACAATCAGCGAGTTTTCAACAATGGGAGCTTGAAGTTACATAATCAATAAGTTTAAAGGGGCCAAAACATCTGACTGATCTCTAATCCGTCCACTTGGCTCTGTGACCCTGCTGCTGCTGGTATTTACATACCTGGAAACTAAAGTGGAGGGCACAGTTAGGCTGACTTAGAACAGGATCCAAAGTCTTTATCAACATAAATAAACATTTAGATCGTTAACCTCAGTTTTATCAGGGTGTAGGACACACACACAATAACACAAGTGGGAGTATCACATGAACTAATGCAGTTCCAACAAAGCTCTGCATGAATAAGGTCACCAAACTCCCACAGACATGATCACAGTAACAGATATATACCCCTCATCTCTGATTGTACTGATGCTGAAGCTGTGGCATGACTGTAAAACAACTGGAGCCTTATTCAGGGCCTGGATATGTGTAAATAATTCACATTATCTGAGTTTGTTCTCGACTCCATCCCTGATCCTGACAAACACCACCCAAACAACCATCAACTGCAGCCTGGTGAAAGGCTTGTTAGCATCTGTTTAGCAGCCTTTCATACGTGGTGGCTGCCTTAGCTTAGCTTCATTTACCGGGTTACTTCCACAGAAACAGCTGCTGAGCAGGCTAACAGCAACAGAAAGCATCCCTCCACTTAAACTCAACAGTTCAGCTCAACTGGAAGCCCACTTTGTTGTAGATACTCTGACAACTAGCAGAAAATGGCTAAACTAGCCCTCTTTCGACCACGGGCGCGTCACACCAAACTCCATTCAAAATCCATAAAATTACATATTCTGCCATTTGGTGGAAAATTAAATATAAAAAAATATATATAATTACGGATCAGCATGAGCGCTTTTAAAGTGCAACTAAATTCGGCGTAGGTAAAACACACACACACTTCTTTTTGTTTACTAAATGCTCAAGTATTTCTGCTGGTTAACGCCGCTTCCAAACGCCCAGCGGGACTCACTTTAAGCCCAACAGGACTCACTTTAAGCCCAGAAGAAACTCATGGGAATTACTGGCGACCCGACAGTGAAAGCCGAATTCAAGATGTTATCTACATGATTCATTGAACGGTTTCAGGTTTGTGTTACCCGGTGTGGGCGCTGACTCAAAGCGAAAGAAACTTTAAAAGGCAGAATTCTTAATGGAAATCCATATGGAGGATCCTGAACTACGTCCCCAGCTCAGAGAATCCATCAAGAAAAGGGTACTGACCTTTTTTGGAGTGGGGTTTGGAATTCTTTCTCTGCGCCATTTCTCTGTGAAAATCTCTAATATGTGTTCGCAAGACAAACAGCTACAATTTAAAAGCTAATTGAGATGTAACTATCTCGCTAACTTAGCCGCTGGACGTCTTCTTCTCTGTGATGACGCTACGAGTTGACCAAAACTTACGTTCTCACTTGGTTACGATGAAAGCCGAAGTCCATAGTAACCGTGATTGTCTTTTCGATCCACCAATCAGGATCGCAGAATCAAGTTGGGGGCGGGACTTAAGGCGGGTCATCGCGGTATCCCACCAATCGGATTCGCGCACCGCTTCCCAGTTGGAGTCACTTTCTCTGGAAAGGAGCAAAAACGTGGCAGAAGAGGAATAGGAGTTTTAAATATGTGGGGCGGAGAATCAGCGTTATTTCATTTTAATTTACTTTATTGTTGTTTTAATTAATGCTTTTTTTATGCAATTATCTTATACTTATACAATACTAATATAAAACCTGATTCTCTCTTTTTACTTCCTTCTTTTTGGCTTCTCACGTCCATCCTTATTGCATGGATGACATCAAAGTTATATTACACACACCAATATCACATTGTAAGCCTATTACAAAAACATTTCTTTTCTCATGTGTCTATGCATGAAATCTGCACGATATCTTTGAACTTATCTGGACTGTTGCTTGTTTTTAAATTAATTTAAATGATTTTTTTTGTTTCTCTTTATATTCTTTTATGTATTTTTAATGCTTCTTCCACTCCCTGCTGCAATGCTTTTATTTTATGTAAAGCACTTTGAATTGTTTGTACATGAAATGTGCTATATAAATAAATTTGATTTTGATTTGATTTGATTTATCATTATGAGAGACACCCTCATCATGACTTTATTCACTTTCATCTCCATCTTTGCCAGCTTCTGTTACTATTCGGATGTGATGTGTGCAGATCCCCCCACTGCATCTTAAGATTAAGAGCTGTATATTCAGAGCACTTTGGATCTAATGTTCAGGTACAAAAACAATAAGAAAAGTAACATTGAATTCTGTTTGCGTGGACACAAATAAAGCGGTGAATGACTTTTTAGACTGTGTGACGGACAGTTTGGGCTGTTAAAGCTTCTTATTTGGTTATTTAGTGGAGACATTTGATTTTCTGAACTTGTAACTCTATGCTTTCACCTCAGGAGGGTGCTATAGTTTAACTTTTGGAGTAATCTGGCAGGACACAAAGAAATCCTCAACAGATTTGAACTACTAATTGTACATGCTGATAGTACAACCCCTGAAAGGAACACTAAAGAAGTTTGTGAACCTTAAAAGTATGTGAACTTGGGTTCTGCTGTTCAACAACAGTCTTTAAAGTCGGTCATGTTGAGGTTTGAGCTCTGACTCCGGCACATTTAAACATTTCTCCACCGTGCTGATGGTTCTTGGGGTGATTTTGCCACATTTGTTTTTCTTAGTTTATGGATAAAAAAGTTCAGTTTTAGTCTCATCTGACGGAAGTCTTCCAGATGTTTGGGGAGTCTCTGATGTATTCCAGCTGAATTTGAAACCTTTTTAAGCATCTTAGACCAGGAATGTGCTGGTTTTTAATCACACGTTCTCCATCGTGGGCCTAACTGTTCACGCACTAGCAGAGGATAACACTAGTGGGCACGCCAGATGACTCAGACATGAAATAACACCTACTCTCTTTCTCCAACATCTTCCTTCATGGACTGACGTTTCCAAATAGAACTGATGCCCAACAAGTATATTTGTCACTGTGCAGAGGCAAAGCTAGGTGTAAACCCTTTCTTCGGCTGAGCCGTGGAGCCTAAATCTGGTCAAATCTGACCCAACACTGCCCTTTACAAACACTCCAGTCTGTGCGATGGATTATCTTTGTCTTCGTTTTACCGCTCTGATTAATTTGCTTTGACCTGTGTCCTCTGTCCTGTTTGTGGTTTTCATGGATCTGGAGGTGGGCGTCCGGTTTGGGAACCTCAGGGTTGCAGCTCTGCTGTTTGCAGATGATGTGGTTCTGTTGACCAGCTGAGTGTGAAGCAGCCGGGATGAAAGGCACCTCCTCCAGATCTGAGGCCTCGGTTCTGAACCTCTGGGTCGGGGAGGAGTCTCTGCCTCAGGGGGAGGAGTTTCTGCCTCAGGGGGAGGAGTTTCTGCCTCAGGGGGAGGAGTCTCTGCCTCAGGGGGAGGAGTCTCTGCCTATGGGGGAGGGGTCTCTGCCTCAGGGGGAGGAGTCTCTGCCTTAGGGGGAGGAGTCTCTGCCTCAGGGGGAGGAGTCTCTGCCTCAGGGGGAGGAGTCTCTGCCTCAGGGGGAGGAGTTTCTGCCTCAGGGGGAGGAGTCTCTGCCTCAGGGGAAGGAGTTTCTGCCTCAGGGGGAGGAGCCTCTGCCTCAGGGGGAGGAGTCTCTGCCTCAGGGGGAGGAGTTTCTGCCTCAGGGGGAGGAGTCTCTGCCTCAGGGGGAGGGGTCTCTGCCTCAGGGGGAGGAGTTTCTGCCTCAGGGGGAGGAGTCTCTGCCTCAGGGGGAGGAGTCTCTGCCTCAGGGAAGGAGTTTCTGCCTCAGGGGGAGGAGTCTCTGCCTCAGGGGGAGGAGTCTCTGCCTCAGGGGGAGGAGTTTCTGCCTCAGGGGGAGGAGTCTCTGCCTCAGGGGAAGGAGTTTCTGCCTCAGGGGGAGGAGCCTCAGTATCTCTGGATCTGGTTCTCAGTGATGGTGAGTTGGAGTCAGAGATGGACGGACGGATCGGGGCTCCGTCAGCAGGAATGAGGGCGCTGCTCCGGAGAAGCTTTCAGGTTGCTGCTCCATCTTTGCTCCGACCCTCACCTGTGGGCACAGATCTGGGTGGAGAACCAAAGAAGGAGGTCGTGGATACGAGCGGCTGGAATGAGTTTTCTTCAGAGGGGGGCGGGGCTTAGAGAAAGGGGGAGGAGCTCCAACATCCAGGGGGAGGAGCTCCAACATTCAGGGGGAGGAGCTCCAACATCCAGGGGGAGGAGCTCCAACATCCAGAGGGAGGAGTTTCACCATCCGGAGGGAGCCTGGAGTAGAGCGCTGCTCCTCCACATAGAAAGGAGTCAGCTGAGGGGGTTCCTCTGGTTAGGATGCCTCCTGGGAACACCTTGGGACCCCCCAGGAGGAGCTGGAGGGGGTCGCTGGGGAGAGGGATGTCCGGGTTTCCCTCTCGCAACTGTTGGCTCTGCGACAGAATCTCAAATAACTGGAAAACTGGAAGATAGATTCAGTATCATTTGATGAAAAGTTGACTGTTCTCTGCAGCTGCCTGTGCTCGTCCTGCTCCTGGTTCTCATGTCCTGTGACTGATCAGATTTGATTTCTTTCATTTAAAAACAAAATTGTTCAGTTATTATTTCTAGTTGTTGATATCTGGAAGCAAACATGAAGGTTTTGCAGAAGAACCTTTAGAAAGGCTGCAGTAACGGGGTGTTTTTGCTGTTTGGAGGCAGATTAAAGCTTCACAAACACACTCAAGCTTGTGCAGCTACATTAAAACATTAAAACTTCCAGTCAGTTTGGGAAACTTAGCATGAACTCTGAGCAAAACCCCAGAAATGCTGATGTTTTAGTGTCGTTTGTTTAGTTTGTGTTTGCTATTCTTAAAATGATAATATCACATACTGACGTTGTTGGGTTGACTGATAGGACTCTGAATCAGCTCAGCATGATGTTACAGCTGAGATCTACTGAGCCCTCCATGATGTTTAGGGCACAAACTAAAACATGAGAAAACTAAAAAAACTAGACAAGAACTAAAAACATGGTGAAAACCTCATGGACATGACACTCCTCTGTTAAACACGGTGGTGGCGGTGTTATGGTGTGGGGATGTCTGGCTTCCACAGGTACCGGCACACTCATCTTCACTGATGATGGAGCTGCACAATGAACTCTGAGCTGGATGGAAACATCTGATCTGCCACCAGCTGAACTTTCTCAAAAATCCATAAAAACTGAACCAAGTTTGGCATTTAGATTCTCTTAAAGTCAAAAAGAAACCTGGATGATCATCCTTAAACATACAGAAAACAGCAGGTGTTAAAATAGATAGATAGATAGATAGATAGATAGATACTTTATACAATTATAAACACTTTAAAAACAATCTAAGAATTTTAAAAAACAGTTTAAAGTGACCAGTGAAATTCAGAAATGAATCCAACCTCATACAAACACATGACATTTCACATTGTGTCATTATTTATTCAACAAAAACTGAGACAAAACACAGAAGCAGACTGTGAAAAACTAAGTGAACCCTTCCTGCTTCCACAGGAACTCAGAGGGTCAGAAGCAGCTGCTGATCAATGCTCTGATTTTCTTAAATAGAATAGAAATAGAATAGAAAAATACTTTATTCATCCTCCATAGCTATTGGTCAAAAAAGTATTAATATTTACAATGATTGTATATCAACAACAACAATAATAATACAAATTCTAATAAAAAATACTACTACTAACTAATAATAACAATAATAAATAAATAAATAAATAAATAAATAAATAAATAAATAAATAATAAACATGTGACATGATGTAATATATCAACAGATGAGTCTTTATTTCATGCTGAAGTTAAATGTTAGACCTGAAGGAGCCCCCCCCCCTCCCCTACAACATGACTTTATCTAAATAAAGCAGGAAGTTGTGACAGTAACTGAGATCGGCCACAGGGGGGCGACTCTTCTCCGCTGCCTGGGCTTCACGCGCCGCTGGCAGACCCTTCATCACCCTGACTGGAAACGAAAGAAACTAAAATATGTAAAATATGAATCTAATATCTCAAAATCCTCGAGATAAAATCATCTGTTTTTTCTTTTCTTTTAAATGTCAGTGCGTGGTGCTGAAGTTTTTATTTCTCAGCACAGAAGCCTCACAGCCCAACTGTAATGACGTCATAACTGTGATTTTTTTTTTTTTTTATCCTTATCTTTGATTCCATCAGGTTACAAAATGTGACTTTCTCTGCAGAAGAGGAGATTAAATTCTTGTTTTTGGAGTAAAAAGGTAAAAAAGCTGCAGCCGGAGTCTGAATCCGAAGTTCTGGAAAGTTCTGTTCAGGCCCACTAAAGTTCTTCCAGCACCGGAATGTGGTCCAGCTGGCCTGTGAGCTGCCGGTTCTGAGGCCCTCTGTGGTCGCCGCGGTCTCTCCTCACCTCACCGGGGATAAAACAGACCCAGCGGGGGTCCACACGCCTTCGGGCTGATGCGTAAAGGATGACGGTGCTGGAATGTGTGCGTCCTCGGCCGCCTCAGCACAGAGAAAACGGGACTTGGGGTGTAAACCTCGCGATATTCCCCCCTCTCTCCTCATCCGCCGCTCTCCAAACTCTTTCTCTCTCTCCGCGCGCGTCCAGGGGCGATCAAGCGGCGGGGATGATGGGAGTCAGGCGGTCAGCCCGACCAGCCCACCGACGCTCCGACACGCAGCCGAACACTCCGCTCCGACGGCCGCGCACTTTCCAAAGAAGGAAAACTCAGATAAAAGCAACAGCTGGAGCCCGGAGAGGACTTTTATCCTGGAGGCGCGCGCGCTCTTCTGCTTAATTAGCTGTCATACCTGAAAAGGATGATGAGAAAATAAAATAAAAAATCTTCTGAGTTGGAGGAGTGCGGTTTTTAGGGATTAAGAAGGGGAATAAGGGGAAATCCTGGAGGAATAAAGCGGGCTGAAGTTGGGAGGAAGCCGGAGGAAGTGGAGCAGGCAGCCCGGTGCGCACCTTCGCCTCCCCGGCTGAACCGGCGCTCCTGCGGCTGCTGGAGGGACGCGCTCCCGCTCCCGCATCTCATCCATCTCCTCACTTTCACCCCCACTTGGATTTAACCACACAAGCCTCAGCGCGGTCAGAGATTTCCCGGCCAAACGCGCTCATGGATCGGCCACTTTGAGCCTCTTCTCCGGATGCTTTTGGCAGCAGCGAGCCGGACGCAGCGGCGACGATGTGACGGAGACATTTCAACCCGCAGTTTTTAACGCAGGAGTTTCACATGTGAGTTCTGCTTTCATTCTTATTCATTACAGCCTGTTTGTGTTCCTCAGGGTGAACTCTGACCTTTCAGATGAGAAGTCACTTCTTATTATTCACTTTTTATTCAGCCTCTCTCTTAAATCGCAGGATAAAAGCGCCTTTTAATGTCTCCAAACTGTCAGTTTTACGCACAAACTTTCCTCTGAATGAGAGAATAATGAACTAATGTTTAAAGCTGTGTTTCCCCCGGCTCAAACCTCGCTGTTTTCAGCCCTTTGGTTCACAGTTTTTATGCTTTACGCGCTGAGGTGAACACAGAATGCGCGCAGGTGAGGGAATATTTGGGAGCCTTGGTGCTCCTCTTCATCCCCGCATAGAGCTCCTTCGGCCCTCCAGAGACTCTCTTTCCGCTGTTCCTATGCAACCCCGCTCCTCAGCAGCCGTGCCGAGCCGAGCCGAGCCGCTACTTTCCATTAATTCACCGGCTCTGTTTATGTAAGAGGAGACTCATCTGAGGGCTGTTGGGAGCTGCTGCTCGCCATGTTCCGACCTGTTTACGTCTTTGGTGCAGCTGTGAATGTTCCTGTAATGTGACTGAGTCCCGCTTTGATGTTTTCTCCTTCTTATCTCAGTGTTTCTGCGGCAACTTTACGGGACTAATTCTGTCTTTTACCTGTAAATTTGCACGACTTTCGCCTCATAATGTTCGTGACGTTGGTGGCATTTGACACATGAAACAGCTGATTGGAGAAAAAGTATTTTTTTTCTTGATGAAATCAGTTAATTCTCACATCAACCTGCTCATAGAAGTCTTTATAATATTCCGATAATCTTTAAAAGTCGTTTTTGAGGTCTGTGTTTGACAAAGAATAACAAGTCAGGTGAAGAAAACTGATAAAAGATTCTTTAAAGATGATTTAATTTAAACGCATTTATTCATTCTAATCTTAAATTTGACTATTTGTTGTTTTCTTTATTCAGAGTTTAGAGGTTTGGTGTAATTTCTCTGGTCTGTGAGGGTAAAAAGGAGGTAAAAGTCTTCTAACAGCAATCATCTCAGCAGATTAAACCTGTTTCATATAAACTCAAACATATAGAAACTTTTCTATGGAAAAAAAAGAAGGTAAATGAAGCCGGTTTACCTCACGAAGCTCTTTAAGCTCCATCAATCTGCTTGTGATTTTAGTTTAATTCATCTATCAGGTCATCGTTTGGACCATAAGACACAGAGCTGTTGCAAATGTGCACGTTTTGTGCAGCTAAAAGTCCAAATATTCCAGCTTACAACAAAGGAAAGGAGTCTGTTCTCACCTGAGGTGACGAGATCCATGATTATATTTCTACATTTTCTAATTTAGATGAAAGTTTTGGGTGGATAGATTACTGTAATTTAACAGGAACTACTGGCAGCTTGTTATTCTACAGTATCTACGGCGATCTACAACAACAGTTTAGTTCTGTACAAACATTACGGTATTATACTGTCAGCTCTTTGGTTCCAATCATACTGTTATTTTACAGTTCCTACAGTATTCTCCATTAACAACTTATTACTGTAAAACTGCATAATGTGATCTGCACAGTGATGTAAACAAATGATTTAAAAGTTTTACATTTAAAAATGAAAACCCCTGAAATAATTATTATTAATAATAATAATAATAATAATAATAATAATAATAATAATAATAGTAATAATAAATGAAAATAGCCGTCACAGAGATGGCCTTACAACATTAGACATTTATTAAAGCCGAACATTTTTAGTATCTACAAAATCCACAAAAAACACCTTCACTACTTGGTTGTCAGAATTTTTTTACATTACATTCGTTAGACTTTGTATTGACAAGGTCTGGTTTGCCTGTTTGCAAAGCATAAACGGAGGGATTGTTTGATTGTTTCAGTTCCACTTTGACTTGTTGCCTCGGCCTCAGATGGGCTTCTCATTTAAAGGTGGATTATCAGTCTGAAAAGGTAAAGAAAGAGTCTGTAAGTTGTTGGGAAGATGTTTCAGATGCAGGGAGCTCGGTGAATGTGAGCTGATGTTTAGATTTTTTTTCCCATGAAGAAAAAATGTGACGCTGAGAGACGAAGGGAATGAATTTCCTCCTGATTTGTTGTGTAAAATGAACCCAACATTTCCGTGTTCACATCTTCTGGTCAGCTGTCTCCGTATAATCATGTAGATGATTATACGTTTTACCTCATTGCTGCAGAAAATATAACCCAGAAACAGAGTTTGTGCAGCTCTGAGGAGCTTTAAGGTGAATATTTGGTCCAAGATTCAGTTTAAAACGGCTTCTTTGCTAAGTTGTCTGTTCTGTGTGGACACAACACTGGTTCATCCCTTGAGTTAGGAGCCTTTTTCCTGCCTGAATGTTTCATAGCTCAGAGTTAAGTGGCTTAACAAAGAAAAACTGGACTGAAAATGAGTGAAGAAGCAGAAAATGTCCAAAGAGAAACTCTGAAAGACCTTCAGAAAGTGTTGAAACTATTGCTGAAGATCACTTAAGCTGCTTGGATGCAAAATATAAAGAAATAAAAGGCGTCTCATGACCAAAATGCTTCAAAAACCACATAAAAGACTTAATATGGCTGTCAAAGTCATACAAATGTGGTTGGAAATTAATTGTTAGACAAGAAATGATAATTAAATGTCTGTTTCTGTTCATTTTAGGCCACTATTTGAGTAAATTAATGTTAAAAAAAATCTAATAATGTTTTGTTGCTCGTGTGACTCCAAATCTGAGGGAATTTTATTCCTGTTTGGTGATATAAAGTCCTGTTTTTCACTTTCACTGGAGGAGAATGTGTGACAGGCTGCTGGGAACAAAGTGCATAAAGATCCAGTTTAAAACGGCTTCTTTGCTGAGTTGGACACAACACTGGTTCATCCCTTGAGTTAGGAGCCTTTTTCCTGCCTGAATGGTTCACAGCTCAGAGTTAAGTGGCTTAATAAAGAAAAACTGGACTGCAGATGAGGGAAGAAGCAGAAAAAGTCCAAAGAGAAACTGTGAGAGAGCTTCAGGAAGCTGCAGAACTGCTGATCAGGACCCTTTAAAGGTTACAGAGATGATCAGGAGCTTTAATCAGAGCTGAATAAAGATGGGGAATCGTTTCTACTTTTCTGATCAGTACCGAACATCCACCAAACTGGAGCTTAAAAACTAATCAAAATGAATATTTTTCTGTTAAAATACTTCAGATGGATGTTCTTTTATTTTTTTATTTCCTCTCTTTTAAAGACAGAGATCTACTCGTGGATTTATGATCTAAACTGCAAAAGTCTCAGTTAGAAATGTCACACACACACAACGTTATGCCACAAAATAACTCATTCAGGGTTAGTTTGGGTTGTTTCTCAATCAGAAATATAAAACAGCTCCATGCAGAATGTGGCTGCCTCAGACATCAGCTGCAGGTGCCTCAGACATCAGCTGCTGCTGCCTCAGACATCAGCTGCTGCTGCCTCAGACATCAGCTGCAGGTGCCTCAGACATCAGCTGCAGCTGCCTCAGACATCAGCTGCAGGTGCCTCAGACATCAGCTGCAGCTGCAGCTGCCTCAGACATCAGCTGCTGCTGCCTCAGACATCTGCTGCTGCTGCTGCTGTCTCAGACATCAGCTGCTGCTGCCTCAGACATCTGCTGCAGGTGCCTCAGACATCAGCTGCAGCTGCCTCAGACATCAGCTGCAGGTGCCTCAGACATCAGCTGCAGCTGCCTCAGACATCAGCTGCTGCTGCTGCCTCAGACATCAGCTGCTGCTGCTGCCTCAGACATCAGCTGCTGCTGCTGCCTCAGACATCTGCTGCTGCCTCAGACATCAGCTGCTGCAGGTGCCTCAGACATCAGCTGCAGCTGCCTCAGACATCTGCTGCTGCCTCAGACATCAGCTGCTGCTGCTGCCTCAGACATCAGCTGCAGGTGCCTCAGACATCAGCTGCAGGTGTGGCTGCAGGTGCCTCAGACATCAGCTGCAGGTGCGGCTGCAGGTGTGGCTGCAGGTGTGGCTGCAGGTGCCTCAGACATCAGCTGCAGGTGCGGCTGCAGGTGCCTCAGACATCAGCTGCAGGTGCGGCTGCAGGTGCCTCAGACATCAGCTGCAGGTGCGGCTGCAGGTGCCTCAGACATCAGCTGCAGGTGCGGCTGCAGGTGTGGCTGCAGGTGTGGCTGCAGGTGTGGCTGCAGGTGTGGCTGCAGGTGCCTCAGACATCAGCTGCAGGTGCGGCTGCAGGTGCCTCAGACATCAGCTGCAGGTGCGGCTGCAGGTGCCTCAGACATCAGCTGCAGGTGCGGCTGCAGGTGCCTCAGACATCAGCTGCAGGTGTGGCTGCAGGTGTGGCTGCAGGTGTGGCTGCAGGTGTGGCTGCAGGTGTGGCTGCAGGTGCCTCAGACATCAGCTGCAGGTGCGGCTGCAGGTGTGGCTGCAGGTGTGGCTGCAGGTGCCTCAGACATCAGCTGCAGGTGCGGCTGCCTCAGACATCAGCTGCAGCTGCCTCAGACATCAGCTGCAGCTGCCTCAGACATCTGCTGCTGCTGCTGCCTCAGACATCAGCTGCAGCTGCCTCAGACATCTGCTGCTGCTGCTGCCTCAGACATCAGCTGCAGCTGCAGCTGCCTCAGACATCAGCTGCTGCTGCCTCAGACATCAGCTGCTGCTGCCTCAGACATCAGCTGCAGCTGCCTCAGACATCTGCTGCTGCTGCTGCCTCAGACATCAGCTGCAGCTGCCTCAGACATCTGCTGCTGCTGCTGCCTCAGACATCAGCTGCAGCTGCCTCAGACATCTGCTGCTGCTGCTGCCTCAGACATCTGCTGCTGCTGCTGCTGTCTCAGACATCTGCTGCTGCTGCTGCATCAGACATCAGCTGCAGCTGCTGCTGCCTCAGACATCAGCTGCAGGTGTGGCTGCAGGTGTGGCTGCAGGTGCCTCAGACATCAGCTGCAGGTGTGGCTGCAGGTGCCTCAGACATCAGCTGCAGGTGCGGCTGCAGGTGCGGCTGCAGGTGCCTCAGACATCAGCTGCAGGTGCGGCTGCAGGTGCCTCAGACATCAGCTGCAGGTGCGGCTGCAGGTGTGGCTGCAGGTGTGGCTGCAGGTGTGGCTGCAGGTGCGGCTGCAGGTGCCTCAGACATCAGCTGCAGGTGCGGCTGCAGGTGTGGCTGCAGGTGTGGCTGCAGGTGCCTCAGACATCAGCTGCAGGTGCGGCTGCAGGTGTGGCTGCAGGTGCCTCAGACATCAGCTGCAGGTGCGGCTGCAGGTGTGGCTGCAGGTGCCTCAGACATCAGCTGCAGGTGCGGCTGCAGGTGCCTCAGACATCAGCTGCAGCTGCAGGTGCCTCAGACATCAGCTGCAGGTGCGGCTGCAGGTGCCTCAGACATCAGCTGCAGCTGCAGGTGCCTCAGACATCAGCTGCAGGTGCGGCTGCAGGTGCGGCTGCAGGTGCGGCTGCAGGTGCCTCAGACATCAGCTGCAGGTGCGGCTGCAGGTGTGGCTGCAGGTGCCTCAGACATCAGCTGCAGGTGTGGCTGCAGGTGCGGCTGCAGGTGCCTCAGACATCAGCTGCAGGTGCGGCTGCAGGTGCCTCAGACATCAGCTGCAGGTGCGGCTGCAGGTGCCTCAGACATCAGCTGCAGCTGCAGGTGCCTCAGACATCAGCTGCAGGTGCCTCAGACATCAGCTGCAGGTGCCTCAGACATCAGCTGCAGCTGCAGGTGCCTCAGACATCAGCTGCAGCTGCAGGTGCCTCAGACATCAGCTGCAGGTGCCTCAGACATCAGCTGCAGGTGCCTCAGACATCAGCTGCAGGTGCCTCAGACATCAGCTGCAGCTGCCTCAGACATCAGCTGCAGCTGCAGGTGCCTCAGACATCAGCTGCAGGTGCGGCTGCAGGTGCGGCCGACTTTAAACAAACGTTCTGAAAGAAAAGCTGCTCTTCAGTCTGCGTTGTCGTGCTCCACCTCGACACAAACAGGCTGCAGCTGCCGTGTCAACAGCTCAGCACCGATCTGCTGCAGCTGCACAACAGGTGTGTGTGGGCTCATGGGAATCTGAACCGGCGAGCGTTTGCGTGCCTGTGTGTGCGCAGGTGATTCTGAACGTGTTTGTGTGTGCTGTTTGTTCAGTGCTGGAGCAGCAGGCTTGACCTTTTCTGAGCCAACAGGAGCTGCTGTTTGAGGCTCTCTGACATCAGTCCTGCAGGTCTGAGACCGGCGTTACGCAGCATGAAAGTTAGAGGAATTTGTTTGAAAAAACTGAAAAATTTTAAACTTATCGGTACGCACTAAACTGTGTGCTCATTCATAAAAATCAAGAAGGAGCAAAATGTTCATGTTTTTGAAACTGTCATATTTCAAAACTGGCTGAAGGTTTGAAAAAGCTGAAACAAGTGGTAATCGCTGAATGTCTTGTGACCCATTTAAAGCTTGAATGGTGTCTCTAGCTGAAAGCATGCAGAAGTAGTTAGGTTGGAAAGAGGAAGATGATTTGGAAGAGCTGAAAGCAGTTTCCATTCATTTGAATGACGGGAAAATTTGAATAAAAGTTGAATATCTTAAAAAGTGTAAAAGTTAAAAAACACCAAAAATGATAGCAGGAATCTGCTGAAAGAGCCGAACGTTTTGATACCAAAACTGTAGAAATAGCTGAAAGTATGCAGGAGTAGTTAGGTGCCAAAAACTGTCGGAATAATAATAATAAAGAGAAACAGGAACGTAATAGTGAGAATGCCTTAAAGCATAAATCTTTAGAAATGAAAGAGTGGACTCTCTTTGTCACATGAACATATGTGGTCAGTACATTATTTTGTCAGCATTTTAACGTGTCTTCCCGGATCTTTTTTATCACCGTTTGGGCACTTTTTGCCGTTCAGTTTGACTCTGCTTCACTTTCCTCTTCAGTCAGTTTCCCCTCAGCTGACACAGGGAACCTCTCCGCTCGGCGGTTAGCTTACGAACTCGTTCTTCACCTCCGTGTGAGCCAGTGGCGGCTGCTGACTTTTAAAACAGGGGAAGCCCATATTACGCTTGGCTAAAAGCATGTCAACTACATTTGGTGTTGCTAACTGCTTAGCTGCGAGCATAGCCGCCATTGTGACAAAACTACTAGCTAACACGACAAACAAATGCACAACAGGAATAGGATTGACAAAACTTCTAAACAACAAGGATGTGTTTCTTATCTACAGTGTAATATTTACAAAAGTGTATGTGTGTGAGGATGGAAATGGAAACGATGGGAAATGAGTGAAACTCCGACAGCACTTTCACAGACAACCAGACTGAAGTTCCAGCGTGCTTCTCCCCGCTTAAAAGTTCGGCTGCCACAGAATCTCTCATGATGGACACACACTAACTCCAATCATCACGACACAGCCCCTCATATTGACACGCCCACGTCTAATCTACCCCCAGAGACGCCGGGCAGCCTCGGAAGTGATGAGTTTTTGTGGATTTAGCCAATGATGACCTAGAATTGTAGAAAAAGCTTGACTCTCCCGCCCCCTCCTGAAGCCGGGCAGCCCTCGGCTCGGAAGCCCGGCTGTTAGTGGCGGCTTCATAACGTGATTTCCTCAGTGAACAAATCACTTCATTAAGCTACAGGACACCATGTTGTAGTTATGAGAGTAAATGCAGTATTGGGCATATCTTGTGTTTTGTGAATAACTGTTTTATCGTCAATTTAACATTGAAGATGTAGCAGTTTGGCCAGAGAATGGGAGAGGCTGCCCGGCTTCCCGTGGTGTCTCTGAGTAGCCGGTGTGAGCGTGTTCCCGGCCTGTACCTGAGGTTTGTTATGAAGCCGTCAGCAGAAGATGCGCAGCTCTGAGAATGCAGTGAAAAAATGGTGTTAGGGGTCATCTCTGTTCTTTTTATAGGCGGCAGCGGCCTGTTGTTGTGCTGACAGAGTTCACAGCTTGTGTCGACCTTTCGACTGAAACCGAAACCGAGCTGCATCAGCGTTGCGTTCTGGTGAAAGAATCCCAGAAAGACTCGAGCCGCGGTCAGGAAGTGGAAGCAGCCGCGTTCTTTAACGGCGGGTCCAAAGGCTGCTGAACCGGTGACTCATGCAAAGTGAAATACCAAAGAGCAGCATGTGTCAGCTTTAATAAGAGCTCCTCCGACATTTTTCTTAAGTGACGGTTCAAGGCGGCTCACAGAGGAACAAAGAGGACGGACAGCTGCTGCCTGAGCAAACTAACGCAAACTGGATAAAATGAGCGAAACTCATACGGCTTTTCTACGACTAACTTCCTCGTGCGGTCTTCAAATTCTGTTTGCACTGGAAAATATCAAAGTCTTACCAAGTATATTTGTCTCATTTCTAGTCCAAATATCTCATTACACTTAATATAAGACACAACTGCCTAACAAGCACTATTTCAGCCAGATATAGGGACTTGTTTGAAGACAATACATCTGGAATATCTTGTTAAATGAAAAAGTCTTGAAAACAAATTGTTTTGAGTCACATATCATATGAAACAAGCTTTTTTTGACATTTAAAGAGGTTTTTAAGATAATTTCAAGATCACTTTGATCTCAAAAGTCCTAAATATAAAAATGTAAATGTAAAAATGTAAAAATCTATTTAAAAAACAGTTTAGAAATTTAAAAAACTATTTAAAAAACAGTTTAAAATGTAAAAAACAATTCTAAAAAAAGTTAAAAAATGTGAAAAACAATTTAAAAAAACAGTTTAAAAATGTAAAAAACAATTTAAAAAACAGTTTAAAATGTAAAAAACAATTAAAAAACAGTTTAAAATGTAAAAAACAATTTAAAAAACAGTTTAAAATGTAAAAAACTATTTAAAAAACAGTTTAAAAATTTAAAAAACTATTTAAAAAACAGTTTAAAATGTAAAAAACAATTCTAAAAAAAGTTAAAAAATGTGAAAAACAATTTAAAAAAACAGTTTAAAAATGTAAAAAACAATTAAAAAACAGTTTAAAATGTAAAAAACAATTTAAAAAACAGTTTAAAAATTAAAAAAAAATATTTAAAAAACAGTTTAAAATGTAAAAAACTATTTTAAAAAAAGTTTAAAAATGTAAAAAACAGTTTAAAAAACAGTTTAAAAATGTAAAAAACTATTTAAAAAACAGTTAGAATATAATGGAAATAAATGTACATGTGGTGCTTATGGCTCAGTGACAGCACTGGCAAGTGTTCTGGGGGTCGTGAACAGGGCCTAACTTGGCTCGTGGCAGGTGCTGCGTGGGTCAGATGAGGCCCATATGTCAGCTTGGCTATGGCTTAAGGCGACGGTGTTGGAGTCAGGCGTGGCCCGGAGGAAATGCTCAGTTAGCATCACCATTCAGGAACAGTTACAGGCCCGAGAAAACTGCAGATTTAAGTCCTGAACGGGCCAAACGTTCGCTTTCTGGTGTGCAGTGACACGCAAGCAGATGATTCACTGTTTCACGTGACCGAGCTGATTAACTTTGTCTTTCAGCTTTAAATGTTCAGGGAAAAGTCCTTATTGGGTGTTTTAAGTGGGAGTTCATCTGCCAAGTTTAGAAAGTTTCACAGCTTCTCTCATCTAAAGACAGCAGATGAATAACTTTACAAACACTGCAGATCTCTCAGAATCACAACTAAATTTTTCTGAGATTATTTCCCATCATGCATCTGGTGGAAATTCTTAAAGGGATAGTTCGCCTCTCTGACATGAAGCTGTGTAACATCCCATATCAGCAACATCATTTCTGAACATCTTCTTACCCCCTGCTGCGTCCTGTGAGCAGAGTTCCAGCCTCGTTTTGGTGTTGATGCACGGTCTACACAAAATAACTTTTCAGAAATGAGTCAAAATAACAGAAAATATTGAACACTTCTGACAGGATGTGCTCCTAACTTCACACAGGCTGCCCTGAGTTCCCATCAGGTGTGTGACGGAGGCCAGTTGTGGAGTTTTCAGGAAGCAGCTGAGCTCTGATTCCTCCCCACCTGCTTTAGTGCCACGTGCACATCTCTCCTGGCGTCTGTGAGCGTAAATCAAACGCACCTCGAGCCCGGTCACATGCCCGCACGTCTGCGTTTGGCAGCGAAACGATTGGCCGGTCGGCGCTGATGTGAGCGGTCTTTTCATCAGCCTGTGTGTGATGAGGGCGGCTCCAGAGGTGCAGGGCGGAGGTATCCATCACGCCCCGCTGATGCGCCTGCCAGTCGTTAGGAAATAAATGAGACGTGGAACACGCTCGCTGTGACTCATCAGGTTCAGCCTGCGGCGACGTTTCTGTCTCTGAAACACACGTGAACATCTCTGTGCAGAAATGAGGAAATAAGTTGATGTTTCCGACAGATTTACGCACCTCGAACACACAGTCGTTTATCTCAGCCGCTTTAAGGAAGGAGGCGCTCTCACAGATGTTTCTGTCAGAGATGTTTCTGTTACAGATGTTCCTGTTACAGATGTTCCTGTCAGAGACGATTCTGTTACAGATGTTCCTGTTACAGATGTTCCTATTACAGATGTTCCTGTCAGAGACGATTCTGTTACAGATGTTCCTGTTACAGATGTTCCTATTACAGATGTTTCTGTCAGAGACGATTCTGTTACAGATGTTTCTGTCACAGATGTTCCTGTTACAGATGTTTCTGTCAGAGACGATTCTGTTACAGATGTTTCTGTTACAGATGTTTCTGTCACAGATGTTCCTGTTACAGATGTTTCTGTCAGAGACGATTCTGTTACAGATGTTTCTGTTACAGATGTTTCTGTCACAGATGTTCCTGTTACAGATGTTTCTGTCACAGATGCTTCTGTCACAGATGTTTCTGTTACAGATGTTTCTGTCACAGATGTTTCTGTCAGATGTTCCTGTTACAGATGTTTCTGTTACAGATGTTCCTGTTACAGATGTTTCTGTTACAGATGTTCCTGTCACAGATGTTCCTGTCACAGATGCTTCTGTCACAGATGCTTCAGTCACAGATGTTTCTGTCACAGATGTTCCTGTTACAGATGTTCCTGTTACAGATGTTTCTGTTACAGATGTTTATGTTACAGATGTTTCTGTTACAGACCTTTCTGTTACAGATGTTTTTGTTACAGATGTTTATGTTACAGATGTTTCTGTTACAGACCTTTCTGTTACAGATGTTTTTGTTACAGACGTTTCTGTTACAGATGTTTCTGTCACAGAAGTTTCTGTTACAGATGTTTCTGTTACAGAGGTTTCTGTTACAGATGTTTCTGTTACAGATGTTTCTGTTACAGAGGTTTCTGTTACAGAGGTTTCTGTTACAGACGCTTCTGTTACAGATGTTTCTGTTACAGATGTTTCTGTTACAGAGGTTTCTGTTACAGATGTTTCTGCTGGTGGTGGATGAGTTGCTGAGGGCCTGAACACATAAAAAGGTGCTTTTAAATCTTAAATCTGAGGATTGGTGATGAAAGGTGCAGAAAACAACGAGGGTTTTTATTCTCGTGGCAGGTTGTTGGACATTTTCTTTGTCTGATTGATGTTTTTTATCTTGTGGTTTTATGAGTTTTGTGTTTTTTTTACAACCCCATCTCACGTTTAATTAGCTGTGAAGCTGTTTTCACCAGGTGACTGTATGTGTAGCTGTGCTGACGGCTGACATCTGCCAGCACCTTTTTAATCTCAGTGAGACCCGTTCCTGGTGTAACCATAGAAGAAGTCAGGAATCAGGGTCTGTTTTTTGGTGGATCATCCTTGTTTTGCTCATGTTCAGCCTTCCTTTTAGTGTCAGTCCTTGTTGGAGTCGTTTCCTCAGCTCACTAACCTCAGCTGTGCATATGTCCTGCATCCTGAAACGTCCTCGTTGCTCCTCGGGTCTCTTTTAGTTTGTTTGTCCTACTTTTGCAGCGCTTTTCGTGTAGTTTGGATAAACCTTTTGGCCACTTTATCCACCAGTCCTCAACCTCCTGCATGCAGAACCATCAAAAAGATCCCAAGTGCACAGTTTACACTGGGAGGGGTTTAACCTCTGACCTTTAATGTGGAGATCGCTGGTCCACATCCAGTCTTTCATTCCTTTCGTTTGCTTCCATGATTATTTCCGTGATTTGTGTTTAGCTCAGAGGCAGTGATGGATGTGTCAAGGCTGCGTCCATCCTGGCTCTGATTCCCACCTGCTCATCTTCAAACAGGATAGACTGACAGAAAACCTCATTCATGGAGGCAACTTCAGCCTCAGATAATCTCTTTAATGCGACCTAATAGATGTAATATCTGCATATAAATAACAGAAGATATGAGAGATTTTATGGAAAACTTTCCAGAAATGAGTCAAAATAACAGAAAATATGAGATTATATGGAAAACTTTCCAGAAATTAGTCAAAATAACAGAAAATATGAGAAATTATATGGAAAACTTTCCAGAAATTAGTCAAAATAACAGAAAATATGAGAGATTATATGAAAAACTTTCCAGAAATGTGTCAAAATAACAGAAAATATGAGATTATATGGAAGATTTTCAGAAATGAGTCAAAATAACAGAAAATATGAGAGATTATATGGAAAACTTTCCAGAAATGAGTCAAAATAACAGAAAATATGAGAGATTATATGGAAAATTTTCTAGAAATGAGTCAAAATAACAGAAAATATGAGAGATTATATGGAAGATTTTCAGAAATGAGTCAAAATAACAGAAAATATGACAAATTATATGGAAAACTTTCCAGAAATTAGTCAAAATAACAGAAAATATGAGATTATATGAAAAACTTTCCAGAAATGTGTCAAAATAACAGAAAATATGAGAGATTATATGGAAAACTTTTGAGAAATGAGTCAAAATAACAGAAAATATGAGATTATATGGAAGATTTTCAGAAATGAGTCAAAATAACAGAAAATATGAGATTATATGGAAAACTTTCCAGAAATGAGTCAAAATAACAGAAAATATGAGAGATTATATGGAAAATTTTCTAGAAATTAGTCAAAATAACAGAAAATATGAGAGATTATATGGAAAACTTTCCAGAAATGAGTCAAAATTACAGAAAATATGAGAGATTATATGGAAAACTTTCCAGAAATGAGTCAAAATAACAGAAAATATGAGATTATATAGAAGATTTTCAGAAATGAGTCAAAATAACAGAAAATATGAGATTATATGGAAAACTTTCCAGAAATGAGTCAAAATAACAGAAAATATGAGAGATTATATGGAAAATTTTCTAGAAATTAGTCAAAATAACAGAAAATATGAGAGATTATATGGAAAACTTTCCAGAAATGAGTCAAAATAACAGAAAATATGAGAGATTATATGGAAGATTTTCAGAAATGAGTCAAAATAACAGAAAATATGAGAGAATATATGGAAGATTTTCCAGAAATTAGTCAAAATAACAGAAAATATGAGAGATTATATGGAAAACTTTCCAGAATTGAGTCAAAATTACAGAAAATATGAGAGATTATATGGAAAACTTTCCAGAAATGAGTCAAAATAACAGAAAATATGAGATTATATGGAAGATTTTCAGAAATGAGTCAAAATAACAGAAAATATGAGAGATTATATGGAAAACTTTCCAGAAATGAGTCAAAATAACAGAAAATTTGAGAGATTATATGGAAAATTTTCTAGAAATGAGTCAAAATAACAGAAAATATGAGAGATTATATGGAAGATTTTCAGAAATGAGTCAAAATAACAGAAAATATGAGAGAATATATGGAAGATTTTCCAGAAATTAGTCAAAATAACAGAAAATATGAGAGATTATATGGAAAACTTTCCAGAATTGAGTCAAAATAACCAAAAATATGAGATTATGTGGAAAACTTTCCAGAAATGAGTCAAAATAACAGAAAATATGAGAGATTATATGGAAAACTTTTCAGAATTGAGTCATAATAACAGAAAATATGAGATTATATGGAAAACTTTTCAGAAATGAGTCAAAATAACAGAAAATATGAGAGATTATATGGAAAACTTTCCAGATATGAGTCAAAATAACACAAGATATGAGAGATTATATGGAAAACTTTCCAGAAAAGTGTTAAAATAACAGAAAATATGAGAGATTATATGGAAAACTTTCCAGAAATGAGTCAAAATTACAGATAATATGAGATTATATGGAAAACGTGGCAGATCACAAAGTAAAGACATGAGGGGGAGGTGGGCAGCGGAGGTCCAGCTGGCTGATGGCCCGTCAGCCTCATCAGCACCTCCCCAGTGTGTCTGTGTTAGGACACAAATTCCTCATAAACACCAACAGCTCGTGGGCTATAAATACTCCGGCTGAGCACCTGCACAGCGCTGCTATTTAAAGGCTTTTATAGTCAGGGTAATGTTTACAAGTAGTTTGGATGGAATGACAACACACACACACACACACACACACACGCACACACACACACACACACACACACACACACACACACACACACAGTGAGCTTTTCTGCATTAATGCTGCCATCACAGAAGTGGAAATGAGCTGACAATGAGCAGTTAATATTTTATTTAACATTTTATTTAACATTTTATTTAACAGTTTATTTAACATTTTATTTAACATTTTATTTAACAGTTTATTTAACATTTTATTTAACATTTTATTTAACAGTTTATTTATTGAATTAAATGTAAGAATCGAACATTAAAAGATTGGTACCACTCGGCTGTTAATCAGCTGCTTTGCTCAGTTAATGTCAGAAGCCTCTAACATGATGCAGCGGTTTGAAAAATCACTTTTATTTATCCCCATGTGCCAAACACTCATCATCATCATCATGTGGAATTAGCACAACACTTGACTTTTTAATGATCACCGGAGAACTTTTCTCTTTTAACATGTAACAGCAGCTTTTATATCTGCAGATTTGAGCCACCTGAGCTCGATCAGAACCATTTCTGCCTCTTAAAGCAAATCATCTCTTAAGTTTTTATGATCACTTCACACAAATTCAGTTTATTAGGTTTTATTCTCTTTTTTATACCTTTCGAGTCCCCTTTGCTTCGGGACGTAAACGTTTTTTGATGCCTGAGCGAACGTAGTTTATGGAGCTCGTTCTTTAGGGAGTGAAGACGAGGAGAAGTGAGACAGACGTGAAAATAAAGGCTGGTGATGAGAGAGAGGGGCAACGTGCACGTTAAAATAAATCGTTAGCTGCAAAGTGTGTGAAAATGTCCACCTGCGCCGCAGATTTACTGCAACCAGCTTCCTTTTTAATCCGAGTCACATTTAATGTTTCTGCTGCTGTGTGACGAGCAGGCGGAGGGCTTCAAACACACAGAGACCACATTTCCCAGCAGCCCCCTGGCTTCCTGTCACACCTTGTGTGTTTAAAACAATGTTCCTCAGAGGAAGACTGGAAGGGATCTGCATGTTTCTGCCTCTGCAGAGCAGAATAGTTTCAGTGTAAAGGACGAGGGAGCGAGCCTAAGCTGGACCCCGTGACCTCTGACCCCTCAGACGTTTGTGATGGTGGAAAATAACCAAACACGGGATCACGGGTTTCTATGCATTTTACTGAACTGATGAGGCGAAGTCCCTCATTTCATTATACGATGTGTGAAACTGTTCTGGAAATGTTAAAATAACAGAAAATATGAGAGATTATATGGAAAACTTTCCAGAAATGAGTCAAAATAACAGAAGATATGAGAGATTATATGGAAAACTTTCCAGAAATGAGTCAAAATAACAGAAAATATGAGAGATTATATGGAAAACTTTCCAGAAATGAGTCAAAATAACAGAAAATAGGAGAGATTATATGGAAAACTTTCCAGAAATGAGTCAAAATAAGAGAAGATATGAGAGATTATATGGAAAACTTTCCAGAAATGAGCCAAAATAACAGAAAATATGAGAGATTATATGGAAAACTTTCCAGAAATGAGTCAAAATAACAGAAGATATGAGAGATTATATGGAAAACTTTCCAGAAATGAGCCAAAATAACAGAAAATATGAGAGATTATATGGAAAACTTTCCAGAAATGAGCCAAAATAACAGAAAATATGTGAGATTATATGGAAAACTTTCCAGAAATGAGTCAAAATAAGAGAAAATATGAGAGAATATAGCGAAATGAGCTTGAAAATGCAGAAAAATCCACGAAAAGACCAAAATGTTGCAGTTGGATGTAATTTTGATGAACTGAAATGTGAAGTTCTTGGTACAGGCTCAAAGATCGGCTCATTTATTAGATTAAAATCTTCTTGTTGTGCTCAAACACCTTCAGCTTCAGATGAGCTGAAGCTCTGAGTCTCTGACAGAAGGGGCATTGATCCCAGCAGCCAATCAGATGAGAGCAAACACAGCAGATTCTCTGCTTCTTCACGGGAAAAACACAACAGAATCAATGCAGTCCAGATGAAATAAAACGGACGATATAAACTGGTCTCACGTGGCGTGACCTTCAGAACCGCATCAATATGTAGGCGTATCCGGGAATAACCATAAAACCCGCCGCTGACAGGAAGCCTCGGGTGGGGCTTATTTTAAGCAGGAGGAGGATCCAGTTGCCAGTAATCTGTTCTGTGGCATTTTCCCGGTCCCATGTGGAGGCCCGGCGTCTCAGCCGGGTCAGATCGGGACGCGGCCAGCAGGCGCCACCGGCCGAGCTCTGGCCCACTTCTGGCTGCGCTCGATGGAGGTCCTCACCTCTGAACAGCTGACTGCGTTTCAGTAGTTGTTCTGGAGCGTTTCCCATCATGCACTGTGGTGGAGGCGGGCGGTGTTAAAGCTATCGATCCAGCAGCCAAATGTCTGATTGGATTCAAACTCTTAAAGTTCAGAAAGGTCAGACGGCCGGCAGGATGAGAGGAAAGACTGTTCAGAGCCAAAATCTGAATTTTTAAACATTTCTTCTGCATAAAAGGTAGAATACCAGAAAATATGAGAGATTATACGGAAGATTTTCCAGAAATGAGTCAAAATAACAGAAGATATGAGAGATTATATGGAACACTTTCCAGAAATGAGTCAAAATAACAGAAAATATGAGAGATTATATGGAAAACTTTCCAGAAATGAGTCAAAATAACAGAAAATATGAGCGATTATTTGGAAAACTTTCCAGAAATGAGCCAAAATAACAGAAAATATGAGAGATTATATGGAACACTTTCCAGAAATGAGTCAAAATAACAGAAAATATGAGAGATTATATGGAAAACTTTCCAGAAATGAGTCAAAATAACAGAAAATATGAGAGATTATATGGAAAACTTTCCAGAAATGAGTCAAAATAACAGAAAATATGAGCGATTATATGGAAAACTTTCCAGAAATGAGTCAAAATAACAGAAAATATGAGATTATATGGAAAATTTTCCAGAAATGAGTCAAAATAACAGAAAATATGAGAGATTATATGGAAAACTTTCCAGAAATGAGTCAAAATAACAGAAAATATGAGAGATTATATGGAAAACTTTCCAGAAATGAGTCAAAATAACAGAAAATATGAGCGATTATATGGAAAACTTTCCAGAAATGAGTCAAAATAACAGAAAATATGAGATTATATGGAACACTTTCCAGAAATGAGTCAAAATAACAGAAAATATGAGAGATTATATGGAAGATTTTCCAGAAATGAGTCAAAATAACAGAAGATATGAGAGATTATATGGAAAACTTTCCAGAAATGAATGCATTTGTGTTGCAATGCAATGCGTTTAATGCCTCAGTTAATGAGTTTATTATGAGTTTGTGTCCAGTTTTAGATCAGAGCAGGACTTATAAAACTGATCTGGATGGAAGGAAGTCTGTAAAAACCCAATAAATGACACAGCAGAACAAACCAAAATGTTTGATCAACATCAGAGGTGGAATAAGATGAAGCTTTAACAGACGTTAAGCATGAAGCATCCCTGCAGATCAGCGATACTCACTATTTTTTTCACAAGAGCCACATTGGCAACAAAATCAAGGTTAGAGCCACTTTTACCACAACATACTAAAGTCCCCTTTTGCAAATATGCATTTCTACATATAAAACATCCCACAGAAAAAGAAACAACACAGCCAATACATTTTCAATTCAGACCACATTTACCTTAATACTGGGATGAGCAGAAGCTGGCGTGCATGTGCTCGACTTTCTTCATGTTGTATTTGTAGTTTGTTGTTGTAATCATAGTGAGACATTCAGGATGAGCATGGTTTTTTTGCTGGTTTTTGTCCTTTTTTAATTAAAAACCGATCCATTGTCCCTGCATCTCGCGCTGGCTAAAGGAGCTAGCGTGCGCTGGCTAAAGGAGCTAGTGTGCGCTGGCTAAAGGGGCTAGCGTGCTCTGGCTAAAGGAGCTAGTGTGTGCTGGCTAAAGGGGCTAGCGTGCTCTGGCTAAAGGAGCTAGTGTGCGCTGGCTAAAGGAGCTAGCGTGCGCTAGCTAAAGGAGCTAGCGTGCGCTGGCTAAAGGAGCTAGCTGCTCTGCGGTCAAGTGTGACGGTGGTTTAAGCGGGCTGCGTTGCCAGGTTTAACAGAGCCCCCATTAGGAAACACCATTAAGTCTTAATTAATACTTAATAAAAATACTTAACACTGTGCAGTATTCACTGTGTGCTATTTGAAAAAATTATTGTTATTGTTACCATATTGTTATAAGCTACCAATTAAAGCTTGAGGAGCCGCACAATGAGCATCTCTGATGTAGAGAGTCACTAAACCAGCAGTCGCCTTGTTGAGCCTTTTGTTCATTCAGCTGCTTTATCGATAAAGTTTTGGATGGACCCGAGGACAATGAGATGAGGATGTTTTCTCTTTAACGTACCTGAGATGAAAGATTTTGGCACAAAGCTGAGAGGTTGGATCCATACTACATACTACATACTACATACTGCATACTGCATACTTCATACTCATCGATCAGACAGTATGCAGAGCGTTTACCCACAATGCATTTCGCTTTTGCCCGAGCCGAAATCAGCCGGCCTGAAGCTGATTTCTCTTAAGCTCTAAACTCTGTAAACTTTAGCAACATTTGAAACATTTTCAGGAGAGAAAGTAGTCGTTTAGATCCCCAACGTGTTGAAAACCTGACAAAATACCGGCTGTTTACAATTTTGTTCCCACGAATTCGGCGCTACTAAAGCTAGCCGCAGTGACCAACGCACTTCCTGTTATTTTCACAAAATAAAATACCCGTTGCCTTTTATCACAGGGAAAGCCATTACCATACAATTGGTGCTTTTGTTTTGAAAACAGGAAGTGAACCTACCCTCGTTGTAGCTAGCTTGAAACTGCCGTTTTGACAGGAAATGACGATCGGCGACGTCACGTTACGTTGCATCTTGGGTAGTTTGAGTATGAGTAGTAACCTCATGATGCATACCCAACATTTCAGAGAATCTAGTATGCATCCGGGAACTTAAAAAAGTTAAAGTCAGTATGAGTAGTAGGAGTAGTAGGAGAAGTATGCGGTTTGGAACACAGCCATAGAGCGGGTCAGAGGACTCACCCAGGGGACACATAGTTACCAAGGCAACGCTCATGATAAGCCTGGGTTCCTGAGTTCCAAACCGCATACTTCTCCTACTACTCCTACTAACTTTTTGAGTTAGTATGAGTTAGTATGAAGCTTCTCAGAGCCCCAAAGGTTCAGGACACGGCTCATTTTTCTCAGAGTCTGGTCCTGCATTTTATGCCTTTTTTCTCCACGGTTCAGCAGCTCTGTGCACGATGATGAGTCATCAACACTTTGTCTTCCAACGAGGACACCGACTAAACACACCATTTACTGCTATAACCCCACAGAGAGGAGGAGAGCTGCTCAGGAGCAGAGAAGGAAGCAGAAAGTGGGGGAACTGGGGCTGTTTTTACAGGAGTTTTGGGTCATACTTTGGGTGTTACAGCCTGGACTAAAGGTCTCCCCAGTGGTGCCAGAGTCAGTCTGACGTCCCCACATGGACGGTGTTTGCTGGCTGTGATCCACCACGAGCTGTCAGAGGCTGCTACTTTGAATCTGACTGAACAACGTGACGTTTAAAGCCGAACAGTTTGAGTTTATCTCTGTCTGCAGAGAAGTTGGGATTAACCGGCCTGGCGTCTGAGGTCGTGTCGGGCGACTGGGACGCTGAGACGATGCATATGGATGCGGCTCGTTCTGAGCAGTGTTGGTCAAGTTACTTTTAAAAAGTAATTAGTTACAGTTACTAGTTACTGCTCCCAAAAAGTAATTGAGTTAGTAGCTCAGTTACCACGTTGTAAAAGTAATTAGTTACTCAGCAAAGTAACTGTGGCCAGGCGCGTAGGCAGACATAATAAAACGGGTGGGCCCAGAAAAAAAATCAGACGGGCCCAACTTTTGGGTTATTATAAGGTGTAGGTATTATAATACAGCGTTTGAAAAAGTATGCCTCGTTAGGACATCACAAGCGACGTTATCACTTACAGCACTGGCAAAGTGAGCACACGTCAGACACAAGTGCTCTATAATGCAAGCCACACACACGCGGGCGCGCACACACACACGCACCTACACACGCATTCAGTGCAAGTCTGGTAGGCTACTGGGCTCGCCTCGGCCTAAACCCAATACTTCCATAGTTATAGGTATTTAAATAAGGCACGGTTTAAAAAATTAATTCCCAGTTAAATGACACATCTCAGCCAACTGCACAGACGCTGTGTGCACAGTTACACAGACGCAAAGTTTCAGATACAAGCACCCCATAGGCAATGCAATCAGCAACGCAACACTTATGTTAAGTCATGTAAAGTCCTTTAAAATAAAGAATCAAAACATGTCCGCAGCATGACAACAGGTTGGCTCGGCGGCCAAAACACATCCTCAACATGAAAACAGTTTGGCTCGGCGGCCAAATTATGAAATTGACCAAAAATGGAAACCATGGCTTAGAAGAAGGCCAAATAGAAAAAAAGTAATTAGCACTTACATTTGATGAATCCTTTTGATGCATGCTACTAGCCTAGAAATCTAGACACCCCTAGCGACCGCAAATTGAATTTGCTCCGGCTTTTTGCTGTACGGGTCTGGCTTGCTAGGCTAGCATGCTGCAGCAAGAGAGACGTTTTAGAAGGGGAGGGTCACGCAATTACAATCTGATTGGCGTTTCAAGATGTAGCGTAAGCATTATGCCACCCAAAATTGATACTCTGAAAATGAATTAATAAAAGTCACAGAAGATGAACCAGATTTTTTTTTTTTTTTTTTTTTTTAAGAAATGTATTAATTGTCGCTCACTGCTAATGCAATACGGAATACAATGAGGCAACAGGTGACTATCGAGTACTCGCCATTCTCATTGGATGGGGCGGGCCTGGCTGTCAAGTGGGCGGGCCCAGGCCCATCCAGGCCCACCCGTGGCTACGCGTATGACTGTGGCGTTATTTTTTACGTTCTATAACATCTTTAACATCAAATAACAGAAAATATGAGAGATTATATGGAAAACTTTCCAGAAATTAGTCAAAATAACAGAAAATATGAGATTATATGCAAAATGAAATGGTAATTGAGTTAGTAACGCAGTTACCACGTTGTAAAAGTAATTAGTTATTCAGCAAAATAACTGTGGCGTTATTTTTTACGTCCTATAACATCTTTAACATCAAATATGTTTATATTAACTGATTGAAGAATAAAAAAACTACATACAGTCATTTAGAACATTCGGTATTTATTTGAACTGTGATGCATAGAAATAAAAACATAAATATTGAATATAAAATGGTGATGGTGGTCACCTGTTTCTGAGCCGAAAAAATACATTTATATATTTTTTATATTTATATTTATTATATTTTTATATTTATTTTTATATTCATTTTTACATTATATTTTTGTATTATATTTTTATATATTTATATATATATATATATATATATACTTTATACTCTCAGTAACGATAACGGCGTTGTAACGATGGGGAAAGTAATTAATTAGATTACTCCGTTACTGGAAAAATAAGGTTAGTAACGCCGTTAGTAACGCCGTTAGTCCCAACACTGGTCCTGAGTAAGCCTCAGCAGAGGCTGAGAGTCATCAGCGTTTTCAGGTGATCCTGCTGGATCCACTGGATCCCCTGCAGCCTGATGCATGCACCCAGCTGAGAGCTGCCGTGCTGAAGCTGGCAGGAGATCAGCAGGTGCAGGAACCCACCAGCCAAAGGTCAAACGGTGTTCCTCCTTCTGATATCTGATGTGAGCTGAAGCCCAAACTCTGAGTCAGAGTCTGATCCGAGCCTCAGATCAGAGACGTAAACCCTTCGCCATGTTGCAAATATGTCCTATTTTTGGAGAGGTTTTTAGACCAGGACTTTAGGATGCAATAGCTTTTGTTTAACATGCTCCACATTCTCCATTGAGGGTTTAAATTCAAGTAGATACTTGGGGAAAGACATCCAGCCATCTCCAGCTTTTTATTACCTTCATTAAGTCTACATTTCAGATCATTATATACAACAAAAACATCCGAAAATGTGAAAAATCGCCCTTTTTTTTCAGCAGCAAGGGGTTAAAGCTACGGAGGGGGGGGGGGGTACACGATAACAAAAAAAATAAATAAAGCTATGAACTTTGCAGATATATGCTTTTTTAAAATCAAAATGCATTTATTCTATCAATACAAGACACAAACAGAGATAATAAACCTTTTTTTCTGGCCAGTTTTCTTTGGATGGACAGGCCATTTCTCAGGGGGGGGCAGGGCCCCCCCTAGCCCCCCCGTAGCCACGCCCCTGGTCAGGAGCCTGCAGAGTCTGATCCGAGCCTCAGATCAGAGACGTTCTGGTTGTTCTGCAGCTTTCAGCCCAAAGAACGAGGCGTCAGGAGCCTGCTGACCGGGACGGACACCACAGAGTCACAGAGGAACGTTTAAAGGCCTCAGAAAGGCAGATTTAAATAAAAAGCTCTGGCAGCTGTTGACAGAAGCAGCGAGACCCAGAGAGGCAGAGCGTGGTCCTAATAGGAAGTGATTTAATCAGCCACGAGGGACGAAGAACAAGAGAACAGCATGACACGCACACACAGAGGGAATAACAGAATGGAAGAGACAAGGTGGGGAGGACGGAGAAATAGGATGAATCTAACTGGGTCGCAGCATGTGTGAGTGTGTGTGTGACAGGCAGAATCAATAGAAAGCTTATTAGGCTGATCAGCATCTCACCAGCTTTGTGAGGACAGAGGAGTGTGTGTGGACGGCTTCTTCTTCTTCTTCTGTGGTTGTCTTCTCACCGGCTGGTGTCTGAGGGTTCTGATCGGGGCTCCAGTTCAGGCCAGCTTTGATCTGGGACTTTATTTTGAACGTACGTTTGCGTCCCTCCATCCTGTGAGGTCAAACTGAGGCCTGAACTGTGCCGAGTCTTGGAAAGAATTCAGTCCAAAGCTGATGTGAAACATGAGAAAATTAGACTTAAATGGGACTTTTTGCACTTGATGGCTGCTGTTGTTGTTGTAACTGTCTCCTGCAGCTCTGCCAGCTCAGATCCGTCAAACGGTCGAACAAACACTCTGAAAGCTTTGCAGATGCTTTAATTTTTGCTCTAAAACATGGAATCTGAGCTGTTTCCCTTGAAGAAGTGATGCTTTTTAAACTGTGAAAGCTTTGCAGATGCTTTAATTTTTGCTCTAAAACATGGAAATCTGAGCTGTTTCCCTTGAAGAAGTGATGCTTTTTAAACTGTGAAAGCTTTGCAGATGCTTTAATTTTTGCTCTAAAACATGGAAATCTGAGCTGTTTCCCTTAAAGAAGTGATGCTTTTTAAACAGGAACAGTGAAAGCTTTGCAGATGCTTTAATTTTTTCAGTAAAACATGGAAATCTGAGCTGTTTCCCTTAAAGAAGTGATGCTTTTTAAACAGGAACTGTGAAAGCTTTGCAGATGCTTTAATTTTTGCTCTAAAACATGGAAATCTGAGCTGTTTCCCTTAAAGAAGTGATGCTTTTTAAACAGGAACAGTGAAAGCTTTGCAGATTCTTTAATTTTTGCTCTAAAACATGGAATCTGAGCTGTTTCCCTTAAAGAAGTGATGCTTTTTAAACAGGAACTGTGAAAGCTTTGCAGATTCTTTACTATTTGCAGTAAAACATGGAATCTGAGCTGTTTCCCTTAAAGAAGTGATGCTTTTTAAACAGGAACAGTGAAAGCTTTGCAGATTCTTTACTATTTGCAGTAAAACATGGAATCTGAGCTGTTTCCCTTAAAGAAGTGATGCTTTTTAAACAGGAACTGTGAAAGCTTTGCAGATGCTTTAATTTTTGCAGTAAAACATGGAAATCTGAGCTGTTTCCCTTAAAGAAGTGATGCTTTTTAAACAGGAACTGTGAAAGCTTTGCAGATGCTTTAATTTTTTCAGTAAAACATGGAAATCTGAGCTGTTTCCCTTAAAGAAGTGATGCTTTTTAAACAGGAACTGTGAAAGCTTTGCAGATGCTTTAATTTTTGCTCTAAAACATGGAAATCTGAGCTGTTTCCCCTGAAGAAGTGATGCTTTTTAAACAGGAACTGTGAAAGCTTTGCAGATTCTTTAATATTTGCAGTAAAACATGGAATCTGAGCTGTTTCCCTTAAAGAAGTGATGCTTTTTAAACAGGAACAGTGAAAGCTTTGCAGATGCTTTAATTTTTGCTCTAAAACATGGAAATCTGAGCTGTTTCCCTTAAAGAAGTGATGCTTTTTAAACTGTGAAAGCTTTGCAGATGCTTTAATTTTTGCTCTAAAACAAGGAAATCTGAGCTGTTTCCCTTAAAGAAGTGATGCTTTTTAAACAGGAACTGGGAAAGCTTTGCTGATGCTTTAATTTTTGCTCTAAAACATGGAAATCTGAGCTGTTTCCGTTAAAGAAGTGATGCTTTTTAAACAGGAACAGTGAAAGCTTTGCAGATGCTTTAATATTTGCTCTAAAACATGGAAATCTGAGCTGTTTCCCTTAAAGAAGTGATGCTTTTTAAACAGGAACTGTGAAAGCTTTGCTGATGCTTTAATTTTTGCAGTAAAACATGGAATCTGAGCTGTTTCTCTTAAAGAAGTGATGCTTTTTAAACAGGAACTGTGAAAGCTTTGCAGATTCTTTCATTTTTGCAGTAAAACATGGAAATCTGAGCTGTTTCCCTTAAAGAAGTGATGCTTTTTAAACAGGAACAGTGAAAGCTTTGCAGATGCTTTAATTTTTGCAGTAAAACATGGAAATCTGAGCTGTTTCCGTTAAAGAAGTGATGCTTTTTAAACAGGAACTGTGAAAGCTTTGCAGATGCTTTAATTTTTGCAGTAAAACATGGAAATCTGAGCTGTTTCCCTTAAAGAAGTGATGCTTTTTAAACAGGAACTGTGAAAGCTTTGAAGATGCTTTAATTTTTGCTCTAAAACATGGAAATCTGAGCTGTTTCCGTTAAAGAAGTGATGCCTTTTAAACAGGAACAGTGAAAGCTTTGCAGATGCTTTAATTTTTGCTCTAAAACATGGAAATCTGAGCTGTTTCCCTTAAAGAAGTGATGCTTTTTAAACAGTGAAAGCTTTGCAGATGCTTTAATTTTTGCTCTAAAACATGGAAATCTGAGCTGTTTCCCTTAAAGAAGTGATGCTTTTTAAACAGGAACTGTGAAAGCTTTGCAGATGCTTTAATTTTTGCTCTAAAACATGGAAATCTGAGCTGTTTCCCTTAAAGAAGTGATGCTTTTTAAACAGGAACTGTGAAAGCTTTGCAGATGCTTTAATTTTTGCTCTAAAACATGGAAATCTGAGCTGTTTCCCTTAAAGAAGTGATGCTTTTTAAACAGGAACTGTGAAAGCTTTGCTGATGCTTTAATTTTTGCTCTAAAACAAGGAAATCTGAGCTGTTTCCCTTAAAGAAGTGATGCTTTTTAAACAGGAACTGTGAAAGCTTTGCAGATGCTTTAATTTTTGCTCTAAAACATGGAAATCTGAGCTGTTTCCCTTAAAGAAGTGATGCTTTTTAAACAGGAACTGTGAAAGCTTTGCTGATGCTTTAATATTTGCAGTAAAACATGGAATCTGAGCTGTTTCCCTTAAAGAAGTGATGCTTTTTAAACAGGAACAGTGAAAGCTTTGCAGATTCTTTAATTTTTGCAGTAAAACATGGAAATCTGAGTTGTTTCCCTTAAAGAAGTGATGCTTTTTAAACAGGAACAGTGAAAGCTTTGCAGATTCTTTAATTTTTGCAGTAAAACATGGAAATCTGAGCTGTTTCCCTTAAAGAAGTGATGCTTTTTAAACAGGAACTGTGAAAGCTTTGCTGATGCTTTAATTTTTGCTCTAAAACATGGAAATCTGAGCTGTTTCCCTTAAAGAAGTGATGCTTTTTAAACAGGAACTGTGAAAGCTTTGCTGATGCTTTAATTTTTGCAGTAAAACATGGAAATCTGAGCTGTTTCCCTTAAAGAAGTGATGCTTTTTAAACTGTGAAAGCTTTGCTGATGTTTTAATTTTTGCAGTAAAACATGGAAATCTGAGTTGTTTCCCTTAAAGAAGTGATGCTTTTTAAACAGGAACTGTGAAAGCTTTGCAGATGTTTTAATATTTGCTCTAAAACATGGAAATCTGAGCTGTTTCCCTTAAAGAAGTGATGCTTTTTAAACAGGAACTGTGAAAGCTTTGCAGATTCTTTAATTTTTGCAGTAAAACATGGAAATCTGAGCTGTTTCCGTTAAAGAAGTGATGCTTTTTAAACAGGAACAGTGAAAGCTTTGCAGATTATTTAATATTTGCAGTAAAACATGGAATCTGAGCTGTTTCCCTTGAAGAAGTGATGCTTTTTGGAGGCCTGGCTGCCAGTTTTCAGCCATGATGAGGTGAACTGGTCTTATAACGGACGGATTGACAGCCTCCTCGGCTGTCTGCTGCAGAAGTAGAGCAGCGTGTGAGAGCATCCGTGACAAAGCTAAAACAGGGTGATGAGCCGGCTCGTCTGACCTCCTTTGGTGCTAAATTAAAACGAACCTGAATATTGACGCCTAATGAAGGCAGGTGCGTGTGTGAGACTGAGAGATGACGAGGCTTAAAGACGGCCTCTCTGGGAGATTTATCTGAGTTTGGAGCGAGAGGACACGCAGCACGCAGCTGCTCTCTGGATGTTTTTCTGGAGAAAAGCTTCTGGAGGAACAACATGTTCATGTTTTCTGAAGTCTGCAGGAGCAGAAATCTGCCCAAACGCCTTCAGATCTCCCCTTTCTCACATCAGACATGTCCTGCTCATGTTTACTTTGTGTCCAGTTTCCTCAAATGTTTTAAGGACACACTGCACACCATGCTGAGATATGCCAAGTTTTCAGCTAACAGCTCTTTGGGAATCAGCTTGTTGCTGCAGAAATCCTGTTTTCTGTCTGTCACACTGTGTTATCTTTGCTGTTTTTCACACTTGCAGCTAAAGAAATGTTTTTTTTGTTTTATTTTGTGTTTTTTTTGTTTTTTTGTCTTATTTGGTGTTGTATTTGTTTTATTTTTGTTTTTCTGTTTTTTTATTTTATTTTTTGTTTTTTGTGTTTTATTTTGTGTTTTTTTGTTTTATTTGGTGCTGTATTTGTTTTATTTTGTTTTTTCTGGGTTTTTTGTTTTATTTTGTATTTTTTGTGTTTTATTTTCTGTTTTTTCTGTTTTATTTGGTGACTTTGGGTCAGATTTCCTCCTGTTCATCTGCTGTAGATAGTTCTTTAGGCCTGACACTTCTTCTTCTGTCCTCCACTTGTCCAGTTTCCTCAAATGTTTTAAGGACACACTGCACACCATGCTGAGATATGCCAAGTTTTCAGCTAACAGCTCTTTGGGAATCACCTTGTTGCTGCAGAAATCCTGTTTTCTGTCTGTCACACTGTGTTATCTTTATCTTTTACGCTTAAAGAATTAATTGTGGCATCGTTTATTTTGAAATATTATCATATTTATAACTTTTAGATTGTTTATAATTATGATAAATCTATCGGTTATCAAAAGAAATTACTTTTAAAGAGTTAAAACGTATTAAATAAGCTTAAATATCTACGTTTGGGATGAAACGGATCAGATTAAGATAATTAATACTAAGCTTCAATGGTCATTTTGCAACTTTATTCCTATTTTTACATGAAAACTCTTAAATCCAAATTTGTTATGCAATTAAAATGTATAAAAGCTTCCAGTTTGGGCCCAAAAACCCTTTTCTGTTTTTCATAGATGCAACTAAAATCTTAATTCCAGTCTAAAACCCACAAAGAGCTTCTAGATTATTCATTTCTGGTGGCATAAAACAGTTTAATCATTTCATTTATATTAATTGTTCCATAATTAGTCATTAGATTATATCTTATATTCCTTTTTTAAGCTTTAAATTGAATCTTATTTACTTTTTCTTGATGTTGAATAGCATATAATTCTTATTATTGTCTGTTTTTTCCTACTTTTCTACTTTTAGACGTGATAACGTTCATTTTTTTGGGATTAGGATTTTTTTTAAACTGAATTTCTTATATTAATTTGACTCTTTTGGTAACTGAAAGCAGTTTTAACGTAAATGTACAAAAAAGTTGAAACTATGAAGCTGTTTTTCACAGATGCAGCTAAAGAAATGGGAACAAATGATGTGTGTCTGTGACAGGCTGCTGGGAACAAAGTGCCTAAAGATCCAGTTTAAAATGTGGACACAACACTGGTTCATCCCTTGAGTTAGGAGCCTTTTCTGTTTCTTTGAGCACAGATGCTGATGATCAGGAGCTTTAAACAGTTCTGTTTCTGTTTCTTTGAGCACAGATCAGGAGCTTTTTCCTTCCTTTTCTCCTCGGTTCTCTTCTTTAAACGGTCGGTGTTGGAATAAATTCACAGAATCAGTTCTACATGTTGGAGAAAGAAATAAAACAGATGAAATAAAAAGCTGCTTCTGAAAAACTGAGGGAAGGAAAGAGGGAAAAATATCAGTTTATTCCTTCGTTATCAACCTTTCTAATCAGTCTGCTAAGGTCTCACCTTCCTTTTTCCTTCCTTCCAACTTTTCTCTTCTTTCCTTCTTTCTTTCTTTCTTTCTTTCTTTCTTTCTTTCTTTCTTTCTTTCTTTCTTTCTTTCTTTCTTTCTTTCTTTCTTTCCTTCCTCCTTTCTTCCTTCTTTCCTCCTTTCCTCCTTTCTTTCTTTTTTCCATCCACCTCTTTCTTGCTTGAGTTTTTATTGTTTATTTTCCTTTTTAAAAAGTTTTTGTCAGAACTCTTTTGATCCTTTTGTAAACACACACACGTGCACACGCGCACACGTGCACGCTCTTGACCTGCAGTTGCTCTGAGCGCGCTCTGCTGTGACACACCTGTCACTGAGGTGTGTGCGTGTCTCTAATAATACCGCAGATGCATAACTTTCTGTGTGTTTGTGTTGCCCGGTCGGGACCTTTCCTGGTGAAAGTTCTGACCTTGTGGGGACCAAAGCCCGATCCTAATGAGGCAGAACATCATTCCTGCGGTTCTGGTTCTGGTTCTGGTTCTGGTTCTGGTTCTGGTTGGGTTGGCCGGTGTGCGTGTGGTGGTCGGCGTGATGAAACAACATGGTGGGCAGGAGACGGGAGGCCAGACGGGTCATTTTCTGTGTCCCAGTTTGAAAGCGACAGCTGAGCGACAGATATGCCAGGAGGGGGGAGGAGGGGGAGGGCGGGAAGAACAGACAGAAAAGGAGGTGAACAAAGGAATGCAACTGAACTGGAATGAATGGGAACTGTTGGAGTGGACTTTGGTTAGTCTGTACGGAAGCCCGGAGCGGCCGTGGTGCGTATAAACTTTTTTTTATGGATTTCTCCAGATAACGAGTTAATTTACCGATGGTTCTCGAGGCCACTTTTTCTCCCCAGTCCGCCCCTGTTTACATGTGTTTATATGTGTTTACATGTGTTTATATGTGTTTCTGGCAAAGGTTTTTACCCATTTTTACCCCCTTTCATTGAAAACTGAATAAAGTAGCCTATGAATCAAACATGGAATGTGGAGCGTTTGTTTAAATGCACAAAAGCAAATTCCGCTGGTGAGATAACGAGTTATTTATCTCGTTATCTCAAGATAACAAGTTATTTATCTCGTTATCTCGCCATAATGAGTTATTTATCTCGTTATAACGAGTTATTTATCTCTTTATCTCGAGTTATTTATCTCGTTATCTCGTTATAACGAGTTATTTATCTCGTTATCTCGTTATAACGAGTTATTTTTCTCGTTATAACGAGTTATTTATCTCGTTATCTCGTTATAACGAGTTATTTATCTCGTTATAACAAGTTATTTATCTCGTTATCTCATTATAACGAGTTATTTATCTCGTTATAATGAATTATTTATCTCGTTATCTCGTTATAACGAGTTATTTATCTCGTTATAACGAGTTATTTATCTCGTTATCTCGTTATAACGAGTTATTTTTCTCGTTATAACGAGTTATTTATCTCGTTATCTCGTTATAACGAGTTATTTATCTCGTTATAACAAGTTATTTATCTCGTTATCTCATTATAACGAGTTATTTATCTCGTTATAATGAATTATTTATCTCGTTATCTCGTTATAAGGAGTTATTTATCTCGTTATCTCATTATAATGAGTTATTTATCTCGTTATATCTCGTTATTTATCTCGTTATCTCATTATAACGAGTTATTTATCTCGTTATAACGAGTTATTTATCTCGTTATCTCGTTATAACGAGTTATTTATCTCGTTATCTCGTTCTAACGAGTTATTTATCTCGTTCTAACGAGTTATTTATCTCGTTATAACGAGTTATTTATCTCGTTATAACGAGTTTTTTATCTCGTTATATCGAGACAACGATAACGGCACCTCTCGTGCATCATTCGGTAACCATGGAGACGGCCTGGTCCCCTCAGCTGGTCACAGATGAAGTCGACTACATCAGCAGGATCACTGAGGTGTAAACGCCTGCTGAGCTGCAGTCGAGCCGGCCGTCTGCTTAAAGGACGCGGGCTGACATGAAAGTTATCTGTACAAGACAAACAAACTGCGAACACATAAAACAGGAGAAAAAGTGGCCTCGAAAACCATCGGTAAATTATCTCGTTATCTCGAGAAAACCATCAAAAAAAAGTTTATACGTGCCACGGCCGCTCTGGGCTTCCGTAGATCTGTAAAGTGCTGAGGCGAGTTATTCTGTGAGCTGGAGCTAAATAAACAAAGTGAGCTGAGAAAATAAATAAATGTGTTATTAGGTGAGAAGAAGGATGGAGAATGGGATGAATGTGGAGGAAGAAGGAAAAGATTTAGAGGAGGAGAAGAAGAAAAGCTGGAACCTAAAAGGCAGAAACGAGCGACAGCTTCCAGCATTCTTTAAAATACACATTTTCCTTTCATTCATAGGTCCCATTTCCTGAATTTCTTATATTAATTTGACTCTTTTGGTAACTGAAAACAGTTTTAAACATAAATGTACAAAAAAGTTTAATCTATGAAGCTGTTTTTAACACATGCAGCTAAAGAAATGGGAACAAATCTTAATTCCAGTCTAAAATCCACAAAGAGCTTCTAGATTATTCATTTCTGGTGGCATAAAACAGTTTAATCATTTCATTTATATTCATTGTTCCATAATTAGTCATTAGATTATATCTTATATTCCTTTTTTAAGCTTTAAATTGAATCTTATTTACTTTTTCTTGATGTTGAATAACATATAATTCTTATTATTGTCTGTTTTTTTCCTACTTTTCTGCTTTTAGACGTGATAACGTTCATTTTTTTGGAATTTCTTACATTAATTTGACTCTTTTGGTAACTGAAAGCAGTTTTAAACATAAATGTACAAAAAAGTTGAAACTATGAAGCTGTTTTTCACAGATGCAGCTAAAGAAATGGGAACAAATGATGTGTCTCTGTGACAGGCTGCTGGGAACAAAGAGCCTAAAGATCCAGTTTAAAACGGCTTCTTTGCTCAGTTGGACACAACACTGGTTCATCCCTTGAGTTAGGAGCCTTTTTCCTGCCTGAATGGTTCATAGCTCAGAGTTAAGTGGCTTAATGAAGAAATAATGGACTGAAGATGAGGGAAGAAGCAGAAAATGTCCAAAGAGAAACTCTGAAAGATGGAGAATGGGATGAATGTGGAGGAAGAAGGAAAGCTGGAACCTAAACGGCAGAAACGAGCAACAACTCAGGAGGTGAAAGTTCGCTGCTGCGGTTCAGATCCTCCAAATACAACAAAGTACACGTTTCCCTTCATTCATAGGTCCCATTTCCTGCTATAAGATGCTGCTTCCTGGCTACATATTTTCTCCGTGCCGCTGATTGCTTCTGATCGTTGGAAGCCCGGCCGGGTGCCTCTTACACTGAGGACCCGTCGGGGGAGCAGACTGCTGCTGAGACACTGATTTTTACACGGAAATTAAATTACTGCTCACAACTATTTCAGGAAAATCTGTCTGCTGGGAGAAAATACATGTTTACTGTGAAAGGTTTCAGTCTTTTATGAGCGGGAGGGACAAACTGAGGAGCTAAAACCTGTAAAAACATCTGCTTTTCTCCTGTAAATACTAGGGCTGGGCAACGATTAACATGTTTAATCTAATTAATCACATGATTTCCCTGATTAATCACGATTAATCTCATTTGTACGCAGAATCCAAAAATGAATCCAAAAGTAGTGTATAGCTTTTAGCATTTAGCTTTATTTTAAATGTGCTGCCATATGAATGAAAGTGCCATAACATTTGTTGTGCAAACACACTTTTAACATCAGCATCTTTCTGTAGTTTTTATGTAGAAGCCTCGCTCCACTGTCTGTTTCCTTGAATGACTTGCTGCTATCAGTTGTGTGTTTTGCCTTTAAGTGATATTTTAGACTGGAACTACTACGCTGAGAAGACAATTCAACTTGGCAGTGTTTACAGATGACTTTGGTTCTGTCGACTCCGCCGTCTGGAAGAACTTTAAAATGAAAATGGCCGAGTAAAAGTTCCGTACCCTTCTCCATGTTTGGTGGATCCGCCGATTACTTTCTTTTCCTGTTCCACAGCAGACAGCAACAGACTTTTACAAAATAAAAGCCTGTGAGCAACAGACTTTTACAAAATAAAAGCCTGTGAGCAACAGACTTTTACAGAATAAAAGCCTGAGAGGTTTAACAGAGCTACAGAATATCCAAGCAAATAAAAATACTTTTGAGTTCAGCCATTTAGCTTTTTAATTCCTCCTTCTGTAGCTCATCAAACATAATCAAGTCAGCCTTTTACAAAAAGAAATATTACTAAAAAAAACACTAAGATACTAAATAATGAACAATATTTCAGAACATGTTTTAATCTCACTGTATTACAGTCAGTAAATACTTCTGCAAAAGGGAATATTGCAAAATAAAAAGGCAGAATCTTAAATTAGGAGTACCTGATAAGTTAATAAGTTATTCTCCTGATTGAGTAGCCTTTTAAACTAGCCTACACTGAAAAAAACTCAAAAAACCCTTTGTAAGTATTTGCACTCAGATGATTTAAGTAAGATTTAATGCTGCAATATCAAGTAAATTTTACTTACCATAAAACATAACAGTTGTGATGATATTAGGTAACATTTACTTAATTACATCTAAGATTCAAGTTATATTTATTTAAACAAATTACGTAAAGTCTACTTGTTTTTCATAGGCAGGAACATCATTTTACTCCAAATTTTAAGTAAATGTTATATATCTGTAGTATTTGCTGTTATGAAGTAACTTAGTAGATTTTAACGATACACTTTCAGAGTAAAGTTTATGTAGTATTTCTAGGTTTATGTACATACAACTATTAAACATTTAAATTGTATGAGGAAACCTAAGTAAAACTTACTCTTCCCCCATAATTCATGTATTACGTTAATAAAATGTTTAATTTAGAAGCTCTAGTTCTTACTGAATCGTAAAAATACAAGGTAGAGATTATGACAGTTACTCTAATAGAGTTTACTTCACCAAAAAGTCACTTTTTTCAGTGTACCCACTCTTTACCCATTTATAATGCCTAAGGTAGTTTAGTAAATACGCTATAATAGGCAGAATAGGATATTTTCTCGCGTTTTTCATGTGCCGTGGAACCAGAGACTGTTTCAGAGACGGTGTTTTCTTTTCCTGGCCTCTCTTTAGGGTAGATTCAGTCTCCTCCAGGGTAACTTTGGTCCCTTTGTTGCCCTCTTTGCCCGGTCAAAGGCAGCTTTCCCTTTTCTGATGATGGGTTTAATGGTTTTCTGATCTCTACCTCTCCGTAACTCGGTGCCTCTTCAGGAAACAAGTTTAAAGCTTCATGCAGAGATCATGTGACACCGCTCACAGGTGAACCGTATTCTTCTCATTATGTGAATCCTGAAGGTAACTGGTGGCACCAGATCTTATTTAGGGGCCTCAAAGCAAAATATGCACGAAACTAAACTTTTTTATTGATCCTTTTTGCATAGAAAACCCTCAAAAATCAATTTAACCCCCAAAAATATGAATTAAAAGCAGCATTTACTGTCTGTTGGATTGAACATGAGCACTCTACTTATGACCGTTGTGTTTGTTAACTTCAGATGCAGAGATTCTACCTTTCCTTCTGTCCTGAAGGAAAAAGCGAGTCGGTAAATAAGAGTGAGCGGGTGAATAATGAATGCGTGTCGGCGTGTTTGAGCACAGCCGTGATGTCAGGGCGTAACCTCAGCTGAAAGGTGACTCGCTCCACTCATCTTTTCCTGCTCATCTGACACCTGCAGAGCCAAGAAACCCCCCCGAACACCGTCCACTCAGCCCACAATGAGACCGACGGGAACCCGATGTCGTCACTTACAGGAATATCGATGAGCCGAGCCTTCTTTTTATAGCTTTAGCCTCCATTTCTGTTGCTTTTAACTTCACATCTGGTTCAACAATGAGGGATTCTGATTCACAGCTTTCACTCATAACAAATCATCATGACAGAATAAATCATTTCCCACTGATTTCATCCATCTGCAGGCGCCCGATCTTAAAGTCTATCTGCACAAATTATCTCTGCTTATACCTCTTGTGGTCTAGGAGTAGAATGAGAGTCTGTTTCATAGAGCTGACTGTTCCTTGGGAGGAATTAGTAGCAGAAGCATATGAAAGGAAAAAGCTTAGATATGTGGAGCTGGGAGTAGAAGCAGAGCAGCGAGGATGGAAGGTTAGAATCTCTCCAGTGGAAGTAGGATGTAGAGGATTTGTTGCAAAGTCTGTTGTCTCATTGTTGAGGGAGCTGGGTGTAAGTGGACAGAGTGTGAGGAAAATAGTGCAGGAAGTGTCAGATGAGGCAGTAAAGTCCAGTCAGATGCAATAGCAGCTGGGGGCCCAGCAGGGGGGGCACTTAGGGTAAACAGACTTTTGAAAAAGTAAAGAAGAAGTTCAAGATATTTAAGTGGAGGGTGTGGCTCGTTAGCCTGACTACGTCATACTCACGATTCTAGTCAGAATGTGAGTCTGATACCGCTGGATAGAGTTTTGAGTATGGGGCGTGTTTCAACCGAACCAGGAGAAAAAAATGCCTCTTCGCTCAATTGGATAGACCTACAACCAATCAGAGCAACGTAGTATGTGACGTAGATTAAGCGACACACACTTGTTGTAGGAAGGACGGCAAAAATATCTTTTCTATCCGATAAAAGCCTTTATCGCGTTCCTCTGTTCGTCTTTCAAAATGAATGCAATGTGGAGATCCTGTAGAACAGACTCGATGGCAGAATCTACACACCCTAGCTCTCCAGCGGCAGCCGTGTTTGTTTCAAACGAAGTCAAACCAAGCGCTCTGTAGTGACGTAGTTGATAATGTCCCTGTTGATCATCTGTCCATCATCGTATAAAGCCCGCCCTGGGAATCTGATTGGGTCGACCGATTCTTGGTCGGGCATAATGATTTCCCAACTGAGCAGAGCCAGACCCAACTTCCCGATCAAAACATTTATGGGCGGGGCTAAGTTCGGCTGGCACCCAGGCTAGTGGCCCGTGGGAGCCTTTTGAAACCAGGCGGCCATTTTAGGTGAGTTGGCCTGTATGGCTTTGTTTTTGCTGGCATTTTTGCTGATTATAGGACTGTTTAGGTGAGTTTGTCTGCTGAATATGCTAGTGTGTCTTATCCAGCCTCCACCTCTGGTACCCTCTATACTTTCATTACCCCCTACCCAAATCAGGGTTTGAATCCCATTCCTACTTTTTGGCTGTGAAAGATGGTTGTTGTGGTGTGAGGAGCAGTGATGGCTGGCATCTGGGATGCCAGTGATCACTCTCTAGCCTCCTGGAGGTGTCGTGGGCCCAACTAGACGAGACTCTGATGAAAAGAGGTTCCCACCTGATGACCCCAATGATATGTTGGTCAGCACTGCTCACTGATTTATATTATAGGGAATTATTCACTGAGTCTGGTCCATTTTTTCTTTAGCACAAGTTTATTGTGTTTACCTTAAAAAAAAGATACTGCAACTCACTGCTTGATTCACAGTCACTGGTTCTTGAAAATGAAGCGAAGGCATCTAAAACCAGTAAAAACATAGCAGGAGTTCTCATTTTAAGAGCGCAGATTTTATCCCGATAGGAGCCTAAAGAGGCTCCAAATGTAAACTTGGAAAACTACAAACAATTTAAAGGACAAAGCCTCAAAATTCAAAATTTAAACCGAATTTCACGTTGCTTGTGGTTGCAATTCAGGAGAAGCAGAAGTAGTTGTCTTAACAGGAAATGACAACAACAATCGTGGTGGACAGCCATTTTAATCTCTGGGATATCCCATCACATCTGGGAAGAAGAGTTGTTTGTTCGTCGGCTCAGATCAGAAACAGCTGGTGAGTCGCGTCATTTCAGTCTGTGGAGGTCAGACGAGATTCTCCGTGAACTTCAAATCAGACAAAAAACACCTTGAGAGGGTGTATAAACTTTGATATCGTTTATCTTCTCTTATCTACAAATTCTAAACGTGAGTTTTTTTTAAACAGAAAAATCTGTAATTACTCATTTTGATGCATTTATCTCGAGATCACGAGTGGATTCTTCTGTTATCTCGTGATGACGCAGCTGGTGTTTGCATACGTTAAAGCAACGCGGGAGAAGTTTGTGAACCTCTACCTGCTTCTTACTCGTCACTCCTGAAAGCTGCAACACTTTGCTTTGCTTTATGGTCGGGGGACTTTTTTTTTTACGTGCGTGTATGTGCATGTGCGTTACATCACACAACTGTAGGAGGAGCCAAAGAGCAAAAAAAGGCCTCGTTTTCTCGTGTTACTTCACCTTTTTTATCTTGTTTTTTTTTTTTTTACTAAAAATCAGCCTTTTGTTTTTCTTGAGATCATGACGTCATCATAAGAAAATGCGGCTTGAAAATGAGCGATTCCTCTATTAATATGTCATTTCATCACCACTTAAAATTAATTTAAGGCACACGTGTAATTCTGCTGCAAGCTGCAGCGAGTTTAGTAAATGTCTGTTGTTGTTGAGCGCAGACGGTGGCATCTGTGGGCGTAGAAAAGACTTTCACTCAGTGGGGTTACATGGCCCTGAAAGGATCGGATTATTGGCTAAATTACAATAAGATTGAGTTATTAAGTGCACGTAGACACCTTAATCTGACTAAGAATTGGATCGGATTCAGACCCCGAGATAACTGGGCTGAGAGTCACTCTAAACCTGCTTGTAGACGCTGAAGCACGTGGTGAATTAGACTTTGCGTTCTGCGCATGCTCCAGATGTTTTCCCGGGGTCGTGACCCGGAAGTCAAAGGAGACGATATTCTTGTTGTGGTCGCCGTCAGAAAGAAACAAACAACGCGAGGATAATTTCCCAACTATAGCTATAATCGAATTAACGGCGCAATTGGAAAGAAAGTAAAAGGAAAGGAAAGGAAAGGAAAGGAAAGGAAAGGAAAGAAAGCAAAAGGAAAGGAAAGAAAGCGAAAGGAAAGGAAAGAAAGCAAAAGGAAAGGAAAGAAGGCAAAAGGAAAGGAAAGAAAGCGAAAGGAAAGGAAAGAAAGCAAAAGGAAAGGAAAGAAAGCAAAAGGAAATGAAAGAAAGCGAAAGGAAAGGAAAGAAAGTGAAAGGAAAGGAAAGAAAGCAAAAAGAAAGGAAAGAAAGAAAGCAAAAGGAAAGGAAAGAAAGCAAAAGGAAAGGAAAGAAAGCAAAAGGAAAGGAAAGAAAGCGAATGGAAAGAAAGCAAAAGGAAAGGAAAGAAAGTGAAAGGAAAGGAAAGAAAGCAAAAGGAAAGAAAGCAAAAGGATAGGAAAGAAAGAGAAAGGAAAGGAAAGAAAGCAAAAGGAAAGGAACGAAAGCAAAAGGAAAGGAAAGAAAGCAAAAGGAAAGGAAAGAAAGCAAAAGGAAAGGAAGCGAAAGGAAAGAAAGCGAAAGGAAAGGAAAGAAAGCAAAAGGAAAGGAAAGAAAGCAAAATGAAAGGAAAGACAGCAAAAGGAAAGAAAGCAAAAGGAAAAGAAAGAAAGCCAAAGGAAAGAAAGCGAAAGGAAAGAAAGCAAAAAGGAAAGAAAGCGAAAGGAAAGAAAGCAAAAGGAAAGGAAAGAAAGTGAAAGGAAAGGAAAGAAAGCAAAAGGAAAGAAAGCAAAAGGATAGGAAAGAAAGCGAAAGGAAAGGAAAGAAAGCAAAAGGAAAGGAAAGAAAGCAAAAGGAAAGGAAAGAAAGCAAAAGGAAAGAAAGCAAAAGGAAAGGAAGCGAAAGGAAAGAAAGCTAAAGGAAAGGAAAGAAAGCAAAAGGAAAGGAAAGAAAGCGAAAGGAAAGGAAAGAAAGCAAAAGGAAAGGAAAGAAAGCAAAAGGAAAGGAAAGAAAGCAAAATGAAAGGAAAGACAGCGAAAGGAAAGAAAGCGAAAGGAAAGGAAAGAAAGCAAAAGGAAAAGAAAGAAAGCCAAAGGAAAGAAAGTAAAAGGAAAGGAAAGAAAGCAAAAAGGAAAGAAAGCAAAAAGAAAGGAAAGAAAGCAAAAAGGAAAGAAAGCAAAAGGAAAGGAAAGAAAGCGACACAAATGGAAAGAATGGAAAAAAAGCGAATGAAAAGAAAGCGAATGAAAAGAAAGCGAATGGAAAGAAAGCGAATGGAAAGAAAGCGAAAGGAAAGAAAGCAAAAGGAAAGAAAGCAAAAGGAAAGAAAGCAAAAGGAAAGGAAAGAAAGCGACGCAAATGGAAACAATGGAAATTAGGCGAATAAAAAGAAAGCGAATAAAAAGAAAGCGAAAGGAAAGAAAGCGAAAGTAGAAACAACGCGATGGAGAATGCTCCGTTGGGCATCGAGTTTGTGCAACAAGCAGCTCATCACAGACCAAATGTAGAGGGACGTAGCTTCATCTGGCTCTGCGTTCTCCATCTTTCTCCAATGCCTGAGTTTGTTGTTGTTGTTGGTGGTGAAGAGGTCAACAGGAAGTGGCTCTATTAGCAACAGCTGGAATGGGTACAGCGCCACCTATCATACCGGGGTATGACACGCTTTGTGCCTCTGATCCCATTCATTCACCGCCATATATCCAAGGAGAATTACCCTTAATAACTCATTCTTACTGTAATTTAGCCAATAATCCGATCCTTTCAGCGCCATGTGACCCCACTGAGTGTGTGATGTTTTTATTGTTTACATGTGAAACCAGTTGTTTAATGATCAAAACAGTAAACAAATGGTTAAAGTTAGACGATACCTTAAAGTTGTAATTTGGACGTGTTTGGGATCATTTTCTATTCCGATTCGGCCCGTTAAAATGATCGAACAATCATATAATCTAAATATTTAAGAAATTTGTTACAATTTCTTTATAATTCTTGGACGAAACCAATAAAAAGGTCACATTTTCTAACTTGTAATACTTGTTCAGCTCAGTCTGATTGTAGTTTAGCCAATAATCCGATCCTTTCAGAGCCATGTGACCCCACTGAGTGAGTCCACTCCAGCCAGGAGCTGAACTCCATGTGGTCCCAGTGTTTGTGGGTGATGGGAAAATCAACTCTACTCGGCTCAATAATAAGAATAACCCTTTAATCTTGAGGTAATGTGGTTATTTCTGCAGAAACAACTGTTTAAAAGTTGCTTCCTTTCCTGAAACTTTCAGACTTTTGAAATTAAAATTATTTTTTATTCTTTTTGTCTCCGTGTAATTGGCTTCTTCTTTAAAAGACGTAGTGCCGTCTCCTGCCGTCCAGTCAGGAGTGCGATGTGGTGAACGGGGACATCCCTGAAACAGAAAGGTGATGACGGGTTGCCAGGTTGGAGGTTGTTGGTCCCCCTCTGTATCTCTGTGTGAACAAACAGCTGCAGCGTGCGGCGCTGCCAGGCACTCGGCTGCCAGGCTTTTGTTCCCCCTCCCTGTCAGGGTCACTCAGTCTGGCAAGAGTTGTGTTCGCTGCTCCGTGCACGCACACACACACACGTGCACGTGCACGCAGGGCTGCGCCTCCATCATTTTAGAGGACATTACATTAACTCAGATTTATTTTCTGGAAACTTAACACAATCCAGCCTTCCCATAAACCAACTCCAGTCCTCACAGTGAGACCGAGGAAACGCATCCACCTCCGTACGTGCACACACACGTGCACACTCACGTGCACACACACGTTCACGGCCTGAAGGGGATGCGAGCAGACTTGCAGTCAAACACAAGAAGACTCTTCATGCAGATTTACATCTTCATCGACTCTCTCCGTCACTTCTGTCTCCGCCGCTTTTGGACATGATGGTGCTAATTACCCACAATGCCGTCTGCTGCCTCCCTGTGTGTGTGTGTGCGTGTGCATGTGTGTGTGCATGTGAGTCATTCTCCAAAAATCAGCAGCTGATGACAGAGAAGCTTTTGGTTAATTCAACACCACCTCTTCAGTCTCAACTCGTTCCTCCTCTGTGTTCCTTTCTCTTCGGACTTTTTCTTTCTTTATTTAAATGTTTTTAGATGTTTTTCTTTTGCTTTAGTTTCCCGTCCGTCCTTATTTTCCCTCCCTCCCTGTTTTCCCTCCTCTCATCTTATCCGAGCACACATTCTTCCCATCTCCTTCACACTCCTCTTTGCTCTTCTTCTCCTTCAGCGCTCCTTACCCTGAAATTCATCCAAACACGCTCCCTCCCTCTGAGGGAAGGAGGGAAGGAGGGAAGGAGGGAAGGAAGGAGGGAAGGAGGGAGGGAGGGAAGGAGGGAAGGAGGGAAGGAAGGAGACTGAGGGAAGGAAGGAAGGAAGAATGGACAGAGACTGAGGGAAGGAGACTGAGGGAAGGAGGGAAGGAGGGAAGGAAGGAAGGAAGGAAGGAAGGAGACTGAGGGAAGGAAGGAAGGAAGGAAGGAAGGAAGGAAGGAAGGAAGGAGACTGAGGGAAGGAAGGAAGGAAGGAAGGAAGGAAGGAAGGAAGGAAGGAAGGAAGGAGGGAGGGAGGGAGGGAGGGAGGGAGGGAGACTGAGAGAAGAAGGGAAGGAGGGAAGGAAGGAAGGAGGGAAGGAGGGAAGGAGGGAAGGAGACTGAGGGAAGGAAGGAAGGAAGGAAGGAAGGAGGAAAGGAAGGAAGGAAGGAAATTTTCACAAAATAAAATACCCGTTGCCTTTTATCATAGGGAAAGCCATTACCATACAATTGGTGCTTTTGTTTTGAAAACAGGAAGTGAACCTGCCCTCGTTGTAGCTAGCTTGAAACTGCCGTTTTGACAGGAAATGACGATCGGCGACGTCACGTTACGTTGCATCTTGGGTAGTTTGAGTATGAGTAGTAACCTCATGATGCATACCCAACATTTAGGAGAATCTAGTATGCATCCGGGAACTTCTCGCTTACTCAAACTCGCATACTAACTCAAAAAGTTAGTAGGAGTAGTAGGAGAAGTATGCGGTTTAGAACACAGCCAGTGTGATATGTGTTTAACTGAAGTTGGATTCACTGAGTTTTAACACCTTAAAAAGCTCAGAACTGAAAGGAGTTCCTGGTTTCTGGCTTTAAAGCCCATCAGCAGAGAAAGGAGTTCCTGGTTTCTGGCTTTAAAGCCCATCAGCAGAGAAAGAAGTTCCTGGTTTCTGGCTTTAAAGCCCTTCAGCAGAGAAAGGAGTTCCTGGTTTCTGGCTTTAAAGCCCATCAGAACTGAAAGGAGTTCCTGGTTTCTGGCTTTAAAGCCCTTCAGCAGAGAAAGGAGTTCCTGGTTTCTGGCTTTAAAGCCCCTCAGAATTGAAAGGAGTTCCTGGTTTCTGGCTTTAAAGCCCATCAGAATTGAAAGGAGTTCCTGGTTTCTGGCTTTAAAGCCCATCAGCAGAGAAAGGAGTTCCTGGTTTCTGGCTTTAAAGCCCATCAGCAGAGACAGGAGTTCCTGGTTTCTGGCTTTAAAGCCCATCAGCAGAGAAAGAAGTTCCTGGTTTCTGGCTTTAAAGCCCCTCAGAATTGAAAGGAGTTCCTGGTTTCTGGCTTTAAAGCCCATCAGAACTGAAAGAAGTTCCTGGTTTCTGGCTTTAAAGCCCATCAGCAGAGAAAGGAGTTCCTGGTTTCTGGTTTTAAAGCCCATCAGCAGAGAAAGGAGTTCCTGGTTTCTGGCTTTAAAGCCCATCAGCAGAGAAAGGAGTTCCTGGTTTCTGGCTTTAAAGCCCATCAGCAGAGAAAGGAGTTCCTGGTTTCTGGCTTTAAAGCCCATCAGCAGAGACAGGAGTTCCTGGTTTCTGGCTTTAAAGCCCATCAGCAGAGAAAGGAGTTCCTGGTTTCTGGCTTTAAAGCCCATCAGCAGAGAAAGGAGTTCCTGGTTTCTGGCTTTAAAGCCCATCAGCAGAGAAAGGAGTTCCTGGTTTCTGGCTTTAAAGCCCATCAGCAGAGAAAGGAGTTCCTGGTTTCTGGCTTTAAAGCCCATCAGCAGAGAAAGGAGTTCCTGGTTTCTGGCTTTAAAGCCCTTTAGCAGAGAAAGAAGTTCCTGGTTTCTGGCTTTAAAGCCCATCAGCAGAGAAAGGAGTTCCTGGTTTCTGGCTTTAAAGCCCATCAGCAGAGAAAGGAGTTCCTGGTTTCTGGCTTTAAAGCCCTTTAGCAGAGAAAGAAGTTCCTGGTTTCTGGCTTTAAAGCCCATCAGCAGAGAAAGGAGTTCCTGGTTTCTGGCTTTAAAGCCCTTCAGAACTGAAAGGAGTTCCTTGTTTCTGGCTTTAAAGCCCATCAGCAGAGAAAGGAGTTCCTGGTTTCTGGCTTTAAAGCCCATCAGCAGAGAAAGGAGTTCCTGGTTTCTGGCTTTAAAGCCCTTCAGAACTGAAAGGAGTTCCTGGTTTCTGGCTTTAAAGCCCATCAGCAGAGAAATAAGTTCCTGGTTTCTGGCTTTAAAGCCCTTCAGCAGACAGAAGTTCCTGGTTTCTGGCTTTAAAGCCCTTCAGCAGAGAAAGGAGTTCCTGGTTTCTGGCTTTAAAGCCCATCAGCAGAGAAAGGAGTTCCTGGTTTCTGGCTTTAAAGCCCATCAGCAGAGAAAGGAGTTCCTGGTTTATGGCTTTAAAGCCCTTCAGAACTGAAAGAAGTTCCTGGTTTCTGGCTTTAAAGCCCTTCAGCAGAGAAAGGAGTTCCTGGTTTCTGGCTTTAAAGCCCATCAGAACTGAAAGGAGTTCCTGGTTTCTTGCTTTAAAGCCCATCAGAACTGAAAGGAGTTCCTGGTTTATGGCTTTAAAGCCCATCAGAACTAAAAGGAGTTCCTGGTTTATGGCTTTAAAGCCCATCAGAACTGAAAGGAGTTCCTGGTTTCTGGCTTTAAAGCCCATCAGCAGAGAAAGGAGTTCCTGGTTTCTGGCTTTAAAGCCCATCAGCAGAGACAGGAGTTCCTGGTTTCTGGCTTTAAAGCCCTTCAGAACTGAAAGGAGTTCCTGGTTTCTGGCTTTAAAGCCCATCAGCAGAGAAATAAGTTCCTGGTTTCTGGCTTTAAAGCCCTTCAGCAGAGAAAGGAGTTCCTGGTTTCTGGCTTTAAAGCCCTTCAGCAGAGAAAGGAGTTCCTGGTTTCTGGCTTTAAAGCCCATCAGAACTGAAAGGAGTTCCTGGTTTCTTGCTTTAAAGCCCATCAGAACTGAAAGGAGTTCCTGGTTTATGGCTTTAAAGCCCATCAGAACTGAAAGGAGTTCCTGGTTTCTTGCTTTAAAGCCCATCAGAACTGAAAGGAGTTCCTGGTTTATGGCTTTAAAGCCCTTCAGAACTGAAAGAAGTTCCTGGTTTCTGGCTTTAAAGCCCATCAGAACTGAAAGGAGTTCCTGGTTTATGGCTTTAAAGCCCATCAGCAGAGACAGTAGTTCCTGGTTTTTGGCTTTAAAGCCCATCAGAACTGAAAGGAGTTCCTGGTTTCTGGCTTTAAAGCCCTTTAGCAGAGAAAGGAGTTCCTGGTTTCTGGCTTTAAAGCCCTTCAGAATTGAAAGAAATTCCCGGTTTCTGGCTTTAAAGCCCTTTAGAACTGAAAGGAGTTCCTGGTTTCTGTGCTTTAAAGCCCATCAGAACTGAAAGGAGTTCCTGGTTTCTGTGCTTTAAAGCCCATCAGAACTGAAAGGAGTTCCTGGTTTCTGGCTTTAAAGCCCATCAGCAGAGAAAGGAGTTCCTGGTTTCTGGCTTTAAAGCCCATCAGCAGAGAAAGGAGTTCCTGGTTTCTGGCTTTAAAGCCCATCAGAACTGAAAGGAGTTCCTGGTTTCTGGCTTTAAAGCCCATCAGAACTGAAAGGAGTTCCTGGTTTCTGGCTTTAAAGCCCATCAGCAGAGAAAGGAGTTCCTGGTTTCTGGCTTTAAAGCCCTTCAGAACTGAAAGGAGTTCCTGGTTTCTGACTTTAAAGCCCTTCAGAACTGAAAGGAGTTCCTGGTTTCTGGCTTTAAAGCCCATCAGAACTGAAAGGAGTTCCTGGTTTCTGGCTTTAAAGCCCATCAGCAGAGAAATAAGTTCCTGGTTTCTGGCTTTAAAGCCCTTCAGCAGACAGAAGTTCCTGGTTTCTGGCTTTAAAGCCCATCAGAACTGAAAGGAGTTCCTGGTTTCTGGCTTTAAAGCCCTTTAGCAGAGAAAGGAGTTCCTGGTTTCTGGCTTTAAAGCCCATCAGCAGAGAAAGGAGTTCCTGGTTTCTGGCTTTAAAGCCCATCAGCAGAGAAAGGAGTTCCTGGTTTCTGGCTTTAAAGCCCATCAGAACTGAAAGGAGTTCCTGGTTTCTGGCTTTAAAGCCCATCAGAACTGAAAGAAGTTCCTGGTTTCTGGCTTTAAAGCCCATCAGAATTGAAAGGAGTTCCTGGTTTCTGGCTTTAAAGCCCATCAGAACTGAAAGGAGTTCCTGGTTTCTGGCTTTAAAGCCCATCAGCAGAGAAAGGAGTTCCTGGTTTCTGGCTTTAAAGCCCTTCAGAACTGAAAGGAGTTCCTGGTTTCTGACTTTAAAGCCCTTCAGAACTGAAAGGAGTTCCTGGTTTCTGGCTTTAAAGCCCATCAGCAGAGAAAGGAGTTCCTGGTTTCTGGCTTTAAAGCCCATCAGCAGAGAAAGGAGTTCCTGGTTTCTGGCTTTAAAGCCCATCAGAACTGAAAGAAGTTCCTGGTTTCTGGCTTTAAAGCCCATCAGCAGAGAAAGGAGTTCCTGGTTTCTGGCTTTAAAGCCCATCAGCAGAGACAGGAGTTCCTGGTTTCTGGCTTTAAAGCCCATCAGAACTGAAAGGAGTTCCTGGTTTCTGGCTTTAAAGCCCATCAGAACTGAAAGGAGTTCCTGGTTTCTGGCTTTAAAGCCCATCAGCAGAGAAATAAGTTCCTGGTTTCTGGCTTTAAAGCCCTTCAGCAGACAGAAGTTCCTGGTTTCTGGCTTTAAAGCCCATCAGAACTGAAAGGAGTTCCTGGTTTCTGGCTTTAAAGCCCTTTAGCAGAGAAAGGAGTTCCTGGTTTCTGGCTTTAAAGCCCATCAGCAGAGAAAGGAGTTCCTGGTTTCTGGCTTTAAAGCCCTTCAGAACTGAAAGGAGTTCCTGGTTTCTGACTTTAAAGCCCTTCAGAACTGAAAGGAGTTCCTGGTTTCTGGCTTTAAAGCCCATCAGAACTGAAAGGAGTTCCTGGTTTCTGGCTTTAAAGCCCATCAGCAGAGAAATAAGTTCCTGGTTTCTGGCTTTAAAGCCCTTCAGCAGACAGAAGTTCCTGGTTTCTGGCTTTAAAGCCCATCAGAACTGAAAGGAGTTCCTGGTTTCTGGCTTTAAAGCCCTTTAGCAGAGAAAGGAGTTCCTGGTTTCTGGCTTTAAAGCCCATCAGCAGAGAAAGGAGTTCCTGGTTTCTGGCTTTAAAGCCCATCAGCAGAGAAAGGAGTTCCTGGTTTCTGGCTTTAAAGCCCATCAGAACTGAAAGGAGTTCCTGGTTTCTGGCTTTAAAGCCCATCAGAACTGAAAGAAGTTCCTGGTTTCTGGCTTTAAAGCCCATCAGAATTGAAAGGAGTTCCTGGTTTCTGGCTTTAAAGCCCATCAGAACTGAAAGGAGTTCCTGGTTTCTGGCTTTAAAGCCCATCAGCAGAGAAAGGAGTTCCTGGTTTCTGGCTTTAAAGCCCTTCAGAACTGAAAGGAGTTCCTGGTTTCTGACTTTAAAGCCCTTCAGAACTGAAAGGAGTTCCTGGTTTCTGGCTTTAAAGCCCATCAGCAGAGAAAGGAGTTCCTGGTTTCTGGCTTTAAAGCCCATCAGCAGAGAAAGGAGTTCCTGGTTTCTGGCTTTAAAGCCCATCAGAACTGAAAGAAGTTCCTGGTTTCTGGCTTTAAAGCCCATCAGCAGAGAAAGGAGTTCCTGGTTTCTGGCTTTAAAGCCCATCAGCAGAGACAGGAGTTCCTGGTTTCTGGCTTTAAAGCCCATCAGAACTGAAAGGAGTTCCTGGTTTCTGGCTTTAAAGCCCATCAGAACTGAAAGGAGTTCCTGGTTTCTGGCTTTAAAGCCCATCAGCAGAGAAACAAGTTCCTGGTTTCTGGCTTTAAAGCCCTTCAGCAGACAGAAGTTCCTGGTTTCTGGCTTTAAAGCCCATCAGAACTGAAAGGAGTTCCTGGTTTCTGGCTTTAAAGCCCTTTAGCAGAGAAAGGAGTTCCTGGTTTCTGGCTTTAAAGCCCATCAGCAGAGAAAGGAGTTCCTGGTTTCTGGCTTTAAAGCCCATCAGCAGAGAAAGGAGTTCCTGGTTTCTGGCTTTAAAGCCCATCAGAACTGAAAGGAGTTCCTGGTTTCTGGCTTTAAAGCCCATCAGAACTGAAAGAAGTTCCTGGTTTCTGGCTTTAAAGCCCATCAGAATTGAAAGGAGTTCCTGGTTTCTGGCTTTAAAGCCCATCAGAACTGAAAGGAGTTCCTGGTTTCTGGCTTTAAAGCCCATCAGCAGAGAAAGGAGTTCCTGGTTTCTGGCTTTAAAGCCCATCAGCAGAGACAGTAGTTCCTGGTTTTTGGCTTTAAAGCCCTTCAGAACTGAAAGGAGTTCCTGGTTTCTGGCTTTAAAGCCCATCAGCAGAGAAAGGAGTTCCTGGTTTCTGGCTTTAAAGCCCATCAGCAGAGAAAGGAGTTCCTGGTTTCTGGCTTTAAAGCCCATCAGAACTGAAAGGAGTTCCTGGTTTCTGACTTTAAAGCCCATCAGCAGAGAAAGGAGTTCCTGGTTTCTGGCTTTAAAGCCCATCAGCAGAGACAGGAGTTCCTGGTTTCTGGCTTTAAAGCCCATCAGCAGAGAAAGGAGTTCCTGGTTTCTGGCTTTAAAGCCCATCAGCAGAGAAAGGAGTTCCTGGTTTCTGGCTTTAAAGCCCTTTAGCAGAGAAAGAAGTTCCTGGTTTCTGGCTTTAAAGCCCCTCAGAACTGAAAGGAGTTCCTGGTGTCTGGCTTTAAAGCCCATCAGAACTGAAAGGAGTTCCTGGTTTCTGGCTTTAAAGCCCATCAGCAGAGAAAGGAGTTCCTGGTTTCTGGCTTTAAAGCCCATCAGAACTGAAAGGAGTTCCTGGTGTCTGGCTTTAAAGCCCATCAGAACTGAAAGGAGTTCCTGGTTTCTGGCTTTAAAGCCCATCAGAACTGAAAGGAGTTGCTGGTTTCTGGCTTTAAAGCCCATCAGCAGAGACAGGAGTTCCTGGTTTCTGGCTTTAAAGCCCATCAGCAGAGAAAGGAGTTCCTGGTTTCTGGCTTTAAAGCCCATCAGAACTGAAAGGAGTTCCTGGTTTCTGGCTTTAAAGCCCTTCAGAACTGAAAGGAGTTCCTGGTTTCTGGCTTTAAAGCCCATCAGCAGAGACATCAGCAGCTCTTGGCAGCGCGTCGGAGTGCGCTGTGCTGGAATCTGTTATGTTGTGTAAGTGCTCTTGTCGCTGCCCTGTCAGGTAGTCCACTTATGCTGGTTTATGGGGCTGATTGCAGTGGTGATAATGGCCTCGTGTTACCTGAAAAAGCACCGCAAAAAGACAGATGGACCTGAAAAAAGCACGAGAAGACGAGTAAAAACCTGCGGATCCGTCTCAGCTGTAACATTTTAACGGTTAAACTATGTCGGCTATGCTCCCGGTTCACATAAAACATTGAACCGACAGGGCTCATGCAAGGACACATAGCTTTCTATTTCTGTCTATCTCTTATTTCACTCTGTTGTTCTCTGCTGATCAATTCGCTTCCCTCAGGTTTCTTCTGTTGTCATGTTTACAACATGTCCGCGTGCATTTCTGCATTAAGGGTCGGGTTCAGCTGCAGAGGATGTGCATTAAGGGTTAGGGTTCAGCTGCAGAGGATGTGCATTAAGGGTTAGGGTTCAGCTGCAGAGGATCTGCATTAAGGGTTAGGGTTCAGCTGCAGAGGATCTGCATTAAGGGTTAGGGTTCAGCTGCAGAGGATGTGCATTAAGGGTTAGGGTTCAGCTGCAGAGGATCTGCATTAAGGGTTAGGGTTCAGCTGCAGAGGATCTGCATTAAGGGTTAGGGTTCAGCTGCAGAGGATCTGCATTAAGGGTTAGGGTTCAGCTGCAGAGGATCTGCATTAAGGGTTAGGGTTCAGCTGCAGAGGATGTGCATTAAGGGTTAGGGTTCAGCTGCAGAGGATCTGCATTAAGGGTTAGGGTTCAGCTGCAGAGGATCTGCATTAAGGGTTAGGGTTCAGCTGCAGAGGATGTGCATTAAGGGTTAGGGTTCAGCTGCAGAGGATGTGCATTAAGGGTTAGGGTTCAGCAGCAGAGGATGTGCATTAAGGGTTAGGGTTCAGCTGCAGAGGATGTGTATTAAGGGTTAGGGTTCAGCTGCAGAGGATGTACATTAAGGGTTAGGGTTCAGCTGCAGAGGATCTGCATTAAGGGTTAGGGTTCAGCTGCAGAGGATGTGCATTAAGGGTTAGGGTTCAGCTGCAGAGGATGTACATTAAGGGTTAGGGTTCAGCTGCAGAGGATGTGTATTAAGGGTTAGGGTTCAGCTGCAGAGGATCTGCATTAAGGTCGGGTTCAGCTGCAGAGGATGTGCATTAAGGGTTAGGGTTCAGCTGCAGAGGATGTACATTAAGGGTTAGGGTTCAGCTGCAGAGGATGTGCATTAAGGGTTAGGGTTCAGCTGCAGAGGATGTGCATTAAGGGTTAGGGTTCAGCTGCAGAGGATGTGCATTAAGGGTTAGGGTTCAGCAGCAGAGGATGTGCATTAAGGGTTAGGGTTCAGCTGCAGAGGATGTGCATTAAGGGTTAGGGTTCAGCTGCAGAGGATCTGCATTAAGGGTTAGGGTTCAGCAGCAGAGGATGTGCATTAAGGGTTAGGGTTCAGCAGCAGAGGATCTGCATTAAGGGTTAGGGTTCAGCTGCAGAGGATGTGCATTAAGGGTTAGGGTTCAGCTGCAGAGGATGTGCATTAAGGGTTAGGGTTCAGCTGCAGAGGATGTACATTAAGGGTTAGGGTTCAGCTGCAGAGGATGTGCATTAAGGGTTAGGGTTCAGCTGCAGAGGATCTGCATTAAGGGTTAGGGTTCAGCTGCAGAGGATCTGCATTAAGGGTTAGGGTTCAGCTGCAGAGGATGTGCATTAAGGGTTAGGGTTCAGCTGCAGAGGATGTGCATGAGGATTGTTGGTGGAGGGTAAACTAGGCGAGTTTCCCATGTGAGGAATCCGGTGAATTGGAGCTGACGTTTGCTCTGATTTCAGTTCATCACAAACACCACGAAGCAGATAAAACACTCAGAGAGGGAAGGGAGGATGGAGACGCACTAATGAGTCAACTGTTAAAGGGGGGGGAGGGAGGGAGGGGGGAGAGGAAGGATGGACAGAGACTGAGGGAAGGAAGGAAGGAAGGAAAGAGGGAGGTGGGAAGGAAGGAAGGAATATAGGAAGGAAGGACAGAGACTGAGGGAAGGAAGGAAAGAAAGAAAGAGGGAAGGAAGGACAGAGACTGAGGGAAGGAGGGAAGGAAGGAAAGAGGGAGGAGGGAAGGAAGGAAGGACAGAGACTGAGGGAAGGAAGGAAGGAAGGAAAGAGGGAGGAGGGAAGGAAGGAAGGAAGATAGGAAGGAAGGAAGGAAAGAAAGAGGGAGGAGGGAAGGAAGGAAGGAATATAGGAAGAAAGGAAGGAAAGAAAGAGGGAGGAGGGAAGGAAGGAAGGAAGGAAGGAAGATGGGAAGGAAGGAAGGAAAGAAAGAGGGAGGAGGAAAGGAAGGAAGGAATATAGGAAGGAAGGACAGAGACTAAGGGAAGGAGGGAAGGAAGAAAGGAAGGAAGGAAGGAAGGGAAGAGGGAGGAGGGAAGGAAGGAAGGAAGGAAGGAAGGAAGGACAGAGACTGAGGGAAGGAGGGAAGGAAGATAGGAAGGAAGGAAGGAAAGAAAGAGGGAGGAGGGAAGGAAGGAAGGAAGGACAGAGACTGAGGGAAGGAGGGAAGGAAGATAGGAAGGAAGGAAGGAAAGAAAGAGGGAGGAGGGAAGGAAGGAAGGAAGGACAGAGACTGAGGGAAGGAGGGAAGGAAGGACGGAAGGAAGGATGAGATTGAGGGAAGGAGGGAAGGAAGGAAGGACAGAGACTGAGGGAAGGAGGGAAGGAAGGAAGGAAGGAAGGAAGGACAGAGACTGAGGGAAGGAGGGAAGGAAGATAGGAAGGAAGGAAGGAAAGAAAGAGGGAGGAGGGAAGGAAGGAAGGAAGGACAGAGACTGAGGGAAGGAGGGAAGGAAGATAGGAAGGAAGGAAAGAAAGAAAGAGGGAGGAGGGAAGGAAGGAAGGAAGGAAGGACAGAGACTGAGGGAAGGAAGGAAGGAAGGAAGGACAGAGACTGAGGGAAGGAGGGAAGGAGGGAAGGACAGAGACTGAGGGAAGGAGGGAAGGAGGGAAGGACAGAGACTGAGGGAAGGAGGGAAGGAGGGAAGGACAGAGACTGAGGGAAGGAGGGAAGGAGGGAAGGAGGGAAGGACAGAGACTGAGGGAAGGAGGGAAGGAGGGAAGGAGGGAAGGAGGGAAGGACAGAGACTGAGGGAAGGAGGGAAGGAGGGAAGGAGGGAAGGACAGAGACTGAGGGAAGGAGGGAAGGAGGGAAGGACAGAGACTGAGGGAAGGAGGGAAGGAGGGAAGGAGGGAAGGACAGAGACTGAGGGAAGGCTCCTCTCGGCTGCGTTTCAGCGACCTTGACCAGAACATGAACCGATGAGCAACTCCTCTGTGGGCTGCAGCCAATCAGCCGCCTCAGCTGTGGGCTGCAGCCAATCAGCCGCCTCAGCTGTGAGCTGCAGCCAATCAGCCGCCTCAGCCGGTGCAGGCAGCTAATCTATGGAGAGCATGGCCCACCTCTGTCTGCTCTTCATCTTTCCACCAGAGGAGTAAAACAGTGGGAATAAAGATGGCTGCCCTCACACAGCTCAGTTAGGACAAGTGATTGGAAGTCTTAGTTCGTAGCGGTTCGGTGGAAATAAAGCTCAAGATGTTTGGAGGAGCTCATCTCATAGAATCCAAACAGCTGCTTGTTTCAGAATAATTCAGCTTCAGATGGTCGAACCCTCCCGTCCCTCTCTGCTGTGCTGCAGCTGAGCTTTTATCTCTGGTTCAAAGTCATTTTCTCTTGTTGAATCCAGGTAAAACTTTTACTGGCTCTTAGTTCCACTGTAAGGAGCTCTGGACTCATCTGGCTAACACTCGTCTTTATTCAACTTTAACCCTAATCCCTGATAGGGGACATTTTTCTCCACTTGGGTTCTACTTTCTCCTCTAATTTCACACTGGAAATAATGATACTCATCATATTTGGTCCAGTTGTGCATTTTTGACTATTTTTTTCGAATTTCAAACACACATCATATACAATGCAATTTTTCATTGTGTAGAAAAAAAACACTTTTAAAATGACCTAAAACATCATATATTAATATTTCTTTCCACTTTTTTCCCCATAAATCTTTTCTTCCACTTCAGTTCTTATTATTTTCAAAAAATTAACCCTTAAGATGCCAATTTGAACTTTTTAGCCCAAATTTTAAGCCTTTAGGTGCCAGTATTTTCAAAATATGGAATGCAAAGTGGAATTATTGAGTAGTGATAATTATGGTCTGGGATATGTCAATGATCAGCAACAACATTGATTTTTAGGGATTTTTAATTTTTTTGTTATGCCTGATTTAAAAAAAATTAAAACTCCTTAATTTCTGAAAAGGGACATTTTTGTCCCCTTCTAAAATGATCCCCAAAATACCATATATTAATATTACCAGATATCTGTTAATTAACCAGAGCTGCATTTCATCACCTCTTAATATCTCCAGAATCGGGAACAAACTGTCTGAAAGGGAAGATGATAAACCGGTCTCTGGGCTGTATTACTGTATTACTGGTGCCTCCATGCTTGTATATTTAATAACTGCTTTTGTTTTGTTCATTTAAACTTTGTTTCACCTTCTTGTTTCTCGCCATCTGCGTTCCTTTGCAGTGTTGTAAAACTCTTTGAGGCACAAAGTGCCGCCTGAACAAAGTTGGGTGGCAGCGAGGCTCCGCTTCCATGTGGGTCTTGTTATAATTGGCTTTGTTCTTAGACATTATGAATGAAATAAGTCTCAGTACTTTTCCATATGACCTTAAGTGATGCAGGAGTAGAAAGACAAAACAATCAGGAAAGTCTGGGAAACCAAGGGCAGATTGATACACACACATTATTTGAATTCCTCAGAGACATTATTTGAGTTAGACAATTCATATCCAATCACATTTGATCAACAAGGGATCCACCTCGGGAAACTAGGAGACATATATACGAGGTGTAACCGGAGATACGGGGCTCGGTCTGACGGATTCCTGCCCGGGTCACGGCACCATTTGTTAGATCGGGTTCTTTTAGTAGGAGGCTCAAGAACGGACCGGAGTAATTCAAGTGAAAATGAAGTCTTTATTCGGTATGGCAACAAGTGGAGTATTTCAGCGCTGGTCTCAGTCTGACAGTCTCATGTGTCAACATAACATCCTCATGAATGCCTGAGCTGAAGTCATTCACCCCACCTGTCACTTAACAGCAGTGTTATGACACCATCATCTGCTCACACATCAGGTTAACCACAGGCAGAAGGTTTAGTCTGCGCAGGCAGGAGATTAAAAGCTCATTTCCTACTGAAATAAAACGGTCTCTAACAGTCCTAGACCTGGATTTGTTTTGGTCTTTACTAAATCAGCTGCTGTTTCTGTTAAAACTGACTAAATAAAGCTGTTTTTCTATCTTATTGTTCCAACATAAAACCATCCTGATCTTTTTTTTAAAACTTTTTATTTTCATTATCGTTTGTCAATTGCAGTCATACAGTAAGTTACAATAAGGCCACAGAAAAGTCAACAGTCCATGGACATCTCAACCAATATAAATAAATATATATAATAATAAATAATAAAAAATATATGATCAATATCTTAGCAACAGTATAGATTACATTTAGTAAACAATAAATGTAAATGTATTTTATTTATACAGCCATTTACAGACAATCATTACGATCTACCAAAGTGCTTTACAGCAGGTAATAAATAAAGAGAAGAATAAGTAAAAACAATAAAAGAACAGTGAAAGCAATGAAATACAACAAAAACGAATAAGATAAAATAAGATAAAAGTGTCATCGTAGTACTTGGTATTAATAAGGTAATTCTCACATAGCAGATGACCATTGACTTAAATTAGGTAAATAAAATAGTCTTAATAAAAAGAGCATAGTGGTGGTAAAAGAAAATACAGTGAGCAAATACAGCATAAACGTGCGCACGCATATGCACGCACAATGTAAAACAGATAAAATAGGATACAACAGTGACAATAGTAATATTAATAATAAAGATAAAAAGGTAAATCTGTATTTTGCTCATATTAAATGAAAATATAGGGCGATGGACGACCATTTATTAAGGAATACATTTACTTTCAGGTGTAATAATGCTGTTATATATTCCATGTTGTAAACTTGTTGGATTCTTTCTTTCCGTTGTATAATTGTTGGAGGCTGTGATTATCTTATTCGCGATTAAAAGGAGGATTCTCAGCATGTGTGTTTGGCCGTTCTCTTCCAGATCAGCTGGCTTTACCCCAAAACCATCCTGTTCATGACAGAATGTTAAGCTGCTGGAGCTGAAGTCACGTTTCTGCCCACTAAAAAGAGGCGTTCAGATCTCCTGACCGTCGGCATCACAAAGAAAGCAGTCGTCTTTGTTTTTAATTTAAATCTGCAGCCTGTGGGATCTGTTTCCAGGAAGCATGATATTTAATTTCGTTATTTTGCAGATGACATTCAGGTCTTCCTACCGATTAAATCAGACGGTAAAAATCCACCGAAACCGTCACTAAGTGACCTTAAAATCTGGACCAATGATGCTCATTTGTGTTCTGAGTTATGGTTTAGTTCAGTGATACTCACTATTTATTTGATTGGCAGAGCAAAATCAAGGTTAGAGCCACTTTTACCACAACATACTAAAGTCCCCTTTTGCAAATATGCATTTCTACATATAAAACATCCCACAAAAAAAGAAACAGTACAGCCAATACATTTTCAATTCAGACCACATTTACCTTAATACTGGGATGAGCAGAAGCTGGCGTGCATGTGCTCGACTTTCTTCATGTTGTATTTATAGTTTGTTGTTGTAATCATAGTGAGACATTCAGGATGAGCATGGTTTTTGTGCTGGCTTTTATCCTTTTTTTGATTAAAAACCGATCCATTTTGCCTGCATCTCGCGCTGGCTAAAGGAGCTAGCGTGCTCTGCGGTCAAGTGTGACGGTGGTTTAAGCGGGCTGCGTTGCCAGGTTTAACAGTGTGACCCCTTTAGGAGACACCATTAAGCCTAAATTAATACTTAAAGGGACACTGTGTAATTTCTTCCCCCATCTAGTGGTGCAATTTTATTTTGCAAAGTCGAATGAATTTGCTCTCTAGTGCTTCGCGTTTTCAAATGTGCGTTGCAACTTGTTGAACTACGGCAGGCGGTATGTGTCAAGATTCAAGCTGCCTTTTCAATTCTCTTTTTTGCTTTTTTGGCCACGAGGATCCCTTCTCCTGTGGCGTGGCATAACTATGGTCTTCCATTGCAAACAAAAGTGCAGGCCGTTCAGGCTGGTTTATACCAGAGAATGTCTAATGGCGTAGACATGGCAGCCTCCATAGAGCTTTCCCGCTCTATGTAGATACAGACAAGTTATTCTTCACTCAGGAGGATAAGGGAGGTTGTTGACGGAGATAATTTTACACCAATGAGGACTAATTCATGAATGAATATGTTGATTTGAGCTAATAAATGACTTAATATATTACACAGTGTCCCTTTAATAAAACTACTTAATACTACAAAAACGCAAACTTAACAAAAAATGCTTAATACTGTGCAGTATTCGCTGTGTGCTATTTGAAAATAATTATTGTTATTGTTACCATATCGTTATAAGCTACTATGCGAGTGCGAGCCGCGTAATGAGTATCTCTGGTTTAGTTTGTTTGTGTCCTGATCTGCTCGGGAAGCCTCCAAACGTTGCAGAAACTGTCCCACTTCCACTCAGACACGATTCTGTGGCACACAGCAGGTGAAACGGACTTGATGTTAACATGTGCAGAGCTGCACACCGGCCTGTAAGGGGAAGTCGCTGCTGTCCAAGCAGGCCACGCCACAGGACTCGCTGAGCTAATGAGTCAGGTTGGCCGGCCTGGACTGTAACAAAGCACCGTGAACAAACTACTGGCAGTCGGGGACAATCAGCAGGAAAGCACCTGAAGCAGCAGACTGATCCAACTGCCTCTGACGGGCCGGGCGCAGGAAGCCAATTTAGGGCCCAACAGACTGTGAGGAACAACAGGAAGGAGCAGCTATGAAAACCTACAAGATTTCAAGCTCCCCTGAATCACTCACTTCAGAAACTGGAGGAGTTTATGTAACAATCCTCCAACAGAGCTGTTAAAAGATGAGAAACGGACTCTATTTTATATCAGATGCACTGTTTATCCACCTGCTCCGATCTATCATCGAACATCTCATCGCTCCCAAACAGTTCGGTCCAATGTCCGTATTTAATTTATGGGACGATAAAAAGGACAAAATGAGGAGTTCTGAGAAGCCAGCAGAGGCTCCATCCCTGCTGAAGCAGGTATTGATCTGTCCAGTGACGGGCTGCTGCTGCAGCAGCTCATTAGCATGTTTAAGCTAACAAAGCCACTGGTTGTAGGCTCTGAAACTGGCGGATTATCATAAAAAAATGTTCCTTCGGGTAATTATTAGACTTTAGATTTAGATTTTTCCTGTTTGCTTTATTCTAAACGCTTTTTCACGTGTTTTCAGTCAAATCTGATTTGATAATCAGAATTTATAAACTAATAAATTCACCCATCAATTCATTCATTGCTGCTCATCTAGTATTTATTATATACTGTTTATTGCTCCCCCTGGATGTTGGAGGTCCTCCCTCTGAATGGTGGAACTCCTCCCTCCAGATGTTGGAGCTCCTCCCTCCAGATGTTGAGGCTCCTCCCCCCTGGATGTTGGGGCTCCTCCCCCCTGGATGTTGGAGCTCCTCCCTCTGGATGTTGGAGCTCCTCCCCCCTGGATGTTGGAACTCCTCCCTCTGGATGTTGGAGCTCCTCCCCCTGGATGTTGGCGCTCCTCCCTCTGGATGTTGGAGCTCCTCCCCCTGGATGTTGGAGCTCCTCCCCCCTGGATGTTGGAGCTCCTCCTTCTGGATGTTGGAACTCCTCCCTCTGGATGTTGGAGCTCCTCCCCCTGGATGTTGGAGCTCCTCCCCCCTGGATGTTGGAGCTCCTCCTTCTGGATGTTGGAGCTCCTCCTTCTGGATGTTGGAGCTCCTCCTTCTGGATGTTGGAGCTCCTCCCTCTGGATGTTGGAGCTCCTCCCTCTGGATGTTGGAGCTCCTCCCTCTGGATGTTGGAGCTCCTCCCTCTGGATGTTGGGGCTCCTCCCTCTGGATGTTGGAGCTCCTCCCCCTGGATGTTGGAGCTCCTCCTTCTGGATGTTGGAGCTCCTCCCTCTGGATGTTGGAGCTCCTCGCCCTGGATGTTGGAGCTCCTCCCCCCTGGATGTTGGAGCTCCTCCCTCTGGATGTTGGGGCTCCTCCCCCCTGGATGTTGGAGCTCCTCCTTCTGAATGTTGGAGCTCCTCCCCCTCTGGATGTTGGAGCTCCTCCCTCTGGATGTTGGGGCTCCTCCCCCCTGGATGTTGGGGCTCCTCCCCCTGGATGTTGGAACTCCTCCCCCCCGGATGGTGGACTGGATGCTCAAACCCATGATCCCTGAGTAACTGAGGGTGAAGATCTGCTCTCCAACAGCAGGCAGTAAACCGTCCGGGCGAGTGCTGCTTAATGTGTTTAATGGTATATCAGGCAGATAGTGATGAGTATTTTGTCCTTTTCTAAAGGTTCTCTGGGTTCTTGGCACAGCAGCTTTGACTTAATAATGGTTTTTGACCACCTGTGAATGAGAACAGTATTAATTTATTCTCTATGCGCCATGTAGAAGGATCTGGTCTTGGTCTGTTGTTGGGTTGTAGTTCTCTTTACCCGGATCACTAAGATAAAACTACAGGCCTTCAGAGGGTCTGAGTCTTTGTACCAAAGCAGGAAACTTTAGCAGCCTTCCAGCACAGAGACTCGACATCTCCATTAAGCAACGCAGATTTAATTAGCTTGTACACCATGTTGGCCAATCTAATAACGAGTTTATGAAAATAAACTTTGATTTAAGGAAGTAATTTAGAGCGACGTGAACATTTTTATGGTTAGAAAACCAGCTGTGAGATAAAAAGGAGGATTTCAAGTTTCTTTTGAGATGGGAGGCTATCATCCGGCCTGCAGCTTGGCCGTGACGCACGGAGGTGTCTGCATGTCAGGGTCACCCCCCCCCCCTTCCTCACGACCACACCCCCGTCCCGAAGCCCAACGCTCCCCGCGGCCCTCTGCCAGCTCCGCCTGGCGCCCTGCCTGACATCGGTGAATCATGTCCCGCGCCGGGCAGCGGAGCAGCGGCCCGCCGCACTGACAGAATGTGTTTTCTTCTCTCAGCCTAATTGAATTGAAGGTGCTGCATATTCGCCGCCGCTGCTTCTGGACAGCGGCGTCCTCTCCGGAGAGGTGTTTCTGCGAGTTTTCGCTCTCCATCACCGCGCCGTGACAGGAGGACACTCTGCTTTTACAGCAGAGCAGAAAGGGCTGATGGGATTGATTCTGAGCCATGCCACACCTGCTGGGAGCTGCTGCCCTCCAGCCTCCTCCCTGTTGCACTGTATGGAAGCTTTATAGTGACAGAAACTGCTCAAAAGGTAATCAAACTGCAGAATGTCTGCAGGTAAAAAGTCTGCAGAATGACACCAAAGTGAGTTATTCTGCATCTGAAACGCCTCGTTTTTACCCTGGATTTCATTCTTTTACTGAACGCCATCATCCTGAAACGTCTTGCACTTAGTCAGCCATTAAGACCTGAAGCTTTAACTTAAAAACACCCTCTGAAATCACTCAGACGTCGCTTTAATGGTGCTTAAAGGCTGCGGTCATGAACTCAGGATTTTATTAGAGCAGAGCGACAGTCTGGAAATGCTTTAAGGGGGTCTTAATGGGCTGATTTCCAGTTTCTGAGAAAAGAAACAGAGAAATGTGTGAATGAGAGCAGCTTTAGTTAAAGTTCAAGTAGAAAAAGATGCACAAACATGGATCTTTGGAGCCTGAGCGGAGCAGCTGGGCCCGTTTCTGTCTAATTAAGCGAATACGTGCAGGAGCATGAACTCTACTAGTGGTTTTTTGGTCAATTCCCACTTTGAACAAGTAGGTATTTCCAAGCCCCACCTGCCCCTGTCGGCCCAACAAAAATATTGACAAATTATATTTTAACTTTAACCAAGTAACGTCATATTTTATATAGCGCTGGGCGAGTTAACTCGTTATTATCGCATTAACTTGTTAATTATTTTACGCCGATAAATATTTTATCGCGCAGTAACGCAGGTTTTATTTTGTAAAAGTCTGTTGCTCACAGGCTTTTATTTTGTAAAAGTCTGCTGCTCACAGGCTTTTATTTTGTAAAAGTCTGCTGCTCACAGGCTTTTATTTTGTAAAAGTCTGTTGCTCACAGGCTTTTATTTTGTAAAAGTCTGTTGCTGTCTGCTGCGGAACCGGAAAAGAAAGTAATCGGCGGTTCCACCAAACATGGAGAAGGGTACGGAACTTTTACTCGGCCATTTTCATTTTAAAGTTCTTCCAGACGGCGGAGTCGACAGAACCAAAGTCATCTGTAAACACTGCCAAGTTGAATTGTCTTCTCAGCGTAGTAGTTCCAGTCTAAAATATCACTTAAAGGCAAAACACACAACTGATAGCAGCAAGTCATTCAAGGAAACAGACAGTGGAGCGAGGCTTCTACATAAAAACTACAGAAAGATGCTGATGTTAAAAGTGTGTTTGCACAACAAATGTTATGGCACTTTCATTCATATGGCAGCACATTTAAAATAAAGCTAAATGCTAAAAGCTATACGCTACTTTTGGATTCATTTTTGGATTCTGCGTACAAATGCGATAAATCGTGATTAATCAGGGAAATCATGTGATTAATTAGATTAAACATTTTAATCGTTGCCCAGCCCTAATTTTATTACATCAAATAACACAAAGTTAAAAAAGAGAAAATAAAAGTGCAGTTGTGCCATCATCGGTAAAGCTGCAGTAGTCAGTGAAACAGTGTTTCATTTGCAATCTGTGCACAAAACAAAAACAACTAAAATGTATCCCTGCATTAGTGGCTGCAATGAGCCTGTTTTGCACAACTTCTCAAAACGTGGCTGCAGGCTTGAAACTGCCACTCTAAAGTCATGCTCAGTGTTGAGCTGAGGTCTGTGTTTTGTTTTCAGAGATGCCACAGCTGAGAAGCATGTGGTTGCACTGCGCGATTCTGTATGCAACTTTGTATAAGGCCATTTGTGCTGGACTGCTAACCGACGCAGCCTTTACCAGGCGTTGCTCCTGCTGTCGATATTCTGCCAGTTTTCTTTTACAGAAATCCAGCGGCTTGTTAACGTGACAGGGGTGTGTCGTCTCCAGGTGTCTGCTAACGGCTTCAGACACAGAACACACATCGGTCTCTCCACTGCAACCGGGAATCCTAGGATCCTAGGACCAGGATAGCTTTCATCATATTTTCTTTTGGGTTGGGTTTTTGGTTGACTTGGCCCCTGTGTCTTGTGTGTTTGTGATGGTGCTGGTGCTCTTTGGTGGTCCGAGTCACAAATTTATCCATGTTGCTCACAGTTACGCTACCTGCTACCTTGCTGTCCAGCTGCTAGGGCTGGGCGGATCGATTTAAAATATCGATACTAACATTGGTATTGGGTATTGATCGATACTTGTGTGATGAGATGGATTCTTAAGTTTCAGTTTCTCTTCTGTACAACTCCAGGTATTTACAGAGCGACCGACTGGCCTTACAACACCACTCTTCTCTCACTTCTCTCATGCTCAATTAGCATATAATTTGTAGTACACAGGAGGGCAAAAAGACAGAATCAGTAGGAGTATTTTCTTATATTTATTTATTTGCACAACTTACTTAGTACATTTCAAATTAAAAAAAAAAATCTTGAGTTTGTTATAAACATTTCTATAAACATTTCTGAGTTTTTTTATTGGACTGAAAACTTATTCCTGTGTTTTATTATCATCATAAATGGGATTAATTAAAGGAAAACTTACAAAATAATTAAATAATCATGAAAATTCAAGTTTTCATTCAAATTTGCAGATGATGCACTCACTTAATAAATTATGAATCATTGCTCTCCCCTACACAAAAGTAGATGGTAGTAGTAAAAAGTATCGGTATTGGTATCGCTATCGGCAAAACTGGCCCTGTATTTACTTGGTATTGGATCGATACCAAATTTTGCAGTATCGCACAGCCCTACCAGCTGCAATTAACAACCCGACGTCAATCATTGTTTTTGCACTTTCGTTCCAGGTTACGTTTTTCTCCCGGTCTCCCAATGCTCTCTCATAATTTTAGCTGTTCATTATTACTTTGTTTGTGTGTTGGGTGTTTTGTTTAGTGAATTATCTTTATTGTCAATAGAGAAAAGGATTTAAGATAGGCATAAAATTTTAAATTTCCTAGCGTTTGTCGCCCCACACTTGCCATGTCTCCGTTCCCCACCAGTGGGGCGGATTAGATTCTTTCTCACAATGAAGTGGGAAACATCTCCGCAATAAGCATGTTTACATGCTTACAAGCACTTTGGATCGCCTTGTTGCTGAAAAGTGCTATATAAATAAATTTCACTTCACTTCACATAACACACGGAAATAAATGTTATCCGACTTTTTTTAACCAGTTAGTGCTTCTCAAAGTGTGGGGGTCCACACTTTGAGAAGCACTGCATCTCCTCGCTGCATCTTTGCATCTCCTCGGTTTATTTCCTCGCTGCATCTTTGCATCTCCTCTCTGCATCTTTGCATCTCCTCGCTTTATTTCCTCGCTGCATCTTTGCATCTCCTCTCTGCATCTTTGCATCTCCTCGCTTTATTTCCTCGCTGCATCTGTGCATCTCCTCTCTGCATCTTTGCATCTCTTTGCTGCATCTTTGCATCTCCTCGCTGCATCTTTGCATCTCCTGGCTGCATCTGTGTATCTCCTCGCTGCATCTTTGCATCTCCTGGCTGCATCTTTGCATCTCCTGGCTGCATCTGTTCATCTCCTGGCTGCATCTTTGCATCTCCTGGCTGCATCTGTGCATCTCCTGGCTGCATCTTTGCATCTCCTGGCTGCATCTTTGCATCTCCTGGCTGCATCTGTGCATCTCCTGGCTGCATCTTTGCATCTCCTCGCTGCATCTGTGCCTCTCCTCGCTGCATCTGTGCCTCTCCTCGCTGCATCTTTGCATCTCCTCGCTGCATCTGTGCATCTCCTCTCTGCATCTGTGCATCTTTGCATCTCCTCGCTGCATCTGTGCATCTCCTCGCTGCATCTTTGCATCTCCTTGCTGCATCTTTGCATCTCCTCGCTGCATCTTTGCATCTCCTCGCTGCATCTGTGCATCTCCTCGCTGCATCTGTGCTTCTCCTCGCTGCATCTGTGCATCTCCTCTCTGCATCTTTGCATCTTTGCATCTCCTCGCTGCATCTGTGCATCTCCTCTCTGCATCTGTGCATCTTTGCATCTCCTCGCTGCATCTGTGCATCTCCTCGCTGCATCTTTGCATCTCCTTGCTGCATCTTTGCATCTCCTCGCTGCATCTTTGCATCTCCTCGCTGCATCTGTGCATCTCCTCGCTGCATCTGTGCTTCTCCTCGCTGCATCTGTGCATCTCCTCGCTGCATCTGTGCATCTCCTCGCTGCATCTGTGCTTCTCCTCGCTGCATCTGTGCATCTCCTCTCTGCATCTTTGCATCTCCTTGCTGCATCTCTTCATCTCCTCGCTGCATCTTTGCATCTCCTCGCTGCATCTTTGCATCCCGCCGCTCGGTTTAATCTGCCCTCTCTGAACAGAATGAGACTCCAGCTCTGAGTGAAAATGATGAAGCTCATTGGGAAGCGGCTCGATGTTGGCATTGTTCCAGCTGAGTTTGCATTTGATGTTTATAAATGAACAAACTGAGAGTAAGCAGCACTGACAGACGTAGGCTCCCAGATTCACCCGCATCACCTGCTGCAGACTGCTTTGCAGGATGGTCGTAGAATTGATCCGTTGTTTCTTTCCTCGGTGATCGGCTGTGATGCGTTGCTCACTCGGTGTGTTTTTGTCAAAGAGACGAGTGTGTTTCAGGAGTTTGACCTCAGATCGCGTGAACGCTGCAGACGTGATGAGACGGAGCTGCAGAGGTTGGGAGAAACGCTCCGAGGAGAAGAAAGCAGGCCAAGCGTGCGGCCTTTATGGAAACAAAGGAGGACAGAATATGCATGCACCTAAGACGAGGCAACACACAGACAGGAGCGGCTGCTGAATGCCGGCTGACGCTGAGCCTGGACCGGCGTCGTGTCTCTCTGGCTGTTTTCTGTGAGGCAGGATGCATCATCGCAGGGTTTAACTCAAAGGTTTTAGGACCTGAAGTCCTCCTCTTCCTGAAAATGAGCTCAGCCCGTGTGTTTGAGCATCACAAAGTTTGCTAAAGCGACCCTACAGATGTTTGTGAGCCTTAAACTATGCACTGACTCACTTGGACTTGTGATATGTGGATTCCCCGCCTGAGGCTGAGATACCGCAGTTCTTTGGTTTCCAGCCTTAAACGTGTGTTTTTCTGACACAGATCTCCCATCTGAGCTGCGTTTAGAGACTTCATTAAACGCACTGCAGTGACAAATGAAAGGTGACGCTGTTTTTTTCTGCCGGTACAGTCAGTGAATCCTACCGAGGAGCCCTTTAAATGAGTCATCTTCTACTGTCATTACGTCAAATAAATCCTCAGAACACGACTCAAAAGACCAATTTAGAGAAATCCATTAAACTCCAGAGTAAATATGTACCTTTGCATTTCTTATGGAGACGAAAGTAAGTCTCATCTCCCTTGGATGGAGTCTAAATCTTCCTTTTGCAGCGTGAAGCCCGCCTGAGTCATGTGACTCCAATTACTGGCGCTTTGAGAAGTGGGAATTTATCTGCCGACACATGAATGAATCTGCTGGGTGCTTTTTTATGATCGGGACGTGTTTTATGCCGGTTAATAAAGCTACTGTGACGTAATAGTGAGAATGCTTTAAGGCATTCTCACTATTAAGTTCCTGTTTCTCTTCATTATTATTCCGCCAGTTTTCGGCACCTAACTACTCCTGCATACTTTCAGCTATTTCTACAATTTTGGTATCAAAACGTTCGGCTCTTTCAGCAGATTCCTGCTGTCATTTTTGGTGTTTTTTAACTTTTACACTTTTTAAGGTATTCAACTTTTATTCAAATTTTCCCGTCATTCAAATGAATGGAAACTGCTTTCAGCTCTTCCAAATCATCTCCCTCTTTCCAACCTAACTACTCCTGCATGCTTTCAGCTAGAGACACCATTCAGACTTTAAATGGGTCACAAGACATTCAGCTATTACCAACTGTTTCAGCTTTTTCAAATCTTCAGCCAATTTTGAAATATGACAGTTTCAAAAACATGAACATTTTGCTCCTCCTTGATTTTTATGAATGAGCACACAGTTGAGTGCGTGCTAAGTTTCAAATTTTTCAAACAAATTCCTCTAACTTTCATACAGTTTAACTTAGAGAAACAAATTATACCTTAAAATGTAGGAAAATATGTCCTCTTTCAGCCAATGTAACTACTAAAGAGCTCACATTTACAGACTTTCAGCTATGAGCCTTGAACCGAGATCAACCTCTCAAATTCTCTGACTAACTCCATTGTTAAGTTTGGTAGTACACAAAAATCACAAAATTCCTTCAACCAATACCTCAGCAACAGTTTTTACTGCTAAAATTGAACTATTTTCAGCTTTTTTAGCATGGTCAGCTATCCCCATTCAGCTCATAAGCATTCTCACTGCTGTTTCACAGGAACAGCTCTTTCTAGTTCATGTTTACGGATGAGAGGAGGCTTGTGAACGCAGCCGTCGGTTTGCAAATCTGTGCTTTAAGGTGGCTTTTTCTGCCATGATGCCGGTTTGCTTTGTGTGTCGGTGTTGACCCAGAAACACACGGAGCGTCCCCCCCGTTTCTGTCTCATCTTCGTTTGTAGTTAAAGTCCTTCCTCTGTTCTCTCATCCTTCAGTTTCTTCAGTCACAGCTCCGCACTGAAGCGTTTGCACCAGTAAAAAACTGAGGTGGAAGCTGGGTGTTGAACCTTTGATGTGACGTTCAAAAAGTTTTTAAAGTCGGGCCAACGTAAAAAATGTGAGATTCTGTCTCAAACGTCTGTTTTACTTTCTCAGCATTTTGAGATGATCAAACTTCTGACTTAATAACTAAAAAAATCTGAGATTATATTTAAAAACATTGACTTTGTATCTCAAAAACTCCGAATTTTCAGTTTTCTGAAGTCTGATTTAGTATCTCAACATTTTTTATCAAAACATTTAGGCCTTCATGAACCGAGGCTGTGTTCGAAACCGCATACTACTCATACTAACTTTTTGAGTTAGTATGCGAGTTTGAGTAAGCAGAAGTTCCCGGATGCATACTAGATTCTCTGAAATGTTGGGTATGCATCATGAGGTTACTACTCATACTCAAACTACCCAAGATGCAACGTAACGTGGCCGATCGTCATTTCCTGTCAAAACGGCAGTTTCAAGCTAGCTACAACGAGGGTAGGTTCACTTCCTGTTTTCAAAACAAAAGCACCAATTGTATGGTAATGGCTTTCCCTATGATAAAAGGCAACGGGTTTTTTATTTTGTGAAAATAACAGGAAGTGCGTTGCTCACTGCGGCTAGCTTTAGTAGCGCCGAATTCGTGGGAACAAAATTGTAAACAGCCGGTATTTTGTCAGGTTTTCAACACGTTGGGGATCTAAACGACTACTTTCTCACCTGAAAATGTTTCAAATGTTGCTAAAGTTTACAGAGTTTAGAGCTTAAGGGAAATCAGCTTCAGGCCGGCTGATTTCGGCTCGGGCAGGAGCGAAATGCATTGTGGGTAAACGCTCTGCATACTGTCTGATCGATGAGTATGCAGTATGGATGTATGGAAGTATGTAGTATGTAGTATGGAAGTATGTAGTATGGAAGTATGTAGTATGTAGTATGGAAGTATGTAGTATGTAGTATGGAAGTATGAAGTATGTAGTATGCAGTATGTAGTATGGAAGTATGTAGTATGTAGTATGTAGTATGCAGTATGTAGTATGGAAGTATGTAGTATGTAGTATGTAGTATGCAGTATGCAGTATGTAGTATGGAAGTATGTAGTATGTAGTATGCAGTATGTAGTATGGAAGTATGTAGTATGTAGTATGGAAGTATGTAGTATGTAGTATGTAGTATGCAGTATGTAGTATGGAAGTATGTAGTATGTAGTATGTAGTATGTAGTATGCAGTATGCAGTATGTAGTATGGAAGTATGTAGTATGTAGTATGCAGTATGTAGTATGGAAGTATGTAGTATGTAGTATGCAGTATGCAGTATGCAGTATGTAGTATGGAAGTATGTAGTATGTAGTATGCAGTATGTAGTATGTAGTATGGAAGTATGTAGTATGTAGTATGCAGTATGTAGTATGGAAGTATGTAGTATGTAGTATGCAGTATGCAGTATGCAGTATGTAGTATGTAGTATGTAGTATGCAGTATGCAGTATGTAGTATGGAAGTATGTAGTATGTAGTATGCAGTATGCAGTATGTAGTATGTAGTATGTAGTATGCAGTATGCTCTGAGCGGTCAAACATCTCTCAAAAAGCACCTGAAGGATCCAGAAAAACGTAGGAAATCAAACCGGAAACCTCTCTATCGGACAGAAAACACAAACTTCTCAAAATTTGAGAAACTTCATGTGTCAGATTACTAAAATAGCTCAAAAACCCTGACTTTGTGTCTTAAAATTCAGATTTTCATACCTCTGATCACAAAATCTTGATGTAAAATTTGAAAATCAGAAGTTTTCCACGTTTTTCGCATCTTTTTTCTACACCACAATACCAAAAAAAAAGGTAACACAATACGAGTCCTTCATCTTCTGAGCTTTGGCTGATATTTTCCTTCATCATAGCGGCTAAAAATGGGCAGAAAGGCATCAGAGAACCCAGATTACAGCAGAAAAACTGCTCTTTCGTCGGCTGTCGTGCTGCATTGCAAGAAAAGTTGTAGTATTGCAGCATGTAGCAGCGGTGGCATGAAGCGGCACGAGAAAGTTGAGATTTTTATTAGAAACTAAAACCTCAGTTGGAGCGTGAAGCTGGAACAAATGATAAGTAGGAAAACGAGGCAAAGAAGAATGAGAAAACAAGAAGAAACATCATTAAAAACTCTGCGGAACAGAAGATCTGAGAGTGCGCTCAGTCGTTTTTCTGATGTCTGTTGCTGTAAGTTGTTGTTTGCCCTGAAGCTGTGGAAAGGCTGATTACTGTCTGGAAGAAGGCTGACACGTTTCTATGAAATGTATCGCTGTGTCTGATCCTAATTCACGTGTTTGACTGTAAAATGAGCCGTGAAAGGGGCGCCAAGTCTGAGATAATCAGGCCGTGCGGTCGGCTGCCTGCTGCTGGTATCCCACGGATGGAAGACCAAATGGAGGATTTCTGCAGAGGAAGAACACACAGGGAGGGAAAGATTGAAGTTAGGAGGGCAGAGAAAAGGTGGCTAAAGCAGCGGCGTCAATTCAGCCAAAGCTAAGCTAAGGCAAGGTCACTATAGTCACATGACTACAGTATCAATCAATAAATATACATGCAAATAATCACCACAAAAGTCTGCTATGTAGCTTATCTGTGTGCAAATGCAGTCTCACTCACATAGCGGCTAACATAACAATGGACTCGTCTCCGTCTCCCTGTTAGCATTAGCATTAGCGGCTAACAGCCTGAATCCCGCCTTCACTACCTGGTCCTCCGTCCTCCGCCGCTGGGGCAACATTGGACCCATCATCACCCTTTCTTTGGTGATAAATAAATCTAAAGTTTTCTGCTTCCTTTTCATATTTTACATTAATTAGCAAACAACAAATCCCGCTAATAACGTCAGCTTTCTCTGTCAGAATAAAACATTAAAATGAGGCGTACGCGGGGGGATAAAAATAATGAGGCGTAGAATACCAAAGAGGTAAGAAGAAAAGTAACCAGCTCATTGTAGCCTAATGTAGCGGAGTAAGAGGACAGTTTCTGCTGCACACATCTACTCAAGGAAAAGTAAAAAGTATAGAGATTTAAAACTACTCCTAGAAGTATAATGTTTTCAAAAACTTACTCAAGTAAATGTAACTCGTTACGACACGCCTCTGCTGTTAACGCCGTGGCCTGAACGCACGGTGTGAGCGGCGTCCTGATGGATCTGTCGCTGGGGCGTACGTGACAGCGTGTCGGAGCAGAATGGAAACCAGGACCGAGGAGCTCATCAGGAGCTACTGTACTTGACGTCTGTGTGTGTGCGTGTGACGGAGTGGATGACAGCTTCGGATAAGAATGGAAAACAGAGCGAAATTTTTTCCTTTGATGTGGACACACACGCGCGCGCACGTGCGCGCACTTCAGAAATCAGATTTGGGGAGCTGTGGAGAATAAATGCATGAAGGTTTGAAAAACGAGGCCTGTCTAATCATTCAATTAGGATCCAAGGCAGATGGTCTGCACACACACATGCACACGCACGTGCACACACACACTTCCATCTTCCTCTATTCAAACTCTGGTCTCTGTAATCCCACCGTCAGCCTCCACTTAGTGTAACTCTACACTCGATTGCTCGTTTCTGAGCTGAATGAGACATCATTGTGAGCCTACACTTCATTACCTGGACATCCCATATTTAATCTGATCTAACACATGGAATATAAGCTCAATACCGTGTTTATCTGTGTGTCTTCTTCTCTCCGTCAACCCCTTCTCATCCTGGTAAACCTACCCTGAAACACATATGCATGAAGCAAACTGAGATTTTAAAAACTAAACGCACACTGGAAAAAATGCCCCTCCAAAAATAAGTAAGAAAAACAACAAATAAAAGACGTTTTTGCTTGAAATATGGAACTAGTGAAAATCAGCTTGTCAAATAAGATGTGATATTTAGGACTTTTGAGATAAAAGTGATCTTGAAATTAGCTTAAAAACCTCTTCAAATGTCTAAAAAAAAGCTTGTTTCATATGAAATCCGACTCAAAACAATTTGTTTTCAAGAATGTTTCATTTAACAAGATATTCCAGATGTATTGTCTTCAAACAAGTCCCTATATCTGGCTGAAATAGTACTTGTTAGGCAGTTGTGTCTGATATTAAGTGTAATGAGATATTTGACTAGAAATGAGACAAATATACTTGGTAAGACTTAGATTTTTTTTCCAGTGTGGGATTCCTTTTTACCTCCAACAGTCTGAATCACTCTGAGTGTAAGTCAGTGGGGTCACATGGCACTGAAAGGATCGGATTATTGGCTAAATTACACTCAGACTGAGTTATTAAGTGCATGTAGACACCTGAATCTGACTAAGAACTGGATCGGATGGGATTCAGACCCCGAGATAACTGGGTTGAAAGTCACTCTAAACCTGCTTATAGACGCTGAAGCACGTGGTGAATCAGACTTTGCGTTCTGCGCATGCTCCAGATGTTTTCCCGGGGTCGTGACCCGGAAGTCAAAGGAGACGATATTCCTGTTGTTGTCGCCGTCAGAAAGAAACAAACAACGCGATGGAGAATGCTCCGTTGGGCATCGAGTTTGTGCAACAAGCAGCTCATCACAGACCAAATGTAGAGGGACGTAGCTTCATCTGGCTCTGCGTTCGCCATCTTTCTCCAATGCCTGAGTTTGTTGTTGTTGTTGGTGGTGAAGAGGTCAACAGGAAGTGGCTCTATTAGCAACAGCTGGAATGGGTACAGCGCCACCTATCATACCGGGGTATGACACGCTTTGTGCCTCTGATCCCATTCATTCACCGCCACATATCCAAGGAGAATTACCCTTTAATAACTCAGTCTGATTGTAATTTAGCCAATAATCTGATCCTTTCAGAGCCATGTGACCCCACTGAGTGAGAGGCTTAACGCCTCCAAAAAACCCTCCTTCCCCGTAATGTGGAATATTTGCCGTCTCCAAAGGTGGCGACAAATATGTGAATGTCACTACATAGAACTGAGGATAGAAAATTCAGCTAGTTTATGGGCCTTTATTGTAAAATTTCTATGTATTTTCATGTTATAAAACCAGTCATTCCACAGAACTGTCACTCTTTTTGTCTGACATGTCCTGAAGCTTCACAAACTCTAAAAAACCTGCCCCGATCACAGTTTACATTCTTACACGTGGACACCCAGAGGACTTTCCATCCATCTTCTACTTCTACTTCTTCTATTTTTTCGTTAACTGCAGTAAATAAAAACGAAAATTAAAAGAAAAAAAAACGACAACTAACTGAAACTGAAACTAACTGAAAATGTCATAATTCCAGTCCAAGATATATTTAATTCAACTCAAATTATATATATATCAATATCTACATGTCCCTTTTCAGATATCTTAAATCAAGTTTTGGCTTTTAAAACGTTAAAAAATGGGTTGCCATAGTTACCAGCACCTTACTGCACCTCGCGGCCCGTGACGTCACCTGGCAGGACAATGGCGGTTGGAGCAAAAGCTGGGAGAAAGCGGCAAAGTCCGATGTGTGGGACTTGTTTTTAAAAATAATAATGACGACGAGAAAAATAAAAGCAAGTGGCTTATAATGGAAAAAGACGGTGACAAAATAAATAATTTGCTTCTCAAGGGGAAACCAACCGCCCCCCCTCCCTCCACGAATCTTAAAGTTAATTTAAGAAGGTCGAACAAGGAGGCTAATGTCGAGAACCGAAACAAGCTAGCTCCGTGAGTCCGCCGGCGGAAGGGAAGCAACGTCCCGCCCAGGGAGACTGATGGACGGCTTTCACCGACCACCACATCGCTGCTGGTTAGTAAATACGCAGGAACACCACAAGCAGGGAGATTAATTATTGGTTAAGGTGTTTATTAGGAATAATAATAATGAATAAAACTCAATCTGACCTTTTAGAATCCTGCACCTGACAAATAACCCAAAGTATGAAAAAACTAATACTAAAACGAATAAAAACGATCAAACCCACACTAAAAACTAACAGAATTGGAGGGAAATAAGACTAAACAAAAATGAAAAATCCCAAACTATTATAACCTTCAGCCCTGTGTAGCTTTCCTCTTTGGATATTTAAAGTTCGGCATGCAAACAGCGATCCTCATGCTCAGAACTTCCTCTATTTGATGCCTCACTCCTCAAAAAGCTCATTTACAGCTGGTTCAGTGTTTAAAAAAAGGGACAACACAGACTCTGATTGGTGCCTGTGGCCTGTGGACACCACACGAAGCGTGAATAAGGACGTTTATACAAAGAAAATGTGCTGTAACAGCAGTCTCATGAGGCTAAAAGTTTTATAGAACTGGTTTGTTGGGATAGTTTAAACTGGACTGCACTGGAAAGTTGTGTCCCGGCTGTCTTGTGGCTGTAGTCTTTGCGGTGTGTTGAAAAGAGGAGACACGGTTTGGGGTCGGGGCCTTAAAAGCTCCACTTTTTGACCAATCAATTCAAAAATGGAAAAGAAACCCTCGGGCTGCAGACGGCGAGAGCATCCCTTTTGTTGTCTCCCTCGGAGTTTCAGAACATTGAAACCTTTTAGCTTTTCCTGATGTGCATCTAAATGAGAGGCATGAGTCACAGCTCGCCACCAGCACAGACTCATCTGGAAGTAATTTGTCTCTGTGCTGTGTACTTTGATATCTGAAATCTCCAGATTATGAATTCTTTAGTTGAGTTAAGTTAGATAGATAGATAGATAGATAGATAAATACTTTATTCATCCCAATTTGGGAAATTGTTTTGTTACAGCAGCATACAGTAAAGATATGAAAACAATTAAAGTAAAAGCAAGCAAATAGAATAGAATAAAAATAAATAAAATAAATAAAATAGTGAATAAACATTTGCTATATATATTTTTTTTATTGTTATTAAGAGGAATGGACCTCGTGCATGTGATGCTAACATGGTGGTCTGGATGTTCTGATCTGTGGGATCTGGTTTTGGCTGTAAACTTTGGTTTGTATTTGCTTTATTCCTCGTTTGACAGTGTGATATCTAGTTTTACCATCCTTGCCTTGTTGTTCCTGCGATTATCTGTTCTGAGTCTGACTCCTCTGACCCTCCTTCTGTCCTCCTGCCATGAATTTATCTTGTAAGTCTTGGTTTGTTCTCAATTCATTTCAACAATATGATTATTAATCCCTGAAGGGAAATGGAAGACATGCTTTTGTCATAGATAAAGCAGAATAAAACAGAATAAAATCAGCTGATAGACACTTAGAAAGTTGATTTTTAGCAGAGAGAAACGTTGTAGACTGAAAAAAACAACTCATAAGATTTGCTTAAAAAACCCTTTGTAAGTATATGCTCTCAAATGATTTAAGTAATATTTAATGCTGCAATATCAAGTAAATTTTACTTACCATAAAACATAACAGTTTTGAAGATATTAAGTAACATTTACTTAATTACATCTAAGTTTTAAGTTATACTTAGTTAAACAAATTAAGTAAAGTCTACTTGTTTTTTACTCAAAATTTTAAGTAAATGTTATATATCTGTAGTATTTGCTGTTATGAAGTAACTTAGTAGATTTTAACGATACACTTTCAGAGTAAAGTTTATGTAGTATTTCTAGGTTTATGTACATACAGCTATTAAACATTTAAATTGTATGAGGAAACCTAAATAAAACTTACTCTTCCCCCATAATTCATGTATTACGTTAATAAAATGTTTAATTTTACTTAAGAAGCTCGAGTTCTTACTGAATCTTAAAAATACAAGGTAGAAATGATCACTTTTTTCAGTGTAGACATCCTCAGAGGTCGCCATGAATGCAGGTGGAAGGTCCAAGCTTGTGATCTCACATTTCCCATGATGATCAAGGGACAAAATGGTTGTAATCTCCTCCTCCTTTTCCTCCATTTTGGTCCCGCTCTGCATCCCAGACGTCTCCTATTCAACTCATCTACATTTTGGATCTTCTTGCAGGAATTTCTTGGCCTTTGGAAAGCTCAGCCGGCCGCTCTCGCATGCAAACAACTTCCGCGTTGCCACGGTAATGCGTCATAACAGATGTAAAAACAAAAAAAAAAGGGGGCAGAATTACCAGCAGAAATCATTCCGACAGCACACCATCCAAATTAGAGTTGAAACATGTCTCCAAAATCTGTATTTTCACAGAAAAAAGCTTGTTAGAAAATCTGAGGAAGATGCAAATTTTGTATTTTTGGGTCCCCGTTAGGGCTGGGTATCGATTTGATTTCGATTCATAAGGTCCTGAATCGATTAATCACGATTCGATTCAATTCAATCTGCTCTTAAATAATGAAAATGGCTCAACTGTGTTACAAAATACAAATGTATTTTATTTTATTTATCATTTTCACCATAAACAACAGGTTTTAAGGGCAAACTTGTGAATTGGACAGTTTAAACTTCAGCTGTAAACACAAGTGCCATTTTAAAACTATAAAGGAATTGAAAGTGAAAGTGTTCTTGAGCTACAACATTCCATTACTGCAAATTTTATTAAGACATTGTTTCTTGTGTCTTTGATAAAGTGGTTTGGACTTAATGTCACATCCAGAACTTTAACTCTTTGCTGTCTGACAGTTTGTTTGTTTGTTTGTTTGTTTTATTCAGTCCCAGAGTAAACAACAAACGTGTTCAGTACAATCACAGCATTTTTTTAAGTGACTGAAAAGGCCTACAGGCTGAAGCGTAATGCTTATATTTAAGCCTGTCCTGTTGAACAAAATTAAGCCACCCATCAACCTGTGTATATATATTTCTTTTTTTAAACATATTTTTATTATGATTTTTCATTGATTTAAACATTTAAACATGAACATTATATCCCCATCTGGCAATAATAATAATAATAATAATAATAATAAATAAATAGAATAAAAATAAATAAACAGATAAACATAGAATTAAACAAACAAAATGATACTAATGTAGATAAATAATAATTAATAAAAGAAAATTACATTCCAATAGGCTCACAGCAGTGCAAAAATAGCAGAACTTGTACAGTTAATCACAATTCAAGGTTGTGAGTTTCCAGAAAGTCCATATAAGGTCTCCATAAGTGAGCAAAATTCTTTTTCTTTTTTACAATATATGTTAGTCTCTCCAAATCAACCTATATATTTTTTTTTACAAATACTAAAGTAAGAAGAAAAATAATAGTAAAAAGAGAAAAAACAGAATTGCATCCAATAAAGTAAAACAAATAGAAGAATAATGAAGCAAAATCATGAATAAACACAAAATCCTTCACAATTTGTAAATACTTGCAGCCCTTAAAACCAAAAATGTTCTACAATCTCTTACATTCATATTAGCCTCATTCCATAATGAAAGCCCAACAACAGGTTTGCATCTCCTTTTCATTTCTTTTTTGGCCTTTGGTACAGTAAATTTTCATATGTCTCTTAATAAAAACGGTGAGCTGTGAGCTGTTCAGTGGAGCAGAAGGATCCAGGTGAACGATTAAGCTCCATCGGGTCAAAGGCGGGACCTTTCAGGCTGATTGCCGCCACCTGAAACGCTCTGAGCGGCGGCGTGATGAGGCCGCGGGCCGCTCTGAGCGGCGGCGTGGCGGCGGCTGTCTCCGAGGACGCAATCATCCTGCCGGTGAAGAAGCTGTTCAATCACAGCTCCGTGCCAACGCTGCGGGCACTCGAATCAAACGCTGCTCATCTCATGACTCGAGGATTCGAAATATACTCGACAGGTGTTTGAGCAGTCTGACCTCAGGTTGGAGTTAAAGCAGGCGGCTGGTGGGAGTGGATCTTATTCCTGTGTAACGCTCCAGAGGAACACTCTGATGTCTGTGTTTCTAACTGGACTTAATCTTCATGATATTTCAGATATCAGATATTTGGATTTGGGCACTTGTCCTGCTTGTGAGATGATATGGGCTCCACCTTTTTCTTTCAAAAATATTTTTATTGAATTTTCCATATCAACAGCAATAAACATCCAGCATAAACAGTAGAAATAATAATAAATAAATAAAATAAAGTAAAAACAAAACAAACACCTTGGGTATGCAGGTGGTGAAATAAAATAAAAATAAAATAAACAACACAAACCCCTTGGGTATATTGAAAGTAAATTAAAATAATACAAAACAAACACCTTGGGTATTTAGAAACAAACGAAAGAAAAAAGTCGGAAAAGAAAAACCAAAAAACAAAACACTGACTAAAGACAAAACAAACAATAAAACAAACATACAAAAGAGAAAAAAAATAAAAAACGTGACACACAAACACACGGGAAAGCACAAAAAGGAGGGGAAGGGATTTTTTGGGGGGTGGGGGTCCAGTTGCATATTTCAATGAGCGTCCTCAGTTAGGGTATATTTATAGTTTTGGGCTCCACCTTTTTAAATGTGTGCTTTTGCTTCTATTTTTTTTAAGTTATCGGGTTAATTTAAAGGTAGTAAACACTGTGATGGGGATCTATAAGGTCTAAGAATTTTACCTAAACGTGCAAGTAACCTGCAAAGTAGCTAATCTATCGGGAATTTGATAAGCTTGTAAAACCACAACAGAAATCATGATTTTTTTGGGCGACATTAACAGCTGATGTCAACCAATAGCAATAGTAGATTGATTTATTTCTAACAATATTCCTACTTTTACAACAAAAATTGTATAAAAATAGATATTTCACACTGGAAATAGTGATACTCATCATATTTGGTCCAGTTGTGCATTTTTGACTATTTTTTCGAATTTCAAACACACATCATACACAATGCAAATTTTCATTGTGTAGAAAAAAAACTCCTTAATTTCTGAAAAGGGACATTTTTGTCCCCTTTTAAAACGACCTAAAAACATCAAATATTAATATTTTTTTCCACTTTTTTTTCCATAAATCTTTTATTCCACTTCAGTTCTGATTATAACCACCAAGCTTTCAATTATATTCCAAAAAATAACCCTTTAGATGCCAATTTGAACTTTTTAGCCCATTTTTTAAGCCTTTAGGTGCCAGTATTTTCAAAATATAGAATGCAGAGTGGAATTATTGAGTAGGGATAATTATGGTCTGGGATATGTCAATGATTAGGAACAACATTTATTTTTAGGAACTGTGAACTTAGTTCACAAAGTTGAAATGTTGGATTATGAACTAGTTCATTTTTGGAACTAGTACTAATAATGTCCATCTTTTATCAAAAATATTTGTTTTCAACTGTAGTCTTGCTGTGATTTTTTTTTTTCCATGATAAACACATTTTTTACCCCGTCTCTCCATTGCATTATGCTTGGAGGCCGTGGTTTCAACCAGGAAAGCAAGGCATCTTTATTTATACAGCGCATTTCATAGCACAGGCAACTCAATGTGCCTTACATAAAGACATTTAAAAGAACAGCATAAAGCAGCATAAAAACAAGCAATTTAAAGAGAAAAAAATCAAATAAAAATTAAAACGCAGTTAAAAGCAATCAAAGAAGAGCGGAAAAAGAAAAATATAAACTCAACCATAAGCACACGGAAAGAGAAATGTTTTTAACCTGGGTGTAAAAGTGCTCACAGTTGGGGCTGATTATAGGATTATAGGAAGCTGTTATAGTCTTCTTTGCCATCAGCAGCAGGATTCTCAGTAAACATTTTGAGCTCTTATCTGTCACACCGTCAGGAATTATACCCAAAATGTAAAGTGCTGGTGTCAGACACGGGCCATTTTTAAAGGAGGAAGTCCTTTAAGGCAGAGGTCTTCAACAGGGGGTCCGCGGAGGTACTGCAGGGGGGTTGCGAAATCTTTGGTTGATTATACGATTTTTAATTTTGGTCACCTTCCTAAAATAATCGCCTAAGTCATTTGTCATCAAAGGTGTGGTCATAAAAATGCCTAAGTCATTTATTTAATCTTAGTTTTTATGAAAAACAATAAGTGTTCTTATATGTCAAGCATCATCCTTTGATACATACTTACTGACTGAAATTATTATTTTATGCGATAATTTAACTTTTAGGGGGAATTTTTTGTGTTTCCTGAAAAAAATGAAAAAGTGACGATTTCTGTTTTTTCTCACAAATTGTGTGCAAACATGTTCCATCCACAGATGGTTTGAGGATTCATTGTCCCATCTACATGCATGTTTAAAGTTAAAATCTGTGGAATATTTGAATAGCTCAGTGTTGAATGTACAATAACAGAGTAGCTATGTTTACACACGGCACTAGGCCCCCGTTAAATATAAAACACAATTGTATGCCATATAAATTGTCCAACTCTCCATCAGTTTGGGGGTCCCTGGCCTGGAAAACGTTGAAGACCCCTGGTTAAAGGTGTCGCTGTGCCTCCCTGTGTGTCTGCAGCTGGTACACTGGGCCAGTCAGCAGCAGGATCAGGATGAGAAGATGGCTGGCTGTGTGTTTCCAATGGGACCAGAGAGCTTTCAGCGCTTCACGCCGGACTCCCTGGCGGCCATCGAGCAGCGCATCGCCCAGGAAGAGGCCCGACGCAAGAAACATTACCAGGAGGTACAAACCCGCCCAGCAAACGTAACCAGGGAACTTTATTAGCACAAATTAAAGCTCAAAGAGGTGGCCGTGGTGGTACAGGAAGTGATGTTTCTGTGTTTGTGTGTGCCAGGACCTGGGCGACGTGCAGCTCCCCCGGCCCCGGCCCGACCTGGAGGCAGGAAAACAGCTGCCGCGCATCTTCGCCGACATCCCATCTCATCTGGTGGGCGTTCCCCTGGAAGACATCGACCCGTACTACTTCAAAGACAAGAGGGTAGGCTGCCAAGTGTGTGTGTGTGTGTGTGTGTGTGTGTGTGCGTGTGTGTGTGTGTGCGTGTGTGTGCGTGTGAGAGAGTTTCTGGAAATGCCTCCTCTTTCCTGTTGGAGAATCCCTGCAAGATAAATGGATTCTTCGTCAGCTTGATTCACCGAAGACTGGAGTGTGTGTGTGTGTGTGTGTGTGTGTGTGCTGGGTTCCTCATGCTGTGGGGACATGAATCTGCTTATAAAGTCATATTGTGAGGACCCGCCTCCCTTTAGGAAACAACATCACATTTCATGGTGAAAATTCACGTCACAGGACACGAGATTAAAAACAATAAACAGGGAAGAAGACGTTTTAATCAAAGCCAATAAGGAAGAGTGAATCCACAGCTGAGTGTCACCTTCAGTTTGTAGTTTCCTTGAGGCATGATCTGCCTCTCAGGTTAGAGTATCAGGATATAATCTGCTACAACTCGTCATTAAAGTCCTGAAATCCACGGTGAGGTGGCCTGCTGCCTCCTGCCTGACCTTCTTTTTTGCTTTTTTGCTTCACAAAACAATATGCGTTCAGCAGAGTAATACATTTGCATCACAAAATCGTTCTCCAGGAAAAAGTCAGACCTCACAATTGCTTGGCGCTTTTTTCTCTCAGGCTTGCGTCATGTTTAAAATATATTTAATATATTTTATAAAAATATTGTATTTTTATAAAATATTGTATTATTTCAATATATTAAAATATAATATTTTAAAATATATTTTATGAAATATATATTTTTTTTACATTTTAATAATAATATATTTTTAGATTTTTTAGATTTTATAAAATATATATATTATATAATATATAATTATATTTCATTATATGTTATATAATATATATTTATATTACATATTATATATATTAAATATATAATTATATTTTTAATATATTGAAATAATATAATATTTTTTATAAAATATTATATTATTTCAACATATTAAAATATATTATTTTAAAATATATTTATTATAATAAAATATCAGCATGATAAATATAATTATTATTTTATTATTATTATTAAATAAAAAATTTATATTATTTATTAAATTGTAAAAAATAATAAATAAACAATGAATAATTTATTAGATAATAAATTAAATTTGTATCACTGCGTGCTGTGTAGACCGAAGTGCAGACCGAGCAGCAAACACCGTAATAGGCGCGTCAGGCGATTTTGAATTTTGAATTTAGTTCAAAATGTTGGATTATGAACAATGAACTGAACTAGTTCATTTTTTGTGCTGGTTTAAACTGACGTGCTTCCGTCTCTGGTTTTGTTGCAGACTTTCATAGTCCTGAACAAAGGGAAGGCCATCTTCCGTTTCAGCGCCACCTCAGCCCTCTACATCTTCAGTCCCTTCAACCCCATCCGCAGAATCGCCATCAGGATCCTGGTCCACTCATATCCTTGAATACGCTCTCTCTGAGGCTGCGGGGGGGCTTGGCTGCAGGGCGGAGGTCAGTCACAGTCGGCCTGACGGCGCCGGCGGCCGATTGGTTGGGCCTTATTGCTGTTTCACTGCCTCGACCTTTGCCTGGTTTGATCTCATTAAGGCCTGATGTGGCAGAGATGGTTACATAATCAAAGCAGAATTAGTGTAACAATGCTTTCTGTTAATAAGCTGCATTTTTTCCAGAGAAATGTCTTCAGAAAGCAGCCGAACGCGGACTTTTTCTGGGGAGAGGGCGTCATTAGCGACACATGAAGTTAAACGTGGTGTTTTTAGCTTTTTATGGTGTTTGAGCTGCTGCAGAAAAAAATATTAATCGAGAAAGTAATCATGACATTAATGGATGAAAACAGTAAGTGGTTGTAAACAAATCAATTTTCAATTTGTGAGGCATTAACTGTGCAGCAGAGTTGAAGCCGTGTCGAATGAACTTAAAGCTGAAAGTAAAGGATGAGTGTGGGCTGGACGATGTGTGTGTTTCCCAGTTGGTTCACTGGTTTTGGCACAGCAGTGCATGTTAGGGATTCTGGTCCTGACTGATGTGGAGGGGGCTGTGACGGGTTTGTTGAGTGTTTGGAAGCTGAGAGAGTTGTGCAAGATCGCTGCTTTAAACATGAGTCAGATTATTAGGTGGCATCAAAGAGAATTTTAACAATAATTTTTTTCAAATAACATATGCCAATACGCACATTTTTATCAAGTTTGCATTTTTGTAATATTAAGCATCCTTCTCCTACTACTCCTACTAACTTTCTGAGTTAGTATGCGAGTTTGAGTAAGCGAGAAGTTCCCGGATGCATACTAGATTCTCCTAAATGTTGGGTATGCATCATGAGGTTACTACTCATACTCAAACTACCCAAGATGCAACGTGACGTCGCCGATCGTCATTTCCTGTCAAAACGGCAGTTTCAAGCTAGCTACAACGAGGGTAGGTTCACTTCCTGTTTTCAAAACAAAAGCACCGATTGTATGGTAATGGCTTTCCCTGTGATAAAAGGCAACGGGTATTTTATTTTGTGAAAATAACCGGAAGTGCGTTAGCTCACTGCGGCTAGCTTTAGTAGCGCCGAATTCGTGGGAACAAAACTGTAAATAGCCGGTATTTTGTCAGGTTTTCAACACGTTGGGGATCTAAACGACTACTTTCTCACCTGAAAATGTTTCAAATGTTGCTAAAGTTTACAGAGTTTAGAGCTTAAGGGAAATCAGCTTCAGGCCGGCTGATTTCGGCTCGGGCAGGAGCGAGATGCATTGTGGGTAAACGCTGTCTCTCTATTTGTCCCGCTTCGTGTATTCAAGTCCATCCAGATCACATAGGTGCATAACTTTAAAGTTTAGAAACATTTTCCTTTTAAAAACAGTCTCCAGGACCCCAAGAATCTCTCTCCAAATGTAAAGCACATTTCATGTACAAAACAATTCAAAGTGCTTAGATTGAAATCAACGGCGGCCATTTTGCGGTCCGTTATCCAGTTAATATAATACATCCATGGTTGTAACGGGGAGCAGCAGAAGGGAAGAGTGGATGATGGTTTCTAAGAGCCACTGTGTTTGTTGTTTTAAACCCACTGTGGAAAAGTCCAGGAAGTGGACCGTCTGCATTTTAGCTGTGCATATGACACCTGAAAGTATTTTATCTGCACTTTTCACTTTTAAATTAATTAATTAATGATTATTTTTAATGGCTTTTTTAATTTTTTAATTTTTATTATTATTATTATTTTTATAAATTTATTTATTTATTTATTTATTTATTATTTCTTTCTTTCTTTATTTCATTTTTTTAAATGATTTTATTGCCTTCTTGTGTAGCTGTGAAACACTTTGAATTGCCTTGTGTATGAATTGTGCTCTATAAATAAAACTGCCTTGCCTGCCTAATTCCACACCAGGCAGTTCTTCTCTTTGTGTTCGTCAGAGAGCGAAAGCCGTGCAGAAACAAAACTAAATTATCTAAATTGATGCACAATTCTCCCCCGTTTAATAACCTGCAGGAGATAGTGTTAATGCGGCTGAATCATTAAGGTGTTAAAAAAAAAAAAAAAAGGAGCTTTATTTTAAGGGAATTAATTAAAACAAAACAAACCGGCAGCAGCTGACATTTATCACGCATCTCAGATTACAGGCCCACGCGCTGTTAGTCGGCACACATTTTACCAACACACCAACGCTGTATAACGGCTGCCTGGCTGCGTCAGACGGGCAGAAACCTCCACAGCTGGATGCTCTCCAGGTACAGCAGTGATATACAGTTATCATGTCAGCTGACCGCCACGTGTGAGTCAGACGGCTCGGTTAAAGAGCCAGAAAACGTGACTTTTGATTTGGAATTTGGTTGGAAAGCCTCATCATTGAGATGCATCAGTAGTTACAAACATTACAGAACCATAAAAAACATAAAAAATCATAAAAAGCTCGACGCTGACACTCCGGTCCAATAACTCATTAAGTCTGCAAAACAATTGTTTCAAGAAATGAAAATAAAGTAAACAAGAAAACATAAATTAATCAGAAAGGATCAAATATAAAGAACAATTAAAGTTAACACATTTAGAAATGAACTGAACTAAATGAAAATGCCTTTTAGATCTAGTTTAAAGCCGGTTAAGTGACTCTTAAACTGATAAAATCCACCCGTTTCATCCCCTGAATGGAAGAATATTTGTGACTTTTAAAGTTTTCTGTGGCAGCAAACTGTAAAAAGTGCTGCTTTGTGACTCAGTTTGATCAAATTAACTCGGACTTCAGAACAAAATCCAAACTTTCATTGAACATAAATGCTTGTTTTGTCCCCCTTAAATCCTGGAGCATTTCTTTAGAGCATCCGTCAAAATGTTGGATTATGAATTATGAACTTAACTGGTTCATTTTTGGAACTGTGAATTTAGTTCAAAATGTTGGATTATGAACTAGTTCATTTTTGGAACTGTGAATTTAGTTCAAAATGTTGGATTATAAACTAGTTCATATTTTGGAACTATGAATTTAGTTCAAAATGTTGGATTATGAACTGAATTAGTTCATTTTTGGAACTGTGAATTTAGTTCAAAATGTTGGATTATGAATTATGAACTGAACTAGTTCATTTTTGGAACTGTGAATTTAGTTCAAAATGTTGGATTATTAACTATGAACTGAACTAGTTCATTTTTTGAACTGTGAATTTAGTTCAAAATGTTGGATTATGAACTATGAACTGAACTAGTTCATTTTTGGAACTGTGAATTTAGTTCAAAATGTTGGATTATGAACTATGAACTGAACTAGTTCATTTTTGGAACTGTGAATTTAGTTCAAAATGTTGGATTATGAACTATGAACTGAACTAGTTCAACTAATCCAAACTTTCCGTCAATTTAAACTAAATTATTGAACATAGAGGCTTGTTTTATCCCTTTAAATCCTGGAGCATTTCTTTAGAGCATCCTCAGTTCCCAAAACATAAAGAAGTGTCATTAAAAGGAAGCTGATGGAACATGGTGGGAAACTTCTGACTGTAAATGTGTTCCAATGAGTCCAGATGTGCTTTTAAAGCTAAAGGCTCCAGCTGTGGAGGTCTGGCTCTGTCCTCGGCCGCCTGCCGGCTCCACGCCGGCGTCCACCTTGGACTCCAGACGACGGGCCCACATGTCAGATATTACTTCACACCCAAACCCCTCCACCCCCCCTTATCCACACCTCACACTCGTCTATTTTTACCGCGGGAGGCGGCTGCTGGTGTTGAGAGATGTCGAGCCGGTGGACACGCTGCTGTTGTCACGGGGATAAGTGGGTGAAGAGGTCGCGAGGCGAGGTGTGGCGCTGCTCGTGTGCGTGGGGCGTGCGCGCTCGTCTGAGCCGACCGTGTGCTACGGCGGGAAGAAACGGGAGTTTTAGTTTGTGCTTCTGGAGTGTTTGTGTGGGATCAAGTGTGTTCTGGATTCCTGCCCGACCACAGTGGCGCCACTATGACAAGCTGTGGCGTGACACTCGCTCACACTCGCTCTGACGTTATGATGCGAGCGTTGGGTTTTATCTCTCAGCTCTCAAAATGAAAACACACACTCCTGAAGGAGCACACTGTGTTCGGCCACATCGCTCACAGAGTTCTGCTCTCAGGACGCTTTGGCGTCCCACGTGAGACGCCGTCCAGCTTCTTTAGGAGCTGCGAATTTAGTTCAAAATGTTGGATTATGAACTAGTTCATTTTTGGAACTGCAAATTTAGTTCAAAATGTTGGATTATGAACTAGTTCATTCTTGGAACTGCAAATTTAGTTCAAAATGTTGGATTATGAACTAGTTCATTCTTGGAACTGCAAATTTAGTTCAAAATGTTGGATTATGAACTAGTTCATTTTTGGAGCTGTGAATTTAGGTCAAAATGTTGGATTATGAATTATGAACTGAACTAGTTCATTTTTGGAACTGTGAACTTAGTTCAAAATGTTGGATTATGAGCTAGTTCATTTTTGGAACTGTGAACTTAGTTCAAAATGTTAGATTATGAATTATGAACTGAACTAGTTTATTTTTGGAACCGTGAATTTAGTTCAAAATGTTGGATTATGAACTAGTTCATTTTTGCAACTGTGAATTTAGTTCAAAATGTTGGATTATGAATTAGTTCATCTTTGGAGCTGCGAACTTCGTTCAAAATGTTGGATTATGAACTAGTTCAATTTTGGAACTGCAAATTTAGTCCAAAATGTTGGATTATGAACTAGTGCATTTTTGGAACTGTGAACTTAGTTCAAAATGTTAGATTATGAATTATGAACTGAACTAGTTCATTTTTGGAACCGTGAATATAGTTAAAAATGTTGGATTATGAACTAGTTCATTTTCGGAAACTGTGAATTTAGTTGAAAATGTTGGATTATGAATTATGAACTGAACTAGTTCATTTTTGCAACCGTGAATTTAGTTCAAAATGTTGGATTATTAACTAGTTCATTTTTGGAACTGTGAATTTAGTTCAAAATGTTGGATTATGAATTATGAACTGAACTAGTTCATTTTTGGAACTGTGAACTTAATTCAAAATTTTGGATTATGAACTAGTTCTTTTTTGGAACTGTGAACTTAGTTCAAAATGTTAGATTATGAATTATGAACTGAACTAGTTTATTTTTGGAACCGTGAATTTAGTTCAAAATGTTGGATTATGAACTAGTTCATTTTTGCAACTGTGAATTTAGTTCAAAATGTTGGATTATGAATTATGAACTGAACTAGTTCATTTTTGCAACTGTGAATTTAGTTCAAAATGTTGGATTATGAATTATGAACTGAACTAGTTCATTTTTGGAACTGTGAACTTAGTTCAAAATGTTGGATTATGAGCTAGTTCATTTTTGGAACTGTGAACTTAGTTCAAAATGTTAGATTATGAATTATGAACTGAACTAGTTTATTTTTGGAACCGTGAATTTAGTTCAAAATGTTGGATTATGAACTAGTTCATTTTTGCAACTGTGAATTTAGTTCAAAATGTTGGATTATGAATTATGAACTGAAGTAGTTCATTTTTGGAACCGTGAATTTAGTTCAAAATGTTGGATTATGAACTAGTTCATTTTTGGAACTGTGAATTTAGTTAAAAATGTTGGATTATGAATTATGAACTGATCTAGTTCATTTTTGGAACCGTGAATTTAGTTCAAAATGTTGGATTATGAACTAGTTCATTTTTGGAACTGTGAATTTAGTTCAAAATTTTGGACTATGAACTAGTTCATTTTTGGAACTATGAATTTAGTTCAAAATGTTGGATTATGAACTAGTTCATTTTTGGAACTGTGAACTTGGTTCAAAATTGCTCACAGAGTTCTGCTTTCAGGACGCTTTGGCGTCCCACGTGAGACGCCGTCCAGCTTCTTTAGGAGCTGCGAATTTAGTTCAAAATGTTGGATTATGAACTAGTTCATATTTGGAACTGCAAATTTAGTTCAAAATGTTGGATTATGAACTAGTTCATTTTTGGAGCTGCGAACTTCGTTCAAAATGTTGGATTATGAACTAGTTCAATTTTGGAACTCTGACTTTATTTCAAAATGTTTGATATCGAATTATGAACTGAACTAGTTCATTTTTGGAACTGCAAATTTAGTTCAAAATGTTGGATTATGAACTAGTTCATTTTTGGAACTGCAAATTTAGTCCAAAATGTTGGATTATGAACTAGTGCATTTTTGGAACTGTGAATTTAGTTCAAAATGTTGGATTATGAATTGTGAACTGAACTAGTTCATTTTTGGAGCTGCGAATTTAGTTCAAAATGTTGGATTATGAACTAGTTCATTTTTGGAACTGTGAACTTAGTTCAAAATGTTAGATTATGAATTATGAACTGAACTAGTTCATTTTTGGAACCGTGAATTTAATTCAAAATGTTGGATTATGAACTAGTTCAGTTTTGGAACTGTGAATTTAGTTCAAAATGTTGGATTATGAACTAGTTCATTTTTGGAACTGTGAATTTAGTTCAAAATGTTGGATTATGAATTATGAATTGAAATAGTTCATTTTTGGAACTGTGAACTTAGTTCAAAATGTTGGATTATGAACTAGTTCATTTTTGGAACTGTGAACTTGGTTCAAAATCGCTCACAGGGTTCTGCTCTCGAGGACACTTTAGCGCCCCACGTGAGACGCCGTCCTGCGGCGTTTTGATGGCGTTCACGCGGGAATGCACAAGCGCAGATTGGCCCCGTCGGGTCGTTCACCTCCCTGCTCACTTTCAAAACTTCCCGGCTTTGATTTGAGCGTTTGCAGGTAAACGTGGAAGGCGGAGGAAATTAAAAGACAGGCAGATCAGTACGAGGAAGATGGATCCCGCCGTGGATGTGGGAGGTGTAATGATATTACCGGTATGGTGGCCTGGGAGGTCCACAACAGCAGGGCTATCATTACAGGGTAATTAGCTTCTGGCTGTGTGGTGGCGGCGGCGGGGGGACGTGTGCGTTGTTTGTCAATCGGTAACTGTATTATCTCGCCGCCTGCCACCGCGCTCCGGCAGCATCATTACAGCCAGCACTCAATCAACAATTACCCTGCCGCTCAAACAAGTTTCAGCTGGAGTTTGGGCCGCTTTCACCTCTGCAGTATGTTCCTGCTTCCAAATTACAATAATTATGATTCATTTATAGCTGTGATTGACGGCTGAGCGAGGCCTCGCCGAGTCTCTCCCACCTCGTCTCTCCCACCTCGTCTCGTGCAGCGCGTCGAGCACGGCAGGCCAAGCTGATATTTAACCTGCGCCGCCGCCTGACAGTTTGGAAAGTTACCGCTCGCCGTTATGAGATGAAGGGGCCACGGTGCTGTTAATGGCATGTTAATTTGCTGTGCTGAAACTCACAAGCTGACCGACAGCTCAGGACACTTCGTCTTGATTCAGTTCAAGGTGTTTGAAACGCAGCACGTGTTGAATCTCCACAGAGCAGCAAAAAGTATTTTTTTTTTTTTTATTCCACATTTGAGCTGTTGTTCTTATCCACACTTATTAATTAGGGCTGGGCGAGTTAACTCGTTATTATCGCGTTAATTATTTAATTATTTAATTATTTAATGCCGATTAATATTTTATCTCACATTAACGCAGTTTTTATTTTATTTATTTTTTCCATTATTTTTGGGGGGCTTTAATGGAAAGTTCAGAGAGACAGGAAGCAGGGGGTAGAGAGAGGGGGAACAACATGCAGCACAGGGCCGTCCGATGCGGGACTATAGCCTCTGTACATGGGGCGGCTGCTAAGCCCACTACGCCACGGACCACCTGTTTTATTATTTATTTTATTATCGTAAAAGTCTGTTGCTCACAGGCTTTTATTTTGTAAAAGTCTGTCGCTCACAGGCTTTTATTTTGTAAAAGTCTGTTGCTCACAGGCTTTTATTTTTGTAAATGTCTGTTGCTCACAGGCTTTTATTATTGTAAAAGTCTGTTGCTCACAGGCTTTTATTTTGTAAAAGTCTGTCGCTCACAGGCTTTTATTTTGTAAAAGTCTGTTGCTCACAGGCTTTTATTATTGTAAAAGTCTGTCGCTCACAGGCTTTTATTTTGTAAAAGTCTGTTGCTCACAGGCTTTTATTATTGTAAAAGTCTGTCGCTCACAGGCTTTTATTCTGTAAAAGTCTGCTGCTCACAGGCTTTTATTTTGTAAAAGTCTGCTGCTGTCTGCTGTGGAACAGGAACAGAAAGTAATCGGCGGATCCACCAAACATGGAGAAGGGTACGGAACTTTTACTCGGCCATTTTCATGTTAAAGTTCTTCCAGATGGCGGAGTCGACAGAACCAAAGTCATCTGTAAACTCTGCCAAGTTGAATTGTCTTCTCAGCGTAGTAGTTCCAGTCTAAAATATCACTTAAAGGCAAAACACACAACTGATAGCAGCAAGTCATTCAAGGAAACAGACAGTGGAGCGAGGCTTCTACATAAAAACTACAGAAAGATGCTGATGTTAAAAGTGTGTTTGCACAACAAATGTTATGGCACTTTCATTCATATGGCAGCACATTTAAAATAAAACTAAATGCTAAAAGCTATACGCTACTTTTGGATTCATTTTTGGATTTTGCGTACAAATGCGATTAATCGTGATTAATCATGTGATTAATTAGATTAAACATTTTAATCGTTACCCAGCCCTATATATTGGCTGTGTTCGAAACAGCATACAGCATACTGCATACTACATACTAAATACTAATCGATCAGACAGTATGCAGAGCGTTTACCCACAATGCACTTTGCTCCTGCCCGAGCCGAAATCAGCCGGCCTGAAGCTGATTTCCCTTAAGCTCTAAACTCTGTAAACTTTAGCAACATTTGAAACATTTTCAGGTGAGAAAGTAGTCGTTTAGATCCCCAACGTGTTGAAAACCTGACAAAATACCGGCTGTTTACAATTTTGTTCCCACGAATTCGGCGCTACTAAAGCTAGCCGCAGTGAGCAACGCACTTCCGGTTATTTTCACAAAATAAAATACCCGTTGCCTTTTATCATAGGGAAAGCCATTACCATACAATTGGTGCTTTTGTTTTGAAAACAGGAAGTGAACCTACCCTCGTTGTAGCTAGCTTGAAACTGCCGTTTTGACAGGAAATGACGATCGGCGACGTCACGTTACGTTGCATCTTGGGTAGTTTGAGTATGAGTAGTAACCTCATGATGCATACACAACATTTCAGAGAATCTAGGATGCATCCGGGAAAAAAGTCAGTATGAGTAGTAGGAGTAGTAGGAGAAGTATGCGGTTTGGAACACAGCCATTGATATACCATCTGATGTAAACCTGATGTGAATCCTTCTTCCTTAACCGTGTCACGTTATTCAGTTTGTTCATCATGTGCACTATCCTGACCAACTGCTGCTTCATGGCCATGTCCGAGCCGGCGTACTGGGCCAAATACGTGGAGTAAGTACACCTGTGAACCTCTCTGTGCGTCTCTGTTTGTACCGTTAGGAGCTCCCAGAGAAGAACATTCGCTTGACTCAGCTGGACTGACGTGTTGACCACTTTCAGGCGTCGGAAGGGGAAATGTCAGGCTCAAAATGTCAAAACCAAATGAGAACTAGTGTGAAAAGTCTCCGTATCACAGGGAATCAGATTTAATCTGATGTTTGTTGAACGTTCCCAAAGCTTTCAGCGTCTCACCCTCAGAGTTTCAGGACCTGAGACTCACAGGAGTGAGTCTTCTTTTCGCCGCCTTCATCCTCACCGGAGGATGGTGACGTCCTTTAAACACTCCCAGTGGAAGCGTTATTATTCAGAGGCGACCTTTTTCGTGTAAATAGTGTTTTCAGAGGAGGCTTCTACCAGGAGGAGGGTGGAGGGGATTCACCTCCAGAGGCAGCGGTTAAGAAACATTTCTCAGAATGTAAACACGGGATTTTCTATGTTAGGAAAAAGGCAGTAAATCCCAATAAAGCGCCGGAACATTCGCTCAGACTGTCTGGCTGCTTGTTCTTTTCTAGTTTAAACGAGTGTTTATAGCTCTGTTAAACGCTGAAGCTTTTTAAAAGACCTCCTGTGGTGGTGAAGGGGGACATTAATAGACGGAGAAGTGTCGCAGCCTATTTGAGTTTCCAAACTATATTTTCTAACAAAGGCCGTGGGTGGTTTTGTTCTTGCACGCACTTCAGAGTTGATTGTTTAAAAAATATATGTAGTTTTCTTTCTGACAAAAATCATACGAACAAAACAATAACTAAAAATCTCTTTACAATTTGGATGAAAAATGGAAGTTAACTGAATCTGATTTAACAGGCTATAAAAGTGCGTGCAAGAACGAAACCACCTGTTGCCACCCACGGCCTTTGTTAGAAAAATATAGTTTGGAAACTCAAAAAGTCAAAAAATCATTTAACCGCCACCTCCCGTCTTCACACCGGACATTAGACAAACAAAAAGAGCCCTTCCAACAGGCCCCCTTTTTTCTAACTGCCCGAAGAAAACTAAATTGATTTAAATTTAAATTTACAAAACATAAATGGCCACAACAGATAAGTTAATGTGAACTCTTTCATCATCCTTCCTGAAGCTGAGCAGCAGAAACTAAGTTAACTCTGGAGTTAACTAAGTTAACTTGGCCGCCGGCTTCGAGCTGATGTCCTGGACCTGAGCTAACGTGACTGACCTGACTCGACTTGTTTCCAGAGATAAAATAAGTAATTGAAGGATGTTTCCTGAACATTTATCTCGTCTCTCTCTTCCAGAGATGGGGACTCGAGTCACTGTGACTTGGACTCAAGTCACTGTTTTGATGACTTGTGACTTGACTTGACAAAAAATAAAAGACTTGAGACTCGACTCGGACTTGGAAGTTACAGACTCGGGACTTGACTTGAGACACGATGACTTGGATGACTTGAGTGTTAAGCATCTAGCATAACTTCGAACTTTGTTCGTCATTTAAAGATCCATTCTGACCAGTAAGTGCTCGTCATATTAGCTAATATTATCCTGTTAGCCTAGCCGGTAGTTAGCTAACGTTAGCTTGATATGATACGGGGTGGACAGGTTGGACACATTGGCCAATGATGTTTACTGACAGTTACTTATATCTTTGTGTTTTCACTTTATTAAGATCAGATTCTGCAGGTAAAATTGCAATAATAAGGTGACTTGACTTTGACTTGACTTTACTTGCCCAAGAAAAAATGACTTGGGACTTGAAAGCTAAGACTTGAGACTTACTTGAAACTTGCACATGTGTGACTTGGTCCCATCTCTGCTCTCTTCCATCCCTCCATCGCATTACTTTAATCCCGGTATTCCCATCCTTTCCCTCTCCTCCCATCCAGGTACACCTTCACAGGAATCTACACATTCGAGTCCCTCATAAAGATCCTGGCGAGGGGCTTCTGTGTGGGCCCCTTCACCTTCCTGCGGGACCCCTGGAACTGGCTCGACTTCAGCGTCATTGTCATGGCGTGAGTCGCACACTCACTAACGCCCACATTAATGCAGCTCCTGTTAAAGAAACCACTGTTTGAAAGTAAATAACGAGTGTTCAGAGTCGTTTGGGCTTGTTGTCCTTTTGCAGGATGAGTTTAATGACCAGATGCCTTTCTGATGGTGAAATATAAGATCTTAAACATTTAAAGTGCACCGTGTGACAAAGATATGAGAAGTTATGATCTTTAGAGCTGCATTTTGTTCCTGAAATCGTTTTCAGGAGGCGTCACAACCTGTCTCTGAGTATTAGAGCAGGAAAATCCCTTTTATTGCACCTATCTTGCATCTGGTGTGCTCCAAAATGTCTCTTTTTCCCCAAACATTTGACTGATTGTGGTATGAAACCAGTGGCTGGTGGTGGAAGGGTGTTAAAAAGCAACAACGCTTAACAAATCAGGATCGTCTAGAGACCAAACTCCAGACTGATCAGTCGAGTTTGTTGCTAAAAGTGGGCGAATCTTGAGCAGTGGACCATGTGACAGCAGGACCATGTGATTAAAAAGGCCTGAATCTCAAACTGAGCTCAACACCGGCCTGGCCAGACTCGTCTTTGTCGGTCAAAGCCCACGAGGAGCTTTAACTAACCTAGAACCAGAGTGGCTGTGGGGACCTTTTCGGGCCCTGGATGACCGAAGCGCTGCGTCCGCATCCTTGGCACAAAGTTGAGCTTGTTTATGGGGCCTGTTGGACTCCAACCGGGCTGCTCTTTGTCACTCAGTGGGGTCACATGGCACTGAAAGGATTGGATTATTGGCTAAATTACAATAAGAATGAGTTTTTAAGTGCATGTAGACCTGATATAAAGATCCGACGTGTAGCCGAGGGTGTTCCTCAAGGCTCAATCCTGGGACCACTTTTTTAATTTTACATCTCAGCCGTCTCGATCTATACATCAAATTTAATTTATCTAATGATACGGTGATGTTCTGCGCTACATTGTGTGGTTTTAAACTTGTTCTGAGACAGAACTCATCATGTTCTCAGATGCAACACTCAGTGGGGTTACATGGCACTGAAAGGATCGGATTATTGGCTAAATTACAGTCAGACTGAGTTATTAAGTGTATGTAGACACCTTAATCTGACTAAGAATTGGATTGGATTCAGACCCCGAGATAACTGGGTTGAAAGTCACTCTAAACCTGCTTGTAGACGCTGAAGCACGTGGTGAATCAGACTTTGCGTTCTGCGCATGCTCCAGATGTTTTCCCGGGGTCGTGACCCGGAAGTCGAAGGAGACGATATTCCTGTTGTTGTCGCCGTCAGAAACAAACAAACAACGCGAGGATAATTTCCCAACTATAGCTATAATCGAATTAACGACGCAATTGGAAAGAAAGCGAAAGGAAAGAAAGCGACGCAAATGGAAAGAAAGTGAAAGGAAAGGAAAGAAAGTGAAAGGAAAGGAAAGAAAGCGCAGGGAAAGGAAAGAAAGCGAAGGGAAAGGAAAGAAAGCGCAGGGAAAGGAAAGAAAGCGAAGGGAAAGGAAAGAAAGCGCAGGGAAAGGAAAGAAAGCGCAGGGAAAGGAAAGAAAGCGAAGGGAAAGGAAAGAAAGCGACTCGAAAGGAAAGAAAGCGACGCAAATGGAGAAAAAGCGAAAGGAAAGAAAGCGAAAGGAAAGGAAAGAAAGCGACGCAAATGGAGAAAAAGCAAAAGGAAAGAAAGCGAAAGGAAAAGAAAGCGAAAGGAAAGGAAAGAAAGCGAAAGGAAAGTAAAGAAAAGAAAGCGACGCAAATGGAAAGAATGCAAAAGGAAAGAAAGCGAAAGGAAAGAAAGCGAAAGGAAAGAAAGCGAAAGGAGAAACAAACAACGCGATGGAGAATGCTCCGTTGGGCATCGAGTTTGTGCAACAAGCAGCTCATCACAGACCAAATGTAGAGGGACGTAGCTTCATCTGGCTCTGCGTTCTCCATCTTTCTCCAATGCCTGAGTTTGTTGTTGTTGGTGGTGGTGAAGAGGTCAACAGGAAGTGGCTCTATTAGCAACAGCTGGAATGGGTACAGCGCCACCTATCATACCGGGGTATGACACGCTTTGTGCCTCTGATCCCATTCATTCACCGCCAGATATCCAAGGAGAATTACCCTTGCTCAGCTCATTCTTATTGTAATTTAGCCAATAATCCGATCCTTTCAGTGCCATGTGACCCCACTGATTGATCCTGTTTGAACTTGGTGCCTCGTTATGGCGGCAGCCACTCGTAGATGGTTCCCCCAGGGGTCGCCTTCTTCAGGACTGGCTCTAGTTTTCGGTGATGAACAGGTGTCAGCTGACTCAAACCCAACAAAATGCAAAGCATTTTTTTTAAAGGCTTCACACAGCTGGTTTAAGATTTAAAGACATTTCACTGAACTGAGAGCTGCAGAGTGGCAGGTTTGACTCGACTCTGATGGGATTAACGCTGTGGAATTAAGAATAAAAGTGCATCTGTAACACTGTGCCTCTGACAGGACTGTATGCAGAAACGTTTTAAAAGTTTCTGCCCTCCACTTCTGTTTTTAAGCTTCTGCAAAGTAAGGAGAAACCGCCGCCACAGAAGTTTCCTCTCATTGTGCCGTCAGTCCAGAAAAAAGCCAGGCTGCAGCCTCAAACCACGTTTTAATAAGTCATCTTAATCTGTGTGACCCCGGTCAGCGATGAAAAGAAGTGCTGCTCAGCTACTGTGGAAAGTCCTGATGCTTCCACTCTGATTTCCACGCTTCCTCCAAAGTTATTTTAACAGAGGGAAATGAAGCTGTCAAATATCCGATGAGCCCTTAAAGTACTAAACCATCGCTGATGACCATGCAATAATTCATATTAAACATATTAAACTGCACGATAATCACCTGTTTTAGGTGTCACAACATGTAAAAGCTTTAAAATATTTCACATTGTTTAGAATCTGCCGCGTCAGCATTTTACGATGGTTAAATACGTAGTTTACAAAGTTAAACTGCAGAACCCATGTGACAGAAAGGGTATTTATGATATATTGGATATTCATTGTAACTCAGCTTAATGCTATTCAGCCAAAATAAAAGGAGAAAGAAGAAGAAAAGTGCATCAAAGCAAGCTTATCTAAGGACAATTAAATTCTCCAAGCCTCTTTTTTCCTGCCGTTTTGTTTCAGAAGGAAAAAGAGCCGGACCTGTCCACGTCTGTAATTGGCTGACCAAGAGAAACCCTTAGAAACCGGTTAGCGATCAGTCAGGGAGCAGCTCGGATCAACAGCTGACCCTGTAGCGTTAGCATCCAAGCTAGCGGTAGCTATCTTTAGCTAGCTCTATGGCTGTGTTCGAAACCGCATACTGCATACTTCCATACTTCCATACTGCATACTGATCGATCAGACAGTATGCAGAGCGTTTACCCACAATGCATTTCTCTCCTGCCCGAGTCGAAATCAGCCGGCCTCAAGGTTCTCTTAAGCTCTAAACTCTGTAAACTTTAGCAACATTTGAAACATTTTCAGGTGAGAAAGTAGTCGTTTAGATCCCCAACGTGTTGGAAATCTGACAAAATACCAGCTGTTTACAATTTTGTTCCAACGAATTCGGCGCTACTAAAGCTAGCCGCAGTGAGCAACGCACTTCCTGTTATTTTCACAAAATAAAATACCCGTTGCCTTTTATCATAGGGAAAGCCATTACCATACAATTGGTGCTTTTGTTTTGAAAACAGGAAGTGAACCTACCCTCGTTGTAGCTAGCTTGAAACTGCCGTTTTGACAGGAAATGACGATCGGCGACGTCACGTTACGTTGCATCTTGGGTAGTTTGAGTATGAGTAGTAACCCAACATTTCGGAGAATCTAGGGTATGTGGTTTCGAACACAGCCATAGTCACTGATGCTCCAGATGTGCCCAACACCTGGACTGTGAGCTCAGTACATAAGAGCCCTAAAGCTTCGCCCTGTGTGAAGATAACCTGACACAAAGCATCTGATCTTTTTTTAAACCTACAAAAAGGAATCCCACATGTTAGTCTTTTAACACGTCAGGTACAGCTCAAAGTACTTAATCTTAATCTTTCCATCCGTCCCGCTGTTACAGCTCGGTGTTGAGCTCTGATTTCCCCGCACTCACATGAACACAAACACACATTCGGTGTCCTTGAACTGAGGGCCGTCTTGCCGTCGGGTGGATCTTAAGTTGGACAGGAGCACATAAGTCACCTCCTCACACACATCAAGGATGAGCAACGTTTTAAGCGATGATGTGGTCACACACTCACATTTTCTGTCCATCGTCCACAAATGGACACTCGTCTTTTTCATCTACACTCAGAGACACCCCCCCGCCCCTGACACATCACCCCTGTGGGGGCGGCGCTTTATTAAAACCAGAGTGATGGCTGCTGAATACACGCACACCCCTGTAGTAAAAGGAAAAATAATCATGCTTTAACGTGATTGGAGGAAAATCTGCTGCTTTGTTGGACAAAACCAGAATTTGATTCATAGTAGTAACTGGAGCAAAGACGATGAGGTGAAAATGTTTTAACCCATTAAGGCCGGGAAAGCATTGCTGCATTTCTACCTTTAAAGCCGGGGGCGCTGTTGCGTTATTCTACCTTTAAGGCTGGGAAAGCGTACACGTCTTTTTTCATGTATAAGGTTGTTTCCAAACCTGCTTGTAGACGCTGAAGCACGTGATGAATCAGACTTTGCGTTCTGCGCATGCTCCAGATGTTTTCCCGGGGTCGTGACCCGGAAGTCAAAGGAAACGATATTCCTGTTGTTGTCGCCGTCAGAAAGAAACAAACAAAGCAAGAATAATTACCCAACTATAGCTATAATCGAATTAACGACGCAATTGGAAAGAAAGCGAAAGTAAAGGAAAGAAAGCGAAAGTAAAGAAAAGAAAGCGAAAGGAAAGAAAAGAAAGCAAAAGGAAAGAAGCGAAAGCGAAAGGAAAGAAAAGAAAGCGAAAGGAAAGAAGCGAAAGCGAAAGGAAAGAAAAGAAAGCGAAAGGAAAGAAAAGAAAGCGAAAGAAAGCGAAAGCGAATGGAAAGAAAAGAAAGCAAAAGGAAAGAAAAGAAAGCGAAAGGAAAGAAAAGAAAGCGAAAGGAAAGAAGCGAAAGGAAAGAAAAGAAAGCGAAAGAAAGAAAAGAAAGCGAAAGAAAGCGAAAGCGAATGGAAAGAAAGCGCCGCAAATGGAAAGAAAGCGAAAGAAAAAGAAAGAAAGCGAAAAGGAAGAAGCGAAAGGAAAGAAAAGAAAGCGAAAGAAAGAAAAGAAAGCGAAAGAAAGAAAAGAAAGCGAAAGGAAAGAAGCGAAAGGAAAGAAAAGAAAGCGAAAGAAAGAAAAGAAAGCGAAAGGAATGAAAAGAAGCGAAAGAAAGAAAAGAAAGCGAAAGGAAAGAAAAGAAAGCGAAAGAAAGAAAAGAAAGCGAAAGGAAAGAAGCGAAAGGAAAGAAAAGAAAGCGAAAGAAAGAAAAGAAAGCGAAAGGAAAGAAAAGAAAGCGAAAGGAAAGAAGCGAAAGGAAAGAAAAGAAAGCGAAAGGAAGAAAAGAAAGCGAAAGGAAAGAAAAGAAAGCGAAAGGAAAGAAAAGAAAGCGAAAGAAAGAAAAGAAAGCGAAAGAAAGAAAAGAAAGCGAAAGAAAGAAAAGAAAGCGAAAGGAAAGAAAAGAAAGCGAAAGAAAGAAAAGAAAGCAAAAGGAAAGAAGTGAAAGGAAAGAAAAGAAAGCGAAAGAAAGAAAAGAAAGCGAAAGAAAGAAAAGAAAGCGAAAGGAAAGAAAAGAAAGCGAAAGAAAGAAAAGAAAGCGAAAGGAAAGAAAAGAAAGCGAAAGGAAAGAAAGCGAAAGAAAGAAAAGAAAGCGAAAGGAAAGAAGTGAAAGGAAAGAAAAGAAAGCGAAAGAAAGGAAAGAAGCGAAAGGAAAGAAAAGAAAGCGAAAGAAAGAAAAGAAAGCGAAAGGAAAGAAAGCGAAAGAAAGAAAAGAAAGCGAAAGGAAAGAAGCGAAAGGAAAGAAAAGAAAGCGAAAGAAAAGAAAGCGAAAGGAAAGAAAAGAAAGCGAAAGGAAAGAAAAGAAAGCGAAAGAAAGCGAAAGCGAATGGAAAGAAAAGAAAGCAAAAGGAAAGAAAAGAAAGCGAAAGGAAAGAAAAGAAAGCGAAAGGAAAGAAGCGAAAGGAAAGAAAAGAAAGCGAAAGAAAGAAAAGAAAGCGAAAGAAAGCGAAAGCGAATGGAAAGAAAGCGCCGCAAATGGAAAGAAAGCGAAAGAAAAAGAAAGAAAGCGAAAAGGAAGAAGCGAAAGGAAAGAAAAGAAAGCGAAAGAAAGAAAAGAAAGCGAAAGAAAGAAAAGAAAGCGAAAGGAAAGAAGCGAAAGGAAAGAAAAGAAAGCGAAAGAAAGAAAAGAAAGCGAAAGGAATGAAAAGAAGCGAAAGAAAGAAAAGAAAGCGAAAGGAAAGAAAAGAAAGCGAAAGAAAGAAAAGAAAGCGAAAGGAAAGAAGCGAAAGGAAAGAAAAGAAAGCGAAAGAAAGAAAAGAAAGCGAAAGGAAAGAAAAGAAAGCGAAAGAAAGAAAAGAAAGCGAAAGAAAGAAAAGAAAGCGAAAGAAAGAAAAGAAAGCAAAAGAAAGAAAAGAAAGCAAAAGAAAGCGAAAGAAAGAAAAGAAAGCGAAAGGAAAGAAGCGAAAGGAAAGAAAAGAAAGCGAAAGGAAAGAAAAGAAAGCGAAAGAAAGAAAAGAAAGCAAAAGAAAGCGAAAGAAAGAAAAGAAAGCGAAAGGAAAGAAGCGAAAGGAAAGAAAAGAAAGCGAAAGGAAAGAAGCGAAAGAAAAGAAAGCGAAAGAAAGAAAAGAAAGCGAAAGGAAAGAAGCGAAAGGAAAGAAAAGAAAGCGAAAGGAAGAAAAGAAAGCGAAAGGAAAGAAAAGAAAGCGAAAGGAAAGAAAAGAAAGCAAAAGGAAAGAAAAGAAAGAGAAAGGAAAGAAAAGAAAGCGAAAGAAAGAAAAGAAAGCGAAAGAAAGAAAAGAAAGCAAAAGAAAGCGAAAGAAAGAAAAGAAAGCGAAAGAAAGAAAAGAAAGCAAAAGAAAGCGAAAGAAAGAAAAGAAAGCGAAAGGAAAGAAGCGAAAGGAAAGAAAAGAAAGCGAAAGGAAAGAAAAGAAAGCGAAAGAAAGAAAAGAAAGCGAAAGAAAGCAAAAGAAAGCGAAAGAAAGAAAAGAAAGCGAAAGGAAAGAAGCGAAAGGAAAGAAAAGAAAGCGAAAGGAAAGAAGCGAAAGAAAAGAAAGCGAAAGAAAGAAAAGAAAGCGAAAGGAAAGAAGCGAAAGGAAAGAAAAGAAAGCGAAAGGAAGAAAAGAAAGCGAAAGGAAAGAAAAGAAAGCGAAAGGAAAGAAAAGAAAGCGAAAGAAAGAAAAGAAAGCGAAAGGAAAGAAAAGAAAGCGAAAGAAAGAAAAGAAAGCGAAAGAAAGAAAAGAAAGCGAAAGAAAGAAAAGAAAGCGAAAGGAAAGAAAAGAAAGCGAAAGAAAGAAAAGAAAGCGAAAGGAAAGAAGTGAAAGGAAAGAAAAGAAAGCGAAAGAAAGAAAAGAAAGCGAAAGGAAAGAAAAGAAAGCGAAAGAAAGAAAAGAAAGCGAAAGGAAAGAAAAGAAAGCGAAAGGAAAGAAAGCGAAAGAAAGAAAAGAAAGCGAAAGGAAAGAAGTGAAAGGAAAGAAAAGAAAGCGAAAGAAAGGAAAGAAGCGAAAGGAAAGAAAAGAAAGCGAAAGAAAGAAAAGAAAGCGAAAGGAAAGAAAAGAAAGCGAAAGGAAAGAAGTGAAAGGAAAGAAAAGAAAGCGAAAGAAAGAAAAGAAAGCGAAAGGAAAGAAAAGAAAGCGAAAGAAAGAAAAGAAAGCGAAAGGAAAGAAAAGAAAGCGAAAGGAAAGAAAGCGAAAGAAAGAAAAGAAAGCGAAAGGAAAGAAGTGAAAGGAAAGAAAAGAAAGCGAAAGAAAGGAAAGAAGCGAAAGGAAAGAAAAGAAAGCGAAAGAAAGAAAAGAAAGCGAAAGGAAAGAAAAGAAAGCGAAAGGAAAGAAAAGAAAGCGAAAGGAAAGAAAGCGAAAGGAAAGAAGCGAAAGGAAAGAAAAGAAAGCGAAAGAAAAGAAAGCGAAAGGAAAGAAAGCGAAAGGAAAGAAAGCGAATGGAAAGAAAGCGAAAGGAGCGTTGCTTTTTTCCTGTATAAGGTTGTTTTGCACCAATTATTGACCTCTGCGCCAATGAAATGCATTATAATAGACACGTGAGAGTGTCGTCATGTTCCTCGTGTCATTGTTTCGAAGTTAAGTTACATCGAACAAGCATGGAGGACTTTCAGTGGGAAGACATTTCAGCCGGGAGCGATTTTAAGAGTTTTCTTGGCTTTGATGATGCTGATGAACGTGCTGACCCAATTGATCGAGATTTATGGCGAGCACATATGTTTGAGGATGATTTTGAAGGGTTTGAATGTGAGTGGAAGACTGACAATTAGCACCGTAATCGACGGAGAGATTTCAACCGCACACCAGGGGTGAAAGTCGATTTACCTGCAGATGCCACACCGTTGCAGGCATTTAATCTAATTGAAAATAGTGCTGTTCCTGCACTTTACTTTTTACATTTTCTATTTTCGTGAAGGTGTATGTAAATAAACTCAATTTCCAAAGAAAGCCACAGGTCTAAGCTCTCAAATACTTTTTGAATTTTGTTTCTATCTGCTACAGAGGCTGAGAAATCAATCATTTAGTAGGCGTTTTCCAGAAAAACTTCAGGTTTTAGGGGGTCTTTCTGAAATCGCCCACAGGTTTTACAGGCATTCTTTTCCAGGCGTTTTAGGCCTAAATGGGTTAACTTGAGCTAAAAACGTGGGATTTTTGTTGTTCCCATTATGGATTCAGTACCTGAGCATTTAGTGACCAGAAAACAAGAAACCCTTGGGTAAAAGGAGAGTCTATACCTGCGTAAAGCTGAGACAAACAGATAAATAAAATGAAAACACAAGCTGTCACAAGGCAAAAATGGGTATTTCTGGATCTCTAACACACCGGTTCAGACCTGAACCTTTGGTGTTTCCGGTTAATCGTCTCTGCTGTCACTGGTTCCATCCACTGGTGCACGTAAACGGCCCGTTCTGGCCGCCACTCTCCTCCCACCTCCCCCCCGTAATTCAATCATTCCACCAGTCAAAGCTGCTGAAATATGAGCTGTAATGGAGGGCCGATAGCGGCTCGGGATCAGATGATTTGATCTAACCGGGGGCCCAAAATGGCCGTCGTCGGCTGGCGCCTTTCTGACTCTCGTGGTCTGATTCGATCCTAAGAGGACGTTCGCAGCCTGTGTCCGTTACCTCGTTTATTTCATTATATGCTTGTTTGAAAAGTGTTGCTGTTGTTGGATTTAATGTTTGTGTTGAATCAAGGACACGAGCAAAATAGAAGAGGATTGATTAGACATTAGATTCATGTGGATTCATGTTTCTATACATGTGCAGCAAGAAATACTTTAACATCTATCCTAATAGCATCATTTATGAGGTATAATGTTACCGAATAATTATTCTGTCAATACCGTTTATTATGTCTTTGTCTGGACAAGAATCCTGTTTTTAATGGATTAGTGAGGTTTAACAGACATAACAAGTTCTGGCCGAGGCATTTTATAAGCGAGCCAATTTACTCTTTAAAGATGTACTTATCAATGCTTTTCTGCTGGGGGTAGAAGATTTATAAATCATCAGCGCTTATGCAGCTGTTTTCTGTCACAAAAACACATCTGGAACAATTTTAAATGGCTTTAAACATGTATTCAACGTTACACTTCGTCCTTAAAATGGTCTGAAATTAGAGCAGATGGACTCATTGTGAAGTGATTCATTAATATTGAGTATTTTTAAACAAACAAATAAAATTAAAACTAAACAAACAAAAAGAGGAGAACAAAAACAACAACAAGAACATTGTTCTCCTTCATTCTTTAAAACTATTACTGTAGAACATCTTTGAAATTAGTGTCGTTAATTATTTGAATGGTGCGCTAAGCTAAGCTAACTGTAGCATAACCAGATTAGCTCTTTTAGAGCAGAAACTTGCACTAAATGTTGAAGTTACGTTTGTTGTGTGAAAGCGAACAAATCTTAGGTTAGCTCCCCAAAAATGATGTATTTCAAATTTTAGAATCACTGTGGGATTTTTTTTTTTTGGGGGGGTTAGCGTTAGCATCCAAGCTAGCGGTAGCTATCTTTAGCTAGCTTTATGGCTTTGAGTAACTGATCATTTTTATTTTTCTTTCTTATAAAACATACATTTTCTTTGGCTAAAAAAACAAATATATATGTAATGTATACATACAATAAATGTATTTTTACTCGATACATTTGAACTATCTAAGACAGAAAAGCTAATTCTCTGGCTTTTCTGTTGGTTTTGCCGTAATCTGCATCCTGACTTCTGGTTGCACGTAAACACAAGATTCGCATTTGATGTTCAGCCCAAAAAGTCAGAGAGATTATATTAGAGCAATCAATGGTGCCTCAAAATCACACAGACCTAATGCTCTTTTACTTTAAGTTTAAATTTGGTGCTCTAACCAATCAGGAGTGCACCTCTAAACATTGACATCTTCAGCCTGTAGCTGCGATACATGCACATGTCTGCTGTATTGAACGTGGTGAGGCGGGTCAGTGGATTAGAATAGGGATTTATGTTGTTACAGGACTAAAAATACAAACAATTTTACATTTCACAGTTGATTTGGTTTTATATTCAAGAGTTTATGGGGTACCAAAAAAAGTTTGGTCTTCTGTAACCTGATAGTTGAGGAATAACCACCGATAGATGCTGAAGAAAGGGTTTATCAACGTTATATTTAAGGTAAGTGAAATGTAAAAGTGATTAAAAACGATTTAGTTTAGTCATAGAGAAGTGTAAAAACTGGGATAATATGGGTTTATTTTACCTGGTTAATACTTTTAGATGCAGAATGTAATTTACGACACATCAAATGTGCCATTTTATATTCACTAAAAATATTTCTGTGCTCCAGGTCAGTCACAACTTATTTATTTCAAAAAGAGAAATAAAAGGAACAATTCTTCCCAAAGTTAACGGAAGTTACAAACACAGCAAACAGTTAAACAATAGCTGAAATAATCTAAAACGCATATTTATAACAGTTATAAGCAAAAGTACATTTTTAGTGATCCCAAATTCAAGTAAAGGATAGTTCACACTGTAGGTGTAGAACAGTATGAAGGGAAATGTAGAGCGATGGTACGGTGATATAGCGCCATGCTAACTAAGTAATTAACTACTCTAATTACCCCAGTGACCGTTTGTACAGCCCCAAACAGCAAATTTTCCAGGCTTCTTTCCCCCGTTCAGTCCTCCTGAGAGTTCCTGAAAAGGTTCCACACCCAAGATGGCGCCGCCATTGATGTACGAACCCGCGACCAATCAGCATCTACGTATATCTTGTCTTTGCTTCTAAACCACAACAAGATTTTCAGACTTTGTTATCTTTGTCTCCTTTTGTTGTATGTTGACAACCGCCACACTGCCCCTCACAGGCTGTTAACAGAGTTTATCAAAGTAGGGAACCTGCAGGCGCTGAGAACGTTTAGAGTGCTGAGAGCCCTGAAAACTATCTCAGTCATCCCAGGTAAGGCCTCACCACCACCAGGGGGCGACAGAGGCGCAGTCCAAAAGTTTTTACCAAACACTCGTTATCGTGAACGTCCTCTCTTGTTCGTCACGTGTCTGCCATGTCTTGCAGCACCGGCTCCCCCGCCCATCTCCCTCTCTCTGCCCAATCAGGGATCACAGGTGTAGTCACCTGATCTGCCATAAAGAAACTGTACTGAAAGAAAAGTCGGATACGTCTGAACTGAACACGTGATTGTTAACTGGAGAATCGACGACAACAACTCTCCTCTATTTGAGTTATTAATTAAAAGTCTTGGTGTCTTTCAGTTGCTATTTAGGCTACATCTGGGGCGTCTTGTTGCTATGTTTCGACCTAACTTTGTAGTTTCATTCAGCTAATTATTAAATTGTGACTAATTGAAAAGCAACAATTAATAAAAAAAAACAGTAACTGTCAAAACAGCAGAACACATGTGTTTATTTGCGTATCATATTACATATATTTGACCAGTTTTCCAGTCGGCAGTCGGATAAAATGTGGGGCTAGCAGCTAATAAGCTAATAATAATGTTAGCTAGCTAACTTCAAACCTAAAAGGAAATGAATTTGAGAGTAAAGATGATATTTTTCATTAACCAAGTGTTGTGTAAATGCCAATAATTTTTAATATAAAGAGCACTGTATGATTTACATGAAATTAAATGAAAATGTTTTAGCAATGCTAATCAATGCTAATTAGCATGAACAGTGTTCCAGTTCTTACGGATGTCTTTTGGCAGTCATCAATTCAATTCAATTCAATTCATTTTTATTTATATAGCGCCAAATACAACAAATGTCATCTCAAGGCACTTAGATAATAAAGTCCAATTCAAGCCAATTGGAATTCAATTAATTGTAATCATAATTATTCATAAAATAATCCAATTCGTTCATATAGAGCCAATTCAAAAACAATTTCCTAGCTAAGGAAACCAACAGATTGCACTGAAACTTTGTTTTCGGTCCAATCTCCCAGCAGTAGTTCACAGTAGAAAATTCATGAAATCTTTAGCTGTTTTCTTCAACACTAATTATATAGTTATGTTTTTGTTTACTCCAAAGCAGAATTATCTTCAATGTGTATGAGTTCTTATAATACACAAATATGCCAAACATTTAGCCGTCCCAGCTTCTCAGAAGCAAAAGTCTGCTGGATTTCTGTGTCTTCAGTCACAGTAAACTGAATATTTGCAACATTTTTTTAGGGAAGTTTCCAGTATATTGTCCATTTTCCTGATTGGATTCAGCCTCAGCCCACTTTAGAGATGACACCATATCTCAAACTTCACTGTCTGTGACAGAGTTGCATACTTCTCCAGTTTATATCACGTGCAAAGCTTTGAATATCTGATTTCACTTTCACTTCTGAACCTCCACTGTTGCCGTCCAACCTGGCCTGTCTCTACTGTACCTCTCTCTGTCTCCAGCTGGATCTCCATCTTTCTATCCCTCTGTGTTGGCTTGTTGTTCCGTGTGGTCATACCCTTCTGTGTGTGTCTGTTCTTGTGCTTCTGTCTCCCGGCTTGTTGCAGATATGTCACTGAGTTTGTGGACCTGGGTAATGTGTCAGCCTTAAGGACGTTCAGGGTGCTGCGAGCGCTCAAAACCATCTCTGTCATCCCAGGTGAGAAAGCAGGGGAATGAGTATCAAACGCACCTCTCCTGGCCCGAGTCTGCTGGAGACACTAAATGGCTGTGTTTGAACTGTCATCCTGCATACTACCTGCTGAAATCATGCTTTGTAATCATCACTTCACCAAGGTACCCAGGTAGTATGCAGAAAGAAGCACCAAGGTGGACAACAGAGGCTTAGCCCACAGAAACGTTTAATTAATCAACTCTTGACAGTTAGTCAAGCAATGATACAACAGTAATAAATGCAAATGGCTGCAAATGCATCATGTTTTAATCATAATCAAAGCTTTGGAGAAGCACAACAATCTTATGTAGGCGTGGCTGTGGTGCAGTAGCTTCTTATATCTGGAGCTCAACTTTTAATATATCTGACACAATAAAATGAAACCTGTTGATGTTTTACCAGATTTAGATGCTTGATATCCTGATAAAGACCCATTGATGAGATATTACATGAGTCGTAGGACATGTTCTGACTTCTGACGGAACTTTAAACACCTTAGAGCAGAGTAACTGCTGCCCTCATTCGATGGTTCACTGGAAAAAATCCAAGTCTTACAAGTATATTTGTCTCATTTCTAGTCAAAATACCTCATTACACTTCATATAAGACACAACTGCCTAACAAGTACTATTTCACCTAGATATAGGGACTGGTTTGAAGACATCTTGATAAGGGTAAAACATGTGTTGAGGAGGGACCAATGGAAAGCTATGTCCAGCCATTTAGAAAAGGTGGCTAATCTGAGCTAAACTGTTTTTAGGTTGGGGGACGGGACACAAAGAAGCTCAAAAACAGCAGGTGATGCACCAGGATACCTGCTGTGGAGAAAAAAAATCACAAAGTTAATGACAGCAGTGATAACACGCATGTACACGGAGAGAAACGGTCATGGTTAGCCAACTCTAGCTATGAGCTTTATCCAAAACGAAAGGTTCAAGCTAATCCTCAAAGTGAAGCAGTTGGTTAAGCTAGTTACTGCATACCTTTGACAAAGGAAGTTATTCAAGAAAACCGGGTCCAGAGACGGATTTGGATTGACATCCAAAGGTAAATTTGAGTCAGGATTGAACCAAATCTAAAGAAAAAACAGCTAACAAACAAAAATACATCAAACTAACTCAACAAACCACCAGTTTAATCTAGAATATTCCACAGTGTCTCCAGCTCTGCTGTCGTAATTGGTCATAATTGGTTGGATGGCTCAACTAAACTCCACTAATGTGAAGGGAAACCCTACAGGATGAGTTTTAGAATTAAAAATCTGAATTAAAAACATTCTTTGAAGTTTAAAAAGGAAAAATATGTAATTGTAGCTTTAAATCAAGGTGAATGAAACATTAGCCTCTTGGCTCTCAAATGTATTTTTAAGCCCCATGATGTGAATAATGGATGATATTTGAATATGTGGCACCAACAGTTACTGACTTAAAAATGCTCATAAGCTTTTCATCTTAAATCATCTGACTCTGTAACCTGAAATTAAAGCTTCATGGCAAAATAATACAAAATATTACAATATAAACTTAGCTTATTGGTCATTGCAGGTTTTGGGGAATTCGATGAGATTTCTTGATTAAATTGATCTTCTTTTTAAAGTGTTGTGTTGACAGTTGTTACTAAAGGTTTAAAAAAAACATTTTATGCATTTGTAGCACATGTTTTCCTTCCTCAGTGACAGAAATTAAACTTTAAATTGTGGATTACAGATTAAGACGTGCTGCCTCTGTGTGTCTCCACCGTGCATGTTAGCATGTAGCGCCAGCAGCTAACAGTAAATGTGATGGAAATGTTCCGGCGCCGTTGTAATGACCTTGTTATAACACTGTTTAACACATGTTATAACCTCAGCTGTAACCGTGAGTGATCACTGAGGTGCAGTCGATCATTAGCTTACAGACGTTTCCATGGGAACCGGTCTGTTTCCAATGAATCCACTGAAACCAAAAGAAGTGTTTTCCAGTGAGTAAAAGTTGAAAAGAAACCCGGTTTCTTTAATTCGGTAAGATTTGGACAACCGTCAGCTTGTCTGCACCCTTTGTGTTCTGAGTGTTTTGTTCCTGCTGTTTTTACCGTGTGCTCACGTGTGTTGTGGGGTGTTTTTTGTGATTTTCTCTTAAAGTTTTACTCAGAACTGTTCGATATAATCGCTCTCAGTTTATTGGATGTGTTGTTTACTTATCCAAGGGCATAAAGATGGCTGCCCTTTACTTTTACTGCATAATTTGTCCAACTAACCTCGAGTCAAAACACTGGAAAATAGTTTCCATACAGCTCCTATTCCCAAAAGGTTTTGATCCTGTTTGAAGTGTAAATTAAAACAGAATTTAATGATTTTTAAGAAACAATTTGCAGAACCATGAATAGAATAAACAAAATTGTTTAATCTCAGTCAGAATGTCTCACATTAAACATTTGATACGTTTTCTGTGTTCCACTGTTTCATGAAAAAATCAGCTCATCTTGAATCCGATCGCAGCAAAGTCCGTGTTTCCCCACTGTGCAGCATCCACTCTTCCTTTAACAACATCTGCAAACATCTGGAACTGAGGAGACCAGCTGTTGGACCTCTGGGAGAGGAACGTTGTCCCATTTCTGTCTGATGGAGGATTCCTGGCTTCTCTGCTGTATTTAAATTAGGCCTGGGCAACGATTAAAATGTTTAATCTAATTAATCACATGATTTCCCTGATTAATCACGATTAATCGCATTTGTACGCAAAATCCAAAAAATGAATCCAAAAGTAGCGTACAGCTTTTAGCATTTAGCTTTATTTTAAATGTGCTGCCATATGAATGAAAGTGCCATAACATTTGTTGTGCAAACACACTTTTAACATCAGCATCTTTCTGTAGTTTTTATGTAGAAGCCTCGCTCCACTGTCTGTTTCCTTGAATGACTTGCTGCTATCAGTTGTGTGTTTTGCCTTTAAGTGATATTTTAGACTGGAACTACTACGCTGAGAAGACAATTCAACTTGGCAGTGTTTACAGATGACTTTGGTTCCGTCGACTCCGCCGTCTGGAAGAACTTTAACATGAAAATGGCCGAGTAAAAGTTCCGTACCCTTCTCCATGTTTGGTGGATCCGCCGATTACTTTCTTTTCCTGTTCCACAGCAGACAGCAGCAGACTTTTACAAAATAAAAGCCTGTGAGCAGCAGACTTTTACAGAATAAAAGCCTGTGAGCAGCAGACTTTTACAGAATAAAAGCCTGTGAGCAGCAGACTTTTACAAAATAAAAGCCTGTGAGCAACAGACTTTTACAAAATAAAAGCCTGTGAGCAGCAGACTTTTACAAAATAAAATGAATTAAAAAAAAAAAACTGCGTTAATGCGCAATAAAATATTTATCGGCGTTACATAATTAACGAGTTAACGCGATAATAACGAGTCAACTCGCCCAGCCCTGATTTAAATGTTTTCAGGTGGTGAAACATCTGGACTGCAGCAGCTGGACTCTTCTTCTATGAAGCCGTGCTGCTGGAACAGATGCAGGATGTGGTTTAACTCTGTCCTGCTGAAATAAGCAAGGCCTTCTCTGAAGAAGGGAGCACTGATGGAGCCTTTCCAGATGTTTCCAGCCGATAACCAGCTGGATGCTCCCTCTCCTCTTTAGTCTGGAGGACGCAGCATCAGGTTCTGACCACAGAACAGTTTCCCACTTCAGTCCATCTTAAACGAGCTGTGGTCCAGAGAAGATGCACCAAACATCTGACTTCTTCTCTGCCTGATGGAGCTCTAACCTGCATCTGTGGATGTTATGCTGAGCTGTGTTCAGACAGTGATTCCTGGAAGTGTTCCTGAGCCCAGGCATTGATTTCCAGGACAGAATCAGGTCTGTTTTTAATGCAGAGCTGCCTGAGAGCTGCCTGAGGGCCTGACGGTCACAGAGATGTCTCCAGATCCTCTGAATCTTTGATGATTTTATGATCTGTAGATGATGGAAGATTCAAAGTCACTGTTTTGAAATGGCTCCAAAATCTGCAGACTCAGTTTGTTGCAGATTGCTGAACATCTCTACATCTTTAATTCTGAGAGACTCTGCCTCTCTAAGGCGCTCTCTTTATCCCCAAACAGGCCACTGACCTGTTGCTAATGAACCTAATTAGCTTCATCATGCTCCTCCAGCTGTTTCTTTTTACTTTTTTCAGCCTTTTGTTGCTCCCGTCCCAACTTTTCTGAGACGTGTTGCTGCCGTCATATTAAAGATGAGCTCATATTCATCATTAAATAATAAAAATGTCTGACCTTAAACATGAGGCGTTGCAGTGCCCATCTTATCACAGTAAGGGATCGTCTTGCCCACCTTCATCTCGGGCCATGAGAGGGTTTTCACTTAAGTTTCCACCCAGTAAAAATGATTGAATTCTGTTTTTATTTAAATTTCTCAGTGTCCGAACTTTTTGGAACTGGCTCAGAGTTAAATTATGTTTTGGTATTCTTCACTTTCTGCTTTGGCTGCATTTTAGTTTTAGTTAAATTTCTGGATCTGGAGCTTTAATAATGGACCCAAGTGGCAGCCATCTTTACCCAACCTTTGTAGAGTCAAATTAAGTCACCTGTTAGATTAGATTTATACATCTTAGACTAAATTACCCATGAAACGGGTTATCGATCAGTTAGTTAGGGTGACTTCCTCAGTAAAGAGTTTTCTAAGAGTTAATCCTGCATCCCGGCGGCTCCCTCAGGCCTGAAGACGATCGTTGGCGCTCTGATCCAGTCGGTGAAGAAGCTCGCTGACGTGATGATCCTCACGGTCTTCTGCCTGAGCGTCTTCGCCCTCATCGGCCTGCAGCTCTTCATGGGAAACCTGCGGCAGAAATGCGTCAGGACCACGGCGCACTGCATCAACGGCAGCCTGCCGGCCAACACCACCTTCTACTGCAACAACAAGACCTGGGCCTCCATTAAAGACTTCATCGATGATGAAGGTGAGGCTTTCCTTTTGGTTTTTCGTCCCTTTTTGATCAAGGTGAAAGCAGTGAGTGAGCAGGCGTGAGGAATGTTGATGTTTTAAAGGTGTGATTTGAGTTTTTCTTCAGGTTGGTGCATTTAGAAAATGAGGTAATTAAGCTGCGAGTGACCCAGCTCGGCTTTCTTGAAAATATGTCAACACAGAGGACAGATTCTATTCTTCTATATTAAGAAATGTCGGGCTTAGCTTTAAACGACCAAGTTAGCACTTCAGCTAACTTTCCTACTTTTAAGTTTTGATTCAGAATTTTCTAGTTTTGCTGCAGTTTCTCAGTTTATGCTCTGATACAAAGATCCGACGTGTAACCGAGGGTGTTCCTCAAGGCTCAATCCTGGGACCACTTTTTTAAATTTTGCATATCAGCCGATCTATACATCAAATTTTATTTATCTGATGATATGGTGATGTTCTGTGCTGCGTTGTGTGGTTTTAAACTTGTTCTCAGATGCATCATTGAAGCTCCTGAGTCTTCTACTGCTGTATACGAGGGAAATCCTAGCTTGTTGTGGCTGTATCTGCTCTGCAGGTCGTACAAAACAAGAGAATTAAATAGTTATCAGTTCGCTTCCTGTATTTCAAACTGTGACACAACAATCTGTCACAACCTGCCTGTAAATTGTCTCTAAAACTTTGCTGAACCTTGAGTTTGTTCTATCATAAAAGGGCTTTGAGCTGGAAAACAAAAGGAATCGGGTTGGATCATTTTGGGCGATGACGTACGGTGGCTCTGAGCGATCAAACGTCTCTCAAAAAGCATTTGACTCATGCGGAAAAAGCGCAGAAAACTGAACCTGTTCTGAAAATTATAAAGGTGGAGAAAAACTTTACAGCTGAAATAAAGAAGGTCATAAATAAGTTTTAGTTTCTCTTTAATTTAATCAGGAGCAGAGTTCCAACACTTGTGGAACTGTCACATGAACTGATTATCGACCTTAAACGTGAATAAAGTCACATGACAGCCAGCCAGTCCCACCCTGTGCGATCTGCACTTCATCTTTAAACTGGGTTCAGGTATTTAAGACTATTTAGAAGCGGTTAAACTAAACGGTTACTAAAGTTGCTGCTATCCATCAGGTCCAAGGTAACTGGAGCAGGTAAAATGGCAACAAACATGAAGACTACACTGGAAAAAAATCAAAGTCTTACCAAGTATATTTGTCTAATTTCTAGTCAAAATATCTCATTACACTTAATATAAGACACAACTGCCTAACAAGCACCATTTCAGCCAGAGATAGGGACTTGTTTGAAGACAATACATCTGGAATATCTTGTTAAATGAAAAAGTCGGATTTCATATGAAACAAGCTTTTTTTGACATTGGAAGAGGTTTTTAAGCTAATTTCAAGATCACTTTTATCTTAAAAGTCCCAAATATCACATCTTATTTCAAGAAATCTTGACAAGCCGATTTTCACTAGTTCCATTGGCCGATTTTTTTTTTGCTTATTTCGAGCAAAAACGTCTTGTATTTGTTTTTGTTTTTTTACTTATTTTTGGAGGGGCATTTTTTCCAGTGTAGGACTGTGAGCATACTGTGGGATGGTTTAAAATTGTAAGTCAGTGTGTTAAAAGGCATTAACTTCTAGCTACCTCAGTGTAACCGAGGGTGTTCCTCAAGGCTCAATCCTGGGACCACTTTTTTTAATTTTGCATCTCAGCCGTCTCGATCTATACATCAAATTTAATTTGATTTTTTTTGCTTATTTCAAGCAAAAACGTCTTGTATTTGTTGTTTTTTTTTACTTATTTTTGGAGGGGCATTTTTTCCAGTGTAAACACTGAAAGCACGGCTGGAGCTGCTTCTGGTGCGTTCTGTGTCATGCTGCAGAGATGACTGGCGCTTCCTGAATGTACTGGACAATGTCCTGTTGGCGCTGTGGTTGCTGCTGACATCAGTAGCTCACATACAAACACACCTGCTGTCAGCTGGACAATTCGACAGGAGCACAGTACAGTCTTCTTTCCTTTTTTCCCCCTCTAAACCAACATTTACCTCCAGATTTATGCTCAGTCAGCCATGAAATATTGACTCTTTCCTCTTCGGTTTCATCTCTAAATGTTCTCGCTGTGCAGACATCTTCACTAATAATACTGTAAATAATCCGTTTACTCACCACTGCACCTTTCTATGTAAAACAAACAACGCGACATAAACTAAACATTCACACAGACACACCTGCCATTCGTCGCTCAACGCTTCTTTGTTCTTTTCAGGCTGCAGGCTTCGCCGTCTGACTTTTAAGAAATGAAGCCGTAAGCTGGCGGGTTTACCGGTTTATAAAACCTTTTGTTGATCAGCTAAATGTCTGAAGTGTCAGCGCCATCTTTAAATCAAATCAAATTTATTTATATAGCACATTTCATGTACAAACAATTCAAAGTGCTTTACATAAAATAAAAGCATTGCAGCAGGGAGTGTAAGAAGCATTAAAAATACATAAAAGAATATAAAGAGAAACAAACAAAATAATTTAAATTAATTTAAAAACAAGCAACAGTCCAGATAAGTTAAAAGATATTTCATGCATAGACACATGAGAACAGAAATGTCTTAGTTTAGTTAAGAGAAGCCCGACAGCGGTTAAAGAATCAGAAGTTTCCTCTTTCTTCTGCTGAGGGAAGAATGGGACCAGATGCAGTAAAGTTTGAGTTTACAGTAAAGGGCTAATGTTCCGCCCGTTTATTCATTTCCAGTTTGCTTCGCCATCCATCACATCAAACAAATGTCCCCCGCAGGCTCTCGTATCGACCTCTAAAAGCTGCTGTGAAACCCGAGAGCCGAGGCCGCGGCCTTAAGCCCGGCCCGCCGGGCCCATCTGGAAACAGCCCTCAGCCGGGAGATCAATGGCACATGTTCTCTATGCTAAACATTTCCCATCGAGCTGCGTCGTCCTGTGAGGACGGAGACAGCTGCAGCAGATGTCAACACCGCGCTTTGTTGGACGGTTTGATCCGTCTTAGTGAGCTGATGATGCCAACCAGAGGAAGGAGTAACGGATTTGTTCATCACAATGAAAACAGGCTGAGGGTGTTCAAGAGTCCACGAGTGAACTCCTTCGGTGTTTAAGACTTAGATCGTCTCATTTGTGGGATTTGTGCCTCTTTGTTTCTTCTTTGTTTCCTCTTTGTTTCTTCTTTGTTTCCTCTTTGTTTTCATCTTTGTTTCCTTTTTGTTTCCTCTTTGTTTCCTCTTTATTTCATCTTTGTTTCCTCTTTGTTTCTTCTTTGTTTCCTTTTTGTTTCCTCTTTGTTTCCTCTTTGTTTTCATCTTTGTTTCCTTTTTGTTTCCTCTTTGTTTCCTCTTTATTTCATCTTTGTTTCCTCTTTGTTTTCATCTTTGTTTCCTTTTTGTTTCTTCTTTGTTTTGATCTTTGTTTCCTTTTTGTTTCATCTTTGTTTCCTCTTTGTTTCCTCTTTGTTTCCTCTTTGTTTCCTCTTTATTTCATCTTTGTTTCCTCTTTGTTTTCATCTTTGTTTCCTTTTTGTTTCCTCTTTGCTTCCTCTTTGTTTTCATCTTTGTTTCATCTTTGTTTCCTTTTTGTTTCATCTTTGTTTCCTCTTTTTTTCCTCTTTGTTTTCATCTTTGTTTCCTTTTTGTTTCCTCTGTTTTCATCTTTGTTGCCTCTTTATTTCCTCTTTGTTGCCTCTTTATTTCCTCTTTGTTGCCTCTTTGTTTCCTCTTTGTTTCCTCTTTGTTGCCTCTTTGTTTCCTCTTTGTTTCCTCTTTATTTCCTCTTTGTTTCCTCTTTGTTTTCATCTTTGTTGCCTCTTTATTTCCTCTTTGTTGCCTCTTTGTTTCCTCTTTATTTCCTCTTTGTTGCCTCTTTGTTTCCTCTTTGTTTCCTCTTTATTTCATCTTTGTTTCCTCTTTGTTTTCATCTTTGTTTCCTTTTTGTTTCCTCTTTGTTGCCTCTTTGTTGCCTCTTTGTTTCGTCTTTTTGTTTCTTCTTTGTTTCCTCTTTGTTTTCCTCTTTGTTTCCTTTTTGTTTCTTCTTTGTTTCGTCTTTTTGTTTCATCTTTGTTGCCTCTTTGTTTCGTCTTTTTGTTTCGTCTTTGTTGCCTCTTTGTTGCCTCTTTATTTCATCTTTGTTGCCTCTTTGTTTCCTCTTTATTTCATCTTTGTTTCCTCTTTATTTCCTCTTTGTTGCCTCTTTGTTTCCTCTTTGTTTCCTCTTTATTTCCTCTTTGTTTCCTCTTTGTTTCCTCTTTATTTCCTCTTTGTTTCCTCTTTGTTTCGTCTTTTTGTTTCATCTTTGTTGCCTCTTTGTTTCGTCTTTTTGTTTCGTCTTTGTTGCCTCTTTGTTGCCTCTTTGTTTCCTCTTTATTTCATCTTTGTTTCCTCTTTATTTCCTCTTTGTTGCCTCTTTGTTTCGTCTTTTTGTTTCTTCTTTGTTGCCTCTTTATTTCCTCTTTGTTGCCTCTTTGTTTCGTCTTTTTGTTTCTTCTTTGTTTCCTCTTTGTTTCATCTTTGTTTCCTCTTTATTTCATCTTTGTTTCCTCTTTGTTGCCTCTTTATTTCATCTTTGTTTCCTCTTTGTTTCCTCTTTATTTCCTCTTTGTTTCCTCTTTATTTCATCTTTGTTTCCTCTTTATTTCCTCTTTGTTGCCTCTTTGTTTCGTCTTTTTGTTTCTTCTTTGTTGCCTCTTTGTTGCCTCTTTATTTCATCTTTGTTTCCTCTTTATTTCCTCTTTGTTGCCTCTTTGTTTCGTCTTTTTGTTTCTTCTTTGTTGCCTCTTTGTTTCCTCTTTATTTCATCTTTGTTTCCTCTTTATTTCCTCTTTGTTGCCTCTTTGTTTCGTCTTTTTGTTTCTTCTTTGTTGCCTCTTTGTTGCCTCTTTATTTCATCTTTGTTGCCTCTTTGTTTCCTCTTTATTTCCTCTTTGTTGCCTCTTTGTTTCCTCTTTATTTCATCTTTGTTTCCTCTTTGTTTTCATCTTTGTTTCCTTTTTGTTTCCTCTTTGTTGCCTCTTTGTTGCCTCTTTGTTTCGTCTTTTTGTTTCTTCTTTGTTGCCTCTTTGTTTCCTCTTTATTTCATCTTTGTTTCCTCTTTGTTTTCATCTTTGTTTCCTTTTTGTTTCCTCTTTGTTTCTTCTTTGTTTCCTCTTTATTTCATCTTTGTTTCCTCTTTGTTTCCTCTTTGTTGCCTCTTTGTTGCCTCTTTATTTCATCTTTGTTGCCTCTTTGTTTCCTCTTTATTTCCTCTTTATTTCCTCTTTATTTCATCTTTGTTTCCTCTTTGTTTCCTCTTTGTTGCCTCTTTGTTTCCTCTTTATTTCATCTTTGTTTCCTCTTTGTTTCCTCTTTGTTGCCTCTTTGTTTCCTCTTTATTTCCTCTTTGTTGCCTCTTTGTTTCCTCTTTGTTTCCTCTTTATTTCATCTTTGTTTCCTCTTTGTTTTCATCTTTGTTTCCTTTTTGTTTCCTCTTTGTTGCCTCTTTGTTTCGTCTTTTTGTTTCTTCTTTGTTGCCTCTTTGTTGCCTCTTTATTTCATCTTTGTTTCCTCTTTGTTTCCTCTTTGTTTCCTCTTTGTTTCATCTTTGTTTCTTCTTTGTTGCCTCTTTGTTGCCTCTTTGTTTCGTCTTTTTGTTTCTTCTTTGTTGCCTCTTTGTTGCCTCTTTATTTCATCTTTGTTTCCTCTTTGTTTCATCTTTGTTTCCTCTTTGTTTTCCTCTTTGTTTCCTTTTTGTTTCCTCTTTGTTGCCTCTTTGTTGCCTCTTTGTTTCGTCTTTTTGTTTCTTCTTTGTTGCCTCTTTGTTGCCTCTTTATTTCATCTTTGTTTCCTCTTTGTTTCCTCTTTGTTTCCTCTTTGTTTTCATCTTTGTTTCCTCTTTGTTGCCTCTTTATTTCATCTTTGTTTCCTCTTTGTTTCCTCTTTGTTGCCTCTTTGTTTCGTCTTTTTGTTTCTTCTTTGTTGCCTCTTTGTTGCCTCTTTGTTTCGTCTTTTTATTTCCTCTTTGTTGCCTCTTTGTTTCCTCTTTATTTCATCTTTGTTTCCTCTTTGTTTCCTCTTTGTTGCCTCTTTGTTGCCTCTTTATTTCATCTTTGTTTCCTCTTTGTTTCCTCTTTGTTGCCTCTTTGTTTCGTCTTTTTGTTTCTTCTTTGTTGCCTCTTTGTTGCCTCTTTATTTCATCTTTGTTTCCTCTTTATTTCCTCTTTGTTGCCTCTTTGTTTCGTCTTTTTGTTTCTTCTTTGTTGCCTCTTTGTTGCCTCTTTTTTTCATCTTTGTTTCATCTTTGTTTCCTCTTTGTTGCCTCTTTATTTCATCTTTGTTTCCTCTTTATTTCCTCTTTTTTGCCTCTTTGTTTCGTCTTTTTGTTTCATCTTTGTTTCCTCTTTATTTCCTCTTTGTTGCCTCTTTGTTTCGTCTTTTTGTTTCTTCTTTGTTGCCTCTTTGTTGCCTCTTTTTTTCATCTTTGTTTCATCTTTGTTTCCTCTTTATTTCCTCTTTGTTGCCTCTTTGTTTCGTCTTTTTGTTTCTTCTTTGTTGCCTCTTTGTTGCCTCTTTTTTTCATCTTTGTTTCATCTTTGTTTCCTCTTTATTTCCTCTTTGTTGCCTCTTTGTTTCGTCTTTTTGTTTCTTCTTTGTTGCCTCTTTGTTGCCTCTTTTTTTCATCTTTGTTTCATCTTTGTTTCCTCTTTGTTGCCTCTTTATTTCATCTTTGTTTCCTCTTTATTTCCTCTTTGTTGCCTCTTTGTTTCGTCTTTTTGTTTCATCTTTGTTGCCTCTTTGTTGCCTCTTTATTTCATCTTTGTTTCCTCTTTATTTCCTCTTTGTTTCGTCTTTTTGTTTCTTCTTTGTTGCCTCTTTGTTTCGTCTTTGTTTCGTCTTTTTGTTTCATCTTTGTTTCCTCTTTATTTCATCTTTGTTTCCTCTTTATTTCCTCTTTATTTCCTCTTTGTTGCCTCTTTGTTTCGTCTTTTTGTTTCATCTTTGTTTCCTCTTTGTTGCCTCTTTATTTCATCTTTGTTTCCTCTTTATTTCCTCTTTATTTCATCTTTGTTTCCTCTTTGTTTCCTCTTTGTTTCGTCTTTTTGTTTCTTCTTTGTTGCCTCTTTGTTTCGTCTTTTTGTTTCTTCTTTGTTGCCTCTTTATTTCATCTTTGTTTCCTCTTTGTTTCCTCTTTGTTTTCATCTTTGTTTCCTTTTTGTTTCCTCTTTGTTGCCTCTTTGTTTCCTCTTTGTTTCGTCTTTTTGTTTCATCTTTGTTGCCTCTTTATTTCATCTTTGTTTCCTCTTTGTTTCCTCTTTGTTTCGTCTTTTTGTTTCTTCTTTGTTGCCTCTTTGTTGCCTCTTTATTTCATCTTTGTTTCCTCTTTATTTCCTCTTTGTTGCCTCTTTGTTTCGTCTTTTTGTTTCTTCTTTGTTGCCTCTTTGTTTCGTCTTTTTGTTTCTTCTTTGTTGCCTCTTTGTTGCCTCTTTATTTCATCTTTGTTTCCTCTTTGTTTCCTCTTTATTTCCTCTTTGTTTCCTCTTTATTTCATCTTTGTTTCCTCTTTATTTCCTCTTTGTTGCCTCTTTGTTTCGTCTTTTTGTTTCTTCTTTGTTGCCTCTTTGTTGCCTCTTTATTTCATCTTTGTTTCCTCTTTGTTTCCTCTTTATTTCCTCTTTGTTTCCTCTTTATTTCATCTTTGTTTCCTCTTTATTTCCTCTTTGTTGCCTCTTTGTTTCGTCTTTTTGTTTCTTCTTTGTTGCCTCTTTGTTTCCTCTTTATTTCATCTTTGTTTCCTCTTTATTTCCTCTTTGTTTCCTCTTTATTTCATCTTTGTTTCCTCTTTATTTCCTTTGTTTCGTCTTTTTGTTTCTTCTTTGTTGCCTCTTTGTTGCCTCTTTATTTCATCTTTGTTGCCTCTTTGTTTCCTCTTTATTTCATCTTTGTTTCCTCTTTATTTCCTCTTTGTTGCCTCTTTGTTTCGTCTTTTTGTTTCTTCTTTGTTGCCTCTTTGTTTCCTCTTTATTTCATCTTTGTTTCCTCTTTATTTCCTCTTTGTTGCCTCTTTGTTTCGTCTTTTTGTTTCTTCTTTGTTGCCTCTTTGTTTCCTCTTTATTTCATCTTTGTTTCCTCTTTATTTCCTCTTTGTTGCCTCTTTGTTGCCTCTTTGTTTCGTCTTTTTGTTTCTTCTTTGTTGCCTCTTTGTTTCATCTTTGTTTCCTCTTTGTTTCGTCTTTTTGTTGCCTCTTTGTTGCCTCTTTATTTCATCTTTGTTTCCTCTTTATTTCATCTTTGTTGCCTCTTTATTTCATCTTTGTTTCCTCTTTGTTTCATCTTTGTTTCTTCTTTGTTCCCTCTTTGTTTCGTCTTTTTGTTTCTTCTTTGTTGCATCTTTGTTTCCTCTTTATTTCATCTTTGTTTCCTCTTTATTTCCTCTTTGTTGCCTCTTTGTTTCTTCTTTGTTGCCTCTTTGTTGCCTCTTTATTTCATCTTTGTTTCCTCTTTATTTCCTCTTTGTTGCCTCTTTGTTGCCTCTTTATTTCATCTTTGTTTCCTCTTTATTTCCTCTTTGTTGCCTCTTTGTTGCCTCTTTGTTTCGTCTTTTTGTTTCTTCTTTGTTGCCTCTTTGTTTCATCTTTGTTTCCTCTTTGTTTCGTCTTTTTGTTGCCTCTTTGTTGCCTCCTTATTTCATCTTTGTTTCCTCTTTATTTCATCTTTGTTGCCTCTTTATTTCATCTTTGTTTCCTCTTTGTTTCATCTTTGTTTCTTCTTTGTTCCCTCTTTGTTGCCTCTTTGTTTCCTCTTTATTTCATCTTTGTTTCCTCTTTATTTCCTCTTTGTTGCCTCTTTGTTTCTTCTTTGTTGCCTCTTTGTTGCCTCTTTATTTCATCTTTGTTTCCTCTTTATTTCCTCTTTGTTGCCTCTTTGTTTCTTCTTTGTTGCCTCTTTGTTTCCTCTTTGTTTCCTCTTTGTTTCCTCTTTATTTCCTTTGTGGCCGAGGCCGCTCACCTCTCTCCGTACGACCGCAGCATTTTCAAATGTACAGGAATATCAGGACCACGGCCAATCAGAGGGGGGCCCCGCCCCCAACTGTCTCTGATTGGTTTAGACCACGGTATGGACCACGGTATTATTAGTGTTGTTGAACCAAAGGGTCGCGGGGACACAGAAACTGTGCAAACTGTGCTCAGAAAGCTGTAAACCTGCAGCAGCCTCTGATGGACGAGCGCTCAGACATTAGATTCATCACCCAACGGTGTCTTTCAGGAGCAGATTAACACGGCCTCCGTCTGATTCGCTTGGACCATTAACTCCCCCCGCTGAAAGATTTTCACGTGTGTAAATTTATCTCCTGACGGTGAAATTGCAGGAGGGCAGGATGGAGCTTTATTAAGGCTTGACAGGGTAATTTGCCACTCGGGTTTTTTTTTTTAAAGAGAAATAAAATTAAGCGTGCAGGTCCTCGATGTCCCGTAGAGACAATTTTCCATGATTCTGACACTCTCTTTATCAAAAAAAAAGAAGCAAAGCTTTATTAAATGTCACATTTATTTTAAGGGTGAAGCTCAGGTAATGACTCTAAGTAGGCCGCTGCCATCTGCTTTGCCTCTGTGAGTAATCTCGGCGCTTCCTGCTTACTTTGAGCTCACGAACGAAAGCGGTCGGACTTCAGAAGTTTTTGTTGGCGGGCCGGGACGCAGCCTCCCCGATAACAAAAGGAATATCCGCACTATTAAAAGGTTTCAGAGCCTTTGGTGCAGCGACGGCCAGAATCCCACAGCAGCAGCACAGAACCTCCACGTTAAAAAAAGGTCCTTTTTGTTGCTTATAAAGTGATGAAATGTCTCTGACAGGCGGAGGTTTTGACTTTTGATGCTTTGTAATCAGTCATAATGGCTCATAGCTGGAGTTAAATGCATGTGGTCCCAATTCTCTGCTGAATAAAAGATGAGCATCGCAGATAGAAAGATCTCCTCAGCAGGGGCGGATCTAGAAAAATATTTATGGGGTGGCGAGAGGGGGGCTTTAGTAGCGCCAAATTCGTGGGAACAAAATTCTAAATAGCCGGTATTTTGTCAGGTTTTCAACACGTTTGGGATCTAAACGACCACTTTCTGTCTGAAAATGTTTCAAATGTTGCTAAACTTTACAGAGTTTAGAGCTCCCCGACATCCCATCCCGAGCTCAGACGCCCTAATATATGTTCCCAGGAACAAAATAAGGGATGATTGTTCCCTTTTTATTAGTTCTTTCTCCTTTCAAACGCAGGGAAACTAAAAACTAGGGAGTTTTACACCTGGTGGGGACTTCAGACGCCCTAATATATGCTCCCAGGAACAAAATAAGGGATGATTGTTCCCTTTTTATTAGTTATTTCTGCATTCAAACGAAGGGAAACTAAAAACTGGGGAGTTCTACACCTGGTGGGGACTTCAGACGCCCTAATATATGCTCCCAGGAACAAAATAAGGGATGATTGTTCCCTTTTTATTAGTTATTTCTGCATTCAAACGAAGGGAAACTAAAAACTGGGGAGTTCTACACCTGGTGGGGACTTCAGACGCCCTAATATATGTTCCCAAGAACAAAATAAGGGATGATTGTTCCCTTTTTATTAGTTCTTTCTCCTTTCAAACGAAGGGAAACTAAAATCTGGGGAGTTTTACACCTGGTGGGGACTTCAGACGCCCTAATATATGTTCCCAGGAACAAAATAAGGGATGATTGTTCCCTTTTTATTAGTTCTTTCTCCTTTCAAACGAAGGGAAACTAAAATCTGGGGAGTTTTACACCTGGTGGGGACTTCAGACGCCCTAATATATGTTCCCAGGAACAAAATAAGGGATGATTGTTCCCTTTTTATTAGTTATTTCTGCTTTCAAACGAAGGGAAACTAAAAACTGGGGAGTTTTACACCTGGTGGGGACTTCAGACGCCCTAATATATGCTCCCAGGAACAAAATAAGGGATGATTGTTCCCTTTTTATTAGTTCTTTCTCCTTTCAAACGAAGGGAAACTAAAAACTGGGGAGTTTTACACCTGGTGGGGACTTCAGACATCCTAATATATGCTCCCAGGAACAAAATAAGGGATGATTGTTCCCTTTTTATTAGTTCTTTCTCCTTTCAAACGAAGGGAAACTAAAATCTGGGGAGTTTTACACCTGGTGGGGACTTCAGACGCCCTAATATATGCTCCCAGGAACAAAATAAGGGATGATTGTTCCCTTTTTATTAGTTCTTTCTCCTTTCAAACGAAGGGAAACTAAAAACTGGGGAGTTCTACACCTGGTGGGGACTTCAGACGCCCTAATATATGTTCCCAAGAACAAAATAAGGGATGATTGTTCCCTTTTTATTAGTTCTTTCTCCTTTCAAACGAAGGGAAACTAAAATCTGGGGAGTTTTACACCTGGTGGGGACTTCAGACGCCCTAATATATGCTCCCAGGAACAAAATAAGGGATGATTGTTCCCTTTTTATTAGTTCTTTCTCCTTTCAAACGAAGGGAAACTAAAAACTGGGGAGTTTTACACCTGGTGGGGACTTCAGACGCCCTAATATATGTTCCCAGGAACAAAATAAGGGATGATTGTTCCCTTTTTATTAGTTATTTCTGCTTTCAAACGAAGGGAAACTAAAATCTGGGGAGTTTTACACCTGGTGGGGACTTCAGACGCCCTAATATATGCTCCCAGGAACAAAATAAGGGATGATTGTTCCCTTTTTATTAGTTCTTTCTGCTTTCAAACGAAGGGAAACTAAAAACTGGGGAGTTTTACACCTGGTGGGGACTTCAGACGCCCTAATATATGCTCCCAGGAACAAAATAAGGGATGATTGTTCCCTTTTTATTAGTTATTTCTCCTTTCCAATGCAGGGAAACTTAAAACTGGGGAGTTTTACACCTGGTGGGGACTTCAGACGCCCTAATATATGTTCCCAGGAACAAAATAAAGGATGATTGTCCCCTTTAAATGAATCATTCTCTGTTTAAACCCAGATTTCTCTGAAACTCATCCCTTTTCTGGCATTAAACAACACTTTTGACTACTTGTTTACCTGAAAACGGCTCCAAACTCATCTGAAAGTTCTCCTGCTGCTGCTGCTCAGGACTGAACTCAGCTCAGCAGACATTAAGCAGCGCCTGTTTTCCTCCTGCAGACGTGCATTAAAAGCTTTTGAACTCGTGATGCCAGACGCTTTGTTCTCGAGTGCGTTTGAGGCGGTCGAGTACCTGAAGTACTCCACGTGAGGAGGTTAAAGCGCGTTAATGTACTTGGAAATGGGCTTGTGGTCAGAGTGAAGTGTTGAATAAATGCTCAACAAACCGTGGTGTGCCGTAATGGTTTTGGTTTTAAAGGCTCAGACGCTCTAACCAGACGAAAGCACACAAACGAGTCTGATGAGCTTATTGATCGTGCGGTGAGACGGGCAGACGGGCGCGGATCTGAGCACAGACTCACACTGTGAAGCAATCAGGAGGAGCTAACTGAGCTGAGGCTTCATAGGCTGGTAATCAGGAACCTGCTGACTCAAACTAACTCCCCAAACATGAGTCTGACATGTCACTTTAAGGTGGGATGATTCCAACAGGGCCTGGATTCTGTTCAGCTGCTTCAACAGTCACGTTTTTAATTTTTTTATTTTTTATTATTATTATTATTATTATTATTATATATTTTTTCTGTTTTTCTTCTTCAGTTATTTATTTATTAATTTTATTTTAATAATTATTGCTATTATTATCGTTGCTTTTTTTTATGTATCTTCTTGTTCTGTTGTTCACCGTTTGTAAATTAACAAATTGTGCAATGAACATATGTTTAAAAAACAAAACAAAAAAAGAGTCTTGTTTTGTAATAAAAGGAGATTATACAAGAGGTTTTAACCTGAAATTTATCCTCTTTTGTCCCAGACAACTTCTACAAGGTGGAGGGAGCCAAGGATGCCTTAATCTGCGGGAACAGCAGCGACGCAGGGTGAGTTCTCGCTTTGGTTTTTAGATGAATTCAGAGGCTGGAAACACCTGGAAACACCTGGATTTACCTGGATTTACTTGGATTTACCAGGTGGTCGGGCACATGAGCAGTTTTCACTTTGTTTTCAAGGTTTAGACTGTGAGTCAACACAGTTATTGACTCAGCTGCACGGATACACGGGTAGTTATTCTGAGAGTAATGTTTGAATGGAGCCTTTATCTGCCTGGTCCCATGCACACATTTATGCATCAGAAGACGTAACTTTTGGACTCAGATGTGTGATCACACGAACAGTCAGTTGGAAATAAGTGGTGCCGATGATCACAGCATTTTCCTCTCGGTTCTGTTGGTGGCTGGTTTTAAAGGCAAATGTTTCTCTGGAAGTTCAGTTTTGCCCTGGAGGTCGATGTTTCTTCAGTCTCTGTTAGAGATGGGACCGAGTCACACATGTGCAAGTCCCAAGTCATTTTTTCTTGGGCAAGTCAAGTAAAGTCACCTTATTATTGCAATTTTACCTGCAGAATCTGATCTTAATAAAGTGAAAACACAAAGATATAAGTAACTGTCAGTAAACATCATTGGCCAATGTGTCCAACCTGTCCACCCCGTATCATATCAAGCTAACGTTAGCTAACTACCGGCTAGGCTAACAGGATAATATTAGCTAATTTGACGAGCACTTCCTGGTCAGAATGGATCTTCAAATGACGAACAAAGTTGGAAGTTATGCTAGATGATTAACACTCAAGTCATTCAAGTTATCGTGTCTCAAGTCAAGTGCCGAGTCTTTAACTTCCAAGTCTGAGTCGAGTCTCAAGTCTTTTATTTTTTTGTCAAGTCAAAAGTCATCAAAACAGCGACTCAAGTCCAAGTCACAGTGACTCGAGTCCCCGTCTCTGGTCTCTGTTGAGCCGGTCGATGGTCTCCTCTTGCTCTCAGGTGTTCAGACGATCTGAAAATAATATCAGATGAATGCCTCATCTTTGGTTTACCATAAAAGCAGCTTTTACTCCCCAAAAAACACAACCCTGGTATTTATTTAGCTCCTCTTTTGTTTGAAAGTTCCTCATTTAACGAGCCGTCACTCCTTAAGTTGGCTCCGCCTCCTCTGCTAAGCCCCGTTAAGGAGTTATTGCTGTTCCTTTAGCAGCAGCTAACGCTAACAGCTTAGTTAACGAAGGTGACGTACACCAGCTTCTGAGGAGTTATTGCTGTTCCTTTAGCAGCAGCTAACGCTAACAGCTTAGCTAACGAAGGTGACGTACACCAGCTTCTGAGGAGTTATTGCTGTTCCTTTAGCAGCAGCTAACGCTAACAGCTTAGCTAACGAAGGTGACGTACACCAACTTCTAAGGAGTTATTTCTGTTATTTTCTCCTTTAGCAGCAGCTAACGCTAACAGCTTAGTTAATGAAGATGACGTACACCAACTTCTAAGGAATTATTGCTGTTATTTTCTCCTTTAGCAGCAGCTAACGCTAACAGCTTAGCTAACGAAGGTGACGTACACCAACTTCTAAGGAGTTATTTCTGTTATTTTCTCCTTTAGCAGCAGCTAACGCTAACAGCTTAGTTAATGAAGATGACGTACACCAACTTCTAAGGAATTATTGCTGTTATTTTCTTCCTTTAGCAGCAGCTAACGCTAACAGCTTAGCTAACGAAGGTGACGTACACCAGCTTCTAAGGAGTTATTGCTGTTCCTTTAGCAGCAGCTAATGCTAACAGCTTAGCTAATGAAGCAGACGTACACCAACTTCTGAGGAGTTATTGCTGTTCCTTTAGCAGCAGCTAATGCTAACAGCTTAGCTAATGAAGCAGACGTACACCAGCTTCTGAGGAGTTATTGCTGCTCCTTTCTGAAAGATGAACATTATTGTTCCCACATTACTTTGTTAGCTGAAGCTTTCTAGCTGAACGGTTCCGTTCTGTAACTCATCAACCTGCAGCTGTGTGGATAAGGTGTGTTTCCAACCCAACACCTAGCATCTCCTCGCTCTCGGTGTGCTAACGTTACATCATCGGCATGTTTCTGATAAAGATGTAGGTCTCCGAGTACAACTGTTTAATGAGATAAATATATCCAAAGTGTTTAAATGCAGTAATTAACGGTACACAATCATCACTACGAGTTACGCTGTTTGGTCCATCACTGTTGATGAGAAAGCATCGTTTGCTAGCATCTGCTGCTAGCTTACAGCTACACGCTAAGGGTTAGGGTTAGGAGGACAGTGTTTTGTGTTTCTTTGATAGTTTTTGACCGTTTAATTGTCACACTTGAATTTTTTGAGGAGCTTTTGTGGAGTTTGAGTAATCTGGAGTTTAGACACTTCGATTTTCCGCCGGAAGGTCTGAGTAACAAAGTAAAAGAAGTGGAACTGGAGAGGAGCTTGAAGGGTCTGTTTGAAGATGCTGCTGAGTTGCGTTTTATGGGATCAGGATATGCCAGCTTTCCTCCGAGGCTTCCTCTCTGCTTTCTGCTGGTGCGGCTCTAATTTTGTGGATTGATCCGTTAATGAATAATTTCTTGTAACTGCTGAAAATGCTGGTGCTCTTCGTAAGAATGTTTTTCCAGGGTTGGTAATTTCTGTGGATATCATTGATACATTAAAACAGTGATACTCACTATTTATTTCATATTGGCAGCAAAATCAAGGTTAGAGCCACTTTTACCACAACATACTAAAGTCCCCCTTTTGCAAATATGCATTTCTACATATAAAACATCCCACAAAAAACAGAAACAACACAGCCAATACATTTTCAATTCAGACCACATTTACCTTAATACTGGGATGAGCAGAAGCTGGCGTGCATGTGCTCGACTTTCTTCATGTTGTATTTGTAGTTTGTTGTTGTAATCATAGTGAGACATTCAGGATGAGCATGGTTTCTGTGCTGGTTTTTGCCCTTTTTGAATTAAAAACCGATCCATTGTGCCTGCATCTCGCGGTACACCCGACGTTTGCCTGCTCGTCCCCTCTCTGGCGTCTTTATGCTGATTTTTGTTTGGTTTTTGTGTCCTTTTTTAATTAATTCAATTCAATTCAATTCAGTTTTACTTAAATACAACAAATGTAATCTCAAGGCACTTAAATAATAAAGTCCAATTCAAGCCAATTGGAATTCAATTCATTGTAATCATAATTATTTATAAAAATAATCCAATTCATTCAAATAGAGCCAATTCAAAACCGATCCATTGTGCCTGCATCTCACGCTGGAGCTAGCGTGCTCTGGCTAAAGGAGCTAGCGTGCTCTGGCTAAAGGAGCTAGCGTGCTCTGGCTAAAGGAGCTAGCGTGCTCTGGCTAAAGGAGCTAGCGTGCTCTGCGGTCAAGTGTGAGGTGGTTTAAGCGGGCTGCGTTGCCAGGTTTAACACTGTGCCCCCTTTAGGAAACACCATTAAGCCTTAATTAATACTTAATAAAAATATTTAATACTACAAAAACCTTCAGCTCTCACTGGAGCGGTTCGCAGCCGAGTGTGAAGCGGCTGGGATGAGAATCAGCACCTCCAAATCCGAGACCATGGTCTTCGGCCGGAAAAGGGTGGAATTCCCTCTCCGGGTCGGGAATGAGATCCTTCCCCAAGTGGAGGAGTTCAAGTATCTCGGGGTCTTGTTCACGAGTGAGGGACGAATGGAACAGGAGATTGACAGACGGATCGGTGCGGCGTCTGCAGTGATGCGGGCTCTGCACCGGCCCGTCGTGGTGAAGAAGGAGCCGAGCCAGAAGGCCAAGCTCTCGATTTACCGGTCAATCTATGTTCCTACCCTCACCTATGGTCACGAGCTGTGGGTAGTGACCGAAAGAACGAGATCGCCAATACAAGCGGCCGAAATGAGTTTCCTCCGCAGGGTGTCTGGGCTCTCCCTTAGAGATAGGGTGAGAAGCTCGGTCATCCGGGAGGGGCTCGGAGTAGAACCGCTGCTCCTCCGCATCCAGAGGAGTCAGATGAGGTGGCTCGGGCATCTGGTTAGGATGCCTCCTGGACGCCTCCCCGGTGAGGTGTTCCGGGCCCGTCCCACTGGGAGGAGGCCCCGGGGAAGACCCAGGACACGTTGGAGAGACTATGTCTCTCGGCTGGCCTGGGAACGCCTCGGGGTCCCCCCAGAAGAGCTGGAGGAAGTGGCCGGGGACAGGGACGTCTGGGTCTCTCTGCTCAAGCTGCTGCCCCCGCGACCCGATCCCCGGACCAGCGGAAGATGATGGATGGATGGATGGATGGATGGATGGACTACAAAAACGCAAACTTAAAAATACTTAACACTGTGCAGTTGTCGCTGTGTGTTATTTGAAAAAATGTATTGTTATTGTTACCATGTTGTTATAAGCTACTGTGCAAGGCAAGGCAATTTTATTTGTAGAGCACAATTCGTACACACGGTAATTCAAAGTGCTTTACAGCTACATAAAATCACAAGAAAGCAATAAAATCATTAAAAATAAATAAAAAATAAAAAAACCATTAAAAATAATCATTAATTAATTCATTTGAAAGTGAAGAGTGCAGATAAAATACTTTCAGATGTCATATGCACAAAATAAATAGAACTGTTGAGAGTTGTCAGAGTCTACAGTGCGAGTGCGAGCCACCAATTAAAGCTTGAGGAGCCGCCCAATGAGTATCTCAGCTTTAGAGCCATTTTTACTGTTCTGACAGCTTCTTTGAATGAATCTCCAACCTGTGGGATGCTGCTCTTCTTCTTCTTCTTCTTCTTCTTCTTCTTCTTCTTCTTCTTCTTCTTCTTCTTCTTCTTCTTCTTCTTCTTCTTCTTCTTCTTCTTCTTCTTCTTCTTCTTCTTCTTCTTCTTCTTCTTCTTCTTCTTCTTCTTCTTCTTCTTCTTCTTCTTCTTCTTCTTCTTCTTCTTCTTCTTCTTCTTCTTCTTCTTCTTCTTCTTCTTCTTCTTCTTCTTCTTCCTCTGATGCAAGACGCAGCAGAACGAATGTGTCTCATCATCTGCTTGAATCTTTGCTGCTGGTACCATGAACTGCAGAGTTGTGTGACATGTCAGAAGGAACTAGTATCTGTGCCGAGCGTCCACGCCGAGGGCAGCGCGCTGACAGATACCGAGTGACACGGCTACGACAACACTGTGTGCAGAGAAGAGACCATCGTCCAACACCGAGAAGCTTAACCTCTGGGAAAACCGTTAGCCCGAAGCTAACTGAGGAGGCAAACAGGAAGCCAGCTGACACACAGAAGCAAAGAAGCATGGGGAAGGAGGTGGAGAAAGGAAAATGAAAAGTCAGGAGATGGGTGGAGATGGAGAGAAATAACATGAATGTGAGGAAAAGAGATGTTTTAGTCTCAACTGAAAAGGCATCTTTATTCATACAGCGCATTTCATACCACAGGCTACTCAATGTGCTTTACATAAAGACAAGGCATTTAAAAGAACAGCATAAAGCAGCATAAAAACAAGCAATTTAAAGAGAAAAAAAAATAAAACACAGTTAAAAGCAATCAAAGAAGAGGGGAAAAAGAAAAATATAAACTCAACCATAAGCACACGGAAAGAAAAATGTTTTTAACCTGGATTTAAAAGTGCTTCCAGTCTGGGCTGTCGGCAGCAGGCAGTGATACGAAGGGAGAGAAAATAGGGCCAAGAGATTGTGAGGTCTGACTTTTTCCTGGAGAACCATTTTGTGATGCAAATGTATTACTCTGTTGAACGCATATTGTTCTGAGAAGCAAAACGCTTTATTTTTTAAACCCCAGCCAACTAGCCGGACTACCTTCATCAACACCAAAACGAGGCTGGAACTCTGCTCACAGGACGCAGCAGGGGGTAAGAAGATGTTCAGAAATGATGCTGCTGATATGGGATGTTACACAGCTTCATGTCAGAAGAGGCGAACTATCCCTTTAAGCCTCGACATCGGACATGATCGGGAAAGCTTCCTGGACTTGTTACGTCGAGGATTTCCCAACATATCGGCCCGTTCCTGGCCTCCTGTCTCCGGCCTCCGTGGCCCTCCCTGGGGCTTCAGTGTGGGGTCTCCTGAGGTGCTGCCTGGGCCTCTTGGCAGGAGTGTTCACTGCAGTCAAACCATCCCTCTGGGTCTCGTTATCCTCTGGACTCCCCTCGGCTTAGGGCCCCGACAAATCCCTCCCAACTCAACTTTAACCAACTCCAACTCTAAAGCTTTTACCCTCGCTGTCCTCCCAGGGTCCAAGGTCCTCCCTGCTAAATATAAAGTTTTAAATCATAATCTTTCTTTAGTGGTGACCGGATATTTTGCTCTTATAGATATTAGTTTAGCTAATTTATCAAAATAAAGACTAAGAAAGCTGGAAAAACATCTTGAATAAAAGAACGACTCGTAGTTTGCTGCAGCTTTAAGGCTGAATTTAATATTTATTCTCATTTTCACCTCCCACATTAGAATTAGGGGGTTTGAGTCCCACACATAAGCAGGATTGTAAAGGTTTGCAGCTTTTCTTTTGTTTGTGTCTCTTTTGGTGGAAAACTTCTTTTTTTCCAGCAGCATTAAATCAAATCGTCTGATAATGTTATAGTCTCACAATAAAGGCTGAAATAATATAAAAATGACATTTTCAAGGCTTCCTAAATGTTCCGTGCCTGTTTTTTCTTTGCAGATAGTGACATGCTTACGTTTAGTCATACGTGGAACTGTCGCTGATGTGACATTTCACAACTTTTATATGATTAAAGACGCTTTTAATGAAGAAGGAAGGTGGGAGTGGTGTTACAGACCGTCATGTTCAGCTCCCTCCAACACATTTTCACTTCACTTCCAGTTGCAGCTTAACGTCAGGGACAGAAAACAACTTTAAATGGATTAGTTGGGCTTAAATATGAGTAAAAAGGTGAAAGGTTCTCATCAGGCACGCAGCTGTGTGCCGGACATATGGAGACTGAGACTGGTTCTCACAAAAAAACACGAAATAAGCTCAATTTTTGCTGTTTTTTTTTGTGCTGAAGGACACCAAATAACTCCAAATAGGAACACTGTGATGAGAAATGGTCCCAAAACGAGTGTTTGGTGTCACAGCTTCACACGGCTGCTGCTGTTGGATCAATAAGGAGAGATCAGGTGAAGGGTTGACACAGATTTAATGACGAAGCACTGGCTGTATTTATGGATGAAAGAGGGATCGGTCACCACAAATGAAACTTATTTACACCAAACGGGCGTTTGAATCCCCATGTTTTTCCATCTGACGCCCCTGAGTTGAGCTTTCAGGGATTCTGGGTGCTGAGACTCGTCCTGCAGAGGCACAAAGTGAGTCAATGCACCTGAGATACCAGCTGAGAAACTGCTGGAGGAGGAAAGAGCTGATTGGCTGTGCCTGGGGGGAAAGGTCGCCGAGCACCTGCAACACGCCTCACGGGCACCGCGGTACCGATGCCGTAGATTTACTTTGGGAACACGAGGTCTGAGAAAGTGCAGCCAGAGGCTATGTTTCACATAAATGATTAAATCTGTGAGTCATTTTCCTCCTTAAAGGGTTGGCTGTGTTCGAAACCGCCTACTACTCCTACTACTCCTACTAACTTTTTGAGTTAGTATGCGAGTTTGAGTAAGCGAGACGTTCCCGGATGCATACTAGATTCTCCTAAATGTTGGGTATGCATCATGAGGTTACTACTCATACTCAAACTACCCAAGATGCAACGTAACGTGACGTCGCCGATCGTCATTTCCTGTCAAAACGGCAGTTTCAAGATAGCTACAACGAGGGTAGGTTCACTTCCTGTTTTCAAAACAAAAGCACCAATTGTATGGTAATGGCTTTCCCTATGATAAAAGGCAACGGGTATTTTATTTTGTGAAAATAACCGGAAGTGCGTTGCTCACTGCAGCTAGCTTTAGTAGCGTCGAATTCGTGGGAACAAAATTGTAAACAGCCGGTATTTTGTCAGGTTTTCAACACGTTGGGGATCTAAACGACTACTTTCTCTCCTGAAAATGTTTCAAATGTTGCTAAAGTTTACAGAGTTTAGAGCTTAAGGGAAATCAGCTTCAGGCCGGCTGATTTCAGCTCGGGCAGGAGCGCAATGCATTGTGGGTAAACGCTCTGCATACTGTCTGATCGATGAGAATGCAGTATGTAGCATGTAGTATGCAGTATGAAAGTATGTAGTATGGAAGTATGTAGTATGGAAGTATTTAGTATGTAGTATGGAAGTATGTTGTAGGAAAGTATGCAGTATGTAGCATGTATGGAACTTTAGCAACATTTGAAACATTTTCAGGCGAGAAAAAGTGGTTTAGATCCCCAACGTGTTGAAAATCTGACAAAATACTGAAAGAAAATTAAAATTAAAACAAAATCTATTTACAATTTTGTTCCCACGAATTCGGCGCTACTAAAGCTAGTCGCAGTGAGTAACGCACTTCCGGTTATTTTCACAAAATAAAATACCCGTTGCCTTTTATCATAGGGAAAGCCATTACCATACAATTGGTGCTTTTGTTTTGAAAACAGGAAGTGAACCTACCCTCGTTGTAGCTAGCTTGAAACTGCCGTTTTGACAGGAAATGACGATCGGCGACGTCACGTTACGTTGCATCTTGGGTAGTTTGAGTATGAGTAGTAACCTCATGATGCATACCCAACATTTCAGAGAATCTAGTATGCATCCAGGAACTTCTCACTCGCTCAAACTTGCTTACCAACTCAAAAGGTTAGCAAAAGGCTCGATGATGCTCGTGTTTTCTGCTCCTGATCCTGAACATGTCTCACAAAGCTTCAGTCTGGTGTGTTTGGGGCTGCATAGCTGCAACGTGGTGCCTGTAATGACCCGTGTCCACCCCTGATAGGGCCCACAGTGGTTGTTCTGGCCAGATGGTAAGAACAGGTCTGAATGGGTCACTGAGGAAGGTTTCCGCTGCTGTTTCAGAATGATTATTATTAACATTTATCAGTCTGCTAGTTTTCCTCAGAATGAGGATCAGCAATCACATTTCTTTCCGTTTAGAAAATAAACGAGTAACAGATTCAAATGAAATGCACCCGCCGAGAAGAAAAAGCACCGACTGGACACATTTCAGTCGTTGTTTAGCGAGAG